>NW_003852404.1:5870955-5879348 GCF_000181295.1 Otolemur garnettii
GGGGCTAGGGGATCCCTGCAGAAGAGGAAGAGAATGGGGGTGCTTGGGCTGGCGTGAGCATGGGGCAACGAGCAAAATGTGCAGGAAAAGGACTTGGGGGGAAGGACATTAAATTCAGGACAGTGGTCACGCAGGGGTAGGGACGGGCATGGTTAAGATGATGCTGGCCTCCTGTTTTTGTCTGAATATTTCATCATGAGTCTGTCTTCATGGATTACTTTTATGATAAAAAGTTAAAACCAAACCTACTGTATCTCTGATAATGAGGCTTTGCAAAATGAAGCAGAAGAAACCCCCCACAAATACTATTCCCCCAAATAATCATTATTAAGATCTCAGTACACATCTTTCTAAATCTTTCCTGTATTTTTCTAGGCTTAAAAAATAAACACGACTAATTAAGCATGCTATGTTATAACTTGATTATTTTTTACACTTTATCTGTATCGGGTCTATCTTTCCATGTCATTAAATAGTCTCCAAAGCCAAGTTTTTTTTGTTTTGTTTTGTTTTGTTTTTATAAATGGATACATTGTCTTAGGCTTCTTGGATTTGCCATTATATGTGTGTATTTAAATCCCCTAAGATTGACTCATAGCTTATTTCCAATCTTTCTTCATTATAGTGGAAATGCATCTTTATACAATTGTCCAATTGCTCACTTAGGATAATTTTATTAGGCAACTATGCTGAGCTAAAGCTATTTTAAAGCTTTTGATACACGTTGCTGGTGGTCTTCCATAAATGGGGAAGACTGCAGATTGAGCAAGGCAGTTTCTTTGGGGTGGTCTCTGGAGGTAGAGCTGCCCAGGTGATCTTCCAGAAGTGGATTGGAGGTTCCAATGACATCAAGGCAAACTGTGGAACCAGCATCAAGGCAGAGTGGCTCACACCTATAATCCCAGCACTCTGGGAGGCCGAGGCAGGAGGATCGCCTGAGCTCAGGAGTTCAAGACCAGCTAAAAATAGAAAAATTAACTGAGCATTTTGGCAGGTGCCTGTGGTTCCAGCTACTAGGGAGGCTCAGGCAGGAGGCTCATTTGAGCCTAGGAGTTTAAGGTTGCAGTGAGCTATGGTGACATCACTGCACTCTAGTCTGGGTAACAGAGTGAGATTCTGTCTCAAAAACAAACAAAAAAGTTATCCTTGATCTCTGTTGTGAGTGCCAAGGCCCCTGGGTGCATCTGCAAAGACCTTGCCCTCAGATTGCTCAGGTCAGGAGTTCAAGTTTTGGAGAAGTTTTCTATAACCTCCAAGTGTAGCCACTTCCAGAGGTTGTCTACACCTCTCGGAATAACATGCCAGAATTTTTTTAAGAGGCAAAGAGAACACTGTAGGATAGTAGAGTCCCGTGGGGAATTGAAAATGTGACCAGCAAACTCTGGGAGTAGCCTTGACCATGAACTGTGGAGTCTGTGCAAGCCTCCAAGGGCAGACTTGAGGCCAGGTCTTCCAGCAAATCCACACTTCTCCACCCTTTATACAAACTCTCCATCTCACTCTCTTCAGCACAGACAGCATAGTGATAGAAATAACCATCCACATGACCCAAACATGCGTCAGAAACAACCATCACGGCTGAACCCCCAGCCACTTCTCAGAACTAGTTCCTGCTTGATTTTCTGCAAATGCTAAGTGTATTAATACATGTAGTGAAATGGTAATATTGTCATTGGATCTCTGTAATCACTTCCTTTTTAAAATTAAGAAACCCATTCATGTAAAACATATATGTGAGAGACAATAATAATAATAATAATAAATCCATGTACCCACCATCCAGCTTAGGAGAGCTGACATTACAAATTCCCAAAGTTTCTCCCAGGACCTCTTCAAGCTCTTCTCTCCCATCTAGAGGCAATAATTACCCTGAATTATATATTTATTGTTCATTTGCCTTTTTCTTTATTGGTTCCTCACAGATGGACACTGTCCTGAATAATACATAGTCTATTGTCTAGTTTTGCTGGCTTTAGACCCTTGGAGAGAGAGAATTATACCATGACCATTTTCTCCCAGCTCGTGTGGTTTTGTTCCACGCTGTGAGATTCGCCCATGTTGTGGAGTATAGCTGTCAGTCATTCATTTTGGCTGCCAAACTATACTGCATTGTATTTATTAACCACAAATTATCAATCCATTCTCCTCTCGATGAACACAGAATTGCTCCCATCCATATTTATTATATCTCTTGATACACAAGTGTGAAGAGTCTCCGGTAAGATGCCCAGGAATAGAAATGCCGGGTAGCAAGGCAGGTGCATCTGAACTTGATCAGAAAATACCACATTGCTTTCCAAAATGGTCACATATAGGAATTTGCACTCCCCCGAGCAGTACATAAGAGCTTGCATTGTTTTACAGCCCTATAACTACACTTGGTGTGGTCAGACTTTAACATTTCCTTCCCATTCAGTGGGTGGAAATTGGCATATCATGGAAGTTTTAGACTTGCATTTCCCCAATTTCTCATGTCCTTTTTTTTTTTTTTTTTGAGACAGAGTCTTATTTTGTCACCCTCTGTAGAGTACAGTGACGTCACAGTTCACAGCAACCTCCAACTCTTGGGCTCAAGTGATTCTCTTGGGACTCCAGGCATTCCCCTACAATGCCTGGCTATTTTTAGTAATGAGTCTTGCTCTCTGGCTCAGGCTGGTCTCAAACTTGTGAGTTCAGGCAATCTACCCACCTCGGCCCCCCGAGAGTGCTAGGATTATAGGCATGAGCCACCAGGCCTGGCCTTCCTCATGTCTTTTCATGTTTCTTGGCAATACCGGTTCCCTTGTCTCTGCAATTGGTGCTTGTGTTTTCAGTCCTTTTTCTGTTATTGATTCTTTAAAACTCTTTATATATTATGATCCCAATCCTGTGTAAATGATATGCATTCCAAGGATCATTTCCCAATCTGTAACTTGTCTTTTCATTTTCCAGATGGTGTGTTGAAGTAAAGTTCTTCTTCTTTTTTTTTTTTCCCCTGCAGTTTTTGGCTAGGGCCAAAACTGAGTTTGAACCCACCACCTCCAGCATATGGGGCTGGTGCCTTACTCCTTTGAGCCACAGGTGCCACCTTTGAAGTTCTTATTTTTAATGTGGTGGAATTTGCTGGTGTTTTCTTTTATGGTTTGTGGCTTTTGTGTTTCTTTAAAGAAATCCTTCCCTCCTCTGAGGTCATAGAAATAGTCTCCTATAGTTTCTTCTAAAAGTTTCACCTTGCACATTTAGGTCTGTAATCCACCTATAATTGATTTTTTATATATAAGGATCCAACTTCAGTTTTTTCCAACTGCCCAATCTCTGCTTATTGAATAGGCATCTTGTATGCTGTTTTGCAAAACCATGTCTTCTACAGATCACATTTCCATTTATGCTTGAATCTGCTTCTGGACTCTCTAAGCTGATCCACTGGTCTATGTGTCTATCCCAGAGCCAACAGCACACCATCCCAATGACAAATGCCTTCAGAAGAGTCTTGCTAGGTGTGGTGGCTTGTGCCTGTGATCCTAGCATTCTAGGAGGCCAAGGTGGGTGGATTGCCTGAGCTCAGGAGTTCAAGATCACCCTGAGCAAGAGTGAGACCCCATCTCTAAAAATAGCCAGCATAGGTGCCTGTAGACCTAGCTACTTGGGAGGCTGAGGCAAGAGGATCACTTGAGCCCAAGAGTTTGAGGTTGCTGTGAGCTATGATGCTACCCCACTCTACGGAGGTTGAAAAAATGAAACTGTCTCAAAAAAAAAGAAGAAGAAAGAATTTAAAAAATTAAAAGAGTCTTAATTATTGCTTTATGTAGTGTGTTTTGAGACATGGTTGGCCAAACCCTTCTTGTGCTCCAAAGCCCATGCTCCAAACTGCTTTGTGTGACATGGAGGGTCACGATCCCAGACCTAATTGGTCTCTAATTCTGCCCTTTCCTCACCAGCAACCCAGAGCTACTTGTTAAGACGTATTTTCCCCTCTCTGCTTTGGTTCTTGCTTAGGGTGACCAGATTTTAACATTGGTAAAGTGGGACAACATGGGGGGGGGCGGGGCAGGGGCGGGGACAGGGGCAGTGGATGCGGCAGGGGACCCGGCAGGGCAGGGTCTGACAACAATGTAAACTTTGATAAGCAGTTCTCTATAATCACTTCTCAACAATTATTTGTTATTATTACAGTTTAACATTATAAAATTAACAAAAATAATATAAAACTCATATCCTGGCGAAATAGACACATGGCGGCCCAAAACCATATATTTCCTTCCCGTTCTCCCGCCCGTTCATGCATTCTTTCCAAAACTCGGGACTTTTTTAAAAAGCCGTGGGACATAGGACAAATTGTTAAAAAGCGGGACGTCTGGTCACTCTATTCTTGCTGTTCCCGCCGCCCAGAACACCCTTCCCCGTCCCTAACTTTCAAGAGTGCGTCTGCCTGGAACATCTGCCCCACCCCCGCCTCCTGCCCCTCCCCACAGCTTCCTGTGCAGACTCCCACATCTATTCCAGCTCCCACTCAGCTTCTCTGGCTTCAGTCATTCATGGTTCTGCCACCTCCACCAGGCTATGGGCTTGTTGGGGGCACAGGTGGTCCTGTTCTCTCCTCATCCTCAGCTCCCTGCATCCAGCCGGTGCTAACAGACCCATGACTTCCAGAGGAGAGCTGGGCCAGCCCAGCAGGGGTGTCACCCAAGGGCCATTAGTGAAATCACTGCACTGTAGAGAAGTGACAGGAACAGTAGCCGGGAAGCAGAGCCAGGGCCCGAGGTGAGGAGAAAACAGCCATGCTCCCCAGCCCAGGGCTGGGGGAAGGCCCATTCCAGGAGGGGAGTGGGAGCAGGGCAGCAGGCTGAGGCAGCCACAGCTGTGACCTTGTCCCTCATGCTGGGGGAAGGACACAGGTGTACCAGGTGAGGGGGGCAGGCTGCTGCAAAGTACTTTTCTGGGAAGACCTCAAAAAGTAGGAGCTATGAGAAATCTCTCAGCCCACATTTCCAAAGAAGCAACACTTGAACTTCTACCCAAACTCCAAGCATGCCTTTAGGGAATAATAAGGCTAAATCGGAGATAGCTCGGGGCAATGTCAAGGGCAGCTCAGCGGGCTCAGGCTGCTTAGTCCCCACAAGCCCGCAGGCTGTTCTGCCCCTCTGAGCCTTAGTCTTCTCACCTGTAAAAGGAAGGCAATGAAGAAGCCACGTAATCCAATACAAAACCCCAGTCCTTAGGGTGGGGAGTGACTACCAATGGGTGGTGTTCTAACATTAGAGTCTGGTGATGGTGGCCCAACTGTATACATATACTGAAAAACACTGAGGTGTCCACTTAAAGCGGAGGACTTCTGTGGTCTATAAATCACGCTTTGTTAAAGCTGTTTTTAAAAGTGAGTAGAGAATGACATCCACCTTGCAAGGTTGTTGTGGGATTGAGTGAGAAATCGTGTGGCTGATACACAGTAGGGGCTCGTAGCAGATGCAGGTGCCCCGTGGTCCCTCACCCTCATCACAGCAAAGTGGTCCTGCTTCCAGCTGCTGGCACCCCCAGTTCCTTGCCTGGGGGCTCCTGGAAACAGGGGTGAAGTATGGAGAATTAACACCCCCATCCCAGACACACAGTCGCCTTCCTTTGAATGACAGGTGGGTTGGAGGGTGAAGCCCCCGGCGCCCTCAGCTAGCTTTCTGCACTGACTCCCAGCATCTCCCCACTGGGACTGATCTCTTGCTGTCTGCGAAGGGGGCTGACTGCCTTCCCGGTTCTGTCTCACTCCCTTGCTGTTCTACCTGTGTTTCCTGGGGTCACCTCCACAATAAGTGACCTATTCTTCTACGGCCTTCTATCAGGTTGGCTGTGGGGGCTCCTGGCCTGAGGCTGCTCCCAAGCAGTGACTGTGGTTGTGGTCCTAATGGGGCCACAGGAATCTGGTGACTCCAGCCGGCCCATCTACACCTTGCTCTAGGAGTGCTCTGCAAGCCCGGCCCTCCCCTCCCTACTCTGCAGAAGTGAGTAGCAGGAGGAATGGCCTGACCTGGAGGAGCTGAGGCCCCAAGAAAGAGCTGGGAGGTCAAAGGACTCTCAGTGAGCCAGAGCAAGTACCTACTATGATGATAAGAGTTCTGTGAACTGAGGATTTACGATTGTCCCCCTTATTGGCAAGAGATATACTCTGAGACCCCAGCGGATGCCTGAAACCGCGGATAGTACCAAACCCTATATACCCACACAGGCACACTATGTTTTTCCTATATACGAGGACTGTCCGGAAAATATCCAACCATTGCTAATACTATTTATTTTTCATATTACATGACTGGATACTTTCCAGACTGATCCTTATACATACCTAAGATAAAGTTTAATTTACAAATTAAGCACAGTAGGAGATTAGCAATAAAAACAACTACCACCGCCACGAGGAGCTGGCAAACTTTTGCTATAAAGGGTTAAATAATAAAGATTTTAGACTTTGCGGGCCCTGCAGTCTCTTTCGCAGCTATCCAAATGCGCCCTTGTGGCATGAATGAACTTGGACTTGAGCCATTTAAACTTTACTTATGGACACTGCAGTTGGAATTTCAAATATTTGTTACTTATCGCAAAATGTTATCATTCTTCTTTTGATGTTTCTCCAACCATCTCACCATGTAAAAACCATTTGTAGTTCACAAGCAGTATAAAAACGGGCAGTGAGACAGATGGAGCCTTGGGCCATAGTTTCCAGATCCTTGATTTAACCTGTTAGTTATCTCTTTAATACTCTTTTTAGAGTCACCTTTTGCATACTTAAACAAATTCCCTTGAAAAGGAAACTTTATATCACTCCAGATTCACTTAACATAAATAAAAGATGACCATAAAAATAACTATGATAAAGCAAACCGATGTTATTAAATTCTAAACAGGCCCTGAGACGGGTCCGAGCCTGGGGCCTATTCTCTCTTTGGTAAAGAGGTATAGTAAGGAGTCAAAGACAGGTGAGAACTAGAGATTTTTCTCCTTCATCAAATTCAGAGATTAAAAAAAAAAGTGAAAAGGAACGAGGTGCATTGCATGGCCTAAAATCATCCTGGAGTCCACAGTGGGACACAGCACTGATGTCAGAAAACCAGGCATGATGATGAGCCCCGCGCGATCGCTGGAGATCGCTGGTGATCGCTGGCGGCAGTGTGGTATCCTGAGTTCTAATCAAGGTTGCTGAATCGCCGGGGAGAAAAATTCTGTGGGCCATGCGTCAACCTCTGCTGAGTGTTTTGAGATGGCCTGCAGACAAACTGATGGCAGGGCAGAGAATTATTAACGTTAATAAATTACTAATCACAGTTATGATGAATCTGGGTTGATGCAACGTTAGTGCTCTAAGGCCTCAGGGCATCTTTTAAATGAATCACTAAAGGTAAAATTTCAACAAAGGTAAATCAATGACATTAAAGACAACTGAGATAGCCTTGTCACCCCACCTGCCTCTTCTCTTCCCTCCCTTGGGGGCTTCCGGAGGCTTGTGGAGAGGAGAGAAGAGTCTGTGGGGAATTTTCAGGCCCAAGAGAGATGATGCCTTCGGATGTCTCTGGACCCCATCTGAGCAATGGGAATAACAACACTTTATGCGCAGGGGGAAGGGGGCTGGGCCAGATGAATTCTCCTGGTCCTGTTCCCATCCTTCCAGCTCTTACTTGATGAGAGCCTTAAATCCTGGTCCCCTGGGGATCCTGGTGCGCCAGACACTTTCTACATGGGAGAAAGTACCCAACTCAGGCACTGCAAACCTGTTGCCTGCGGGCCAGATCTAGTTCCCTGGTGTGTTTTATTTGATTGGTGTAGTTAAGACTAAAAAGCAACTTTTGACATTCATTACATATTGTGAAGTAATTACACAGAGACAGGAAACACGCACAGCACATAATTAAATGGCTCAGTGAACCGTCACAGGACCAATGGCAGGGTGACCCTCGCGCAGGCCGAGAGAAAGCATGGCAGGGCAGGTTCCCAAGACTCACCCTCGGCCTTCTCTAGTGCTTGAATCTATACTGTACTTTTGTTATTTATTTATTTATTTTGAGACAGAGTCTCACTTTGTTGCCCTCAGTGGAGTGCTGTGGCATCATAGCTCACAACAACCTCAAACTCTTGGGCTCAAGAGATTCTCTTGCCTCAGCCTCCTGAGTAGCTGGGACCAAAGGCACCTGCCACAGCGCTGGGTGTTTTTAGAGATGGGGTCTCATCTGGCTCAGGCTGGTCTTGAACTCCTGAGCTCAGGCTATCCACGTGCCTCAGTCTCCTAGAGTATTAGGATTATAGGCATGAGCCACTGTGCCCAGCCTTATACTGTAATTTTAAAAAGTTGTTGGGCGGTACCTATGGTCCAGTGGGTAGGGCGCTGGCCCCATATACTGAGGGTGGCAGGTTCAAACCTGGCCCCGGCCAAACTG
>NW_003852404.1:5879792-5885297 GCF_000181295.1 Otolemur garnettii
AAAAAAAAAGTTGTTAATTATTTTCAGTTTGTGTGTTGTCTTTTCTCCTGAGCCCAAATTGTGTGTGTTTTTTTTTTGTTTGTTATTGTTTCAACACTGATTCTGCGATTCTCCAACACCAGCTGGTGTCCAACAATTCAATTCCGACATTAACTACTGTACTTGGAATCAGTGCAGACCGCACATGTTAAGAGCTCAGGCCTGCAAAACTGCCTGCTTAGTCCTGCTTCAGATCCTAGTCACAAGTCCTAGGAGGCCACCCATACCTCTGACCAATGGGCTATAAATCAAGGGCTCTCATAACTTCCTTCTCAGGTTCAATAATTCACTGGAATGACTCATAGAACGCAGGAAAATGCTTTACTTAAGTTCACCGATTTGTTATAAAAGATACAACTCTGAAACTGCCAGATGGGAGAGATGCGTAGGGCACAGCACTGCAGGAGGGGCGCAGAGCTTCCAAGCCCACTCTGGGGCACCTCAACCCAGAAGCTCTCTGAACTCTACTGTTTAGGGGTAGTGATGGAGACCCCATTATGTAGGCACGATTGATTAAATCATTAGCCATTCGTGATTGAACTCACTCTCTAGCCCCTCACCCCTCTACAGAGGCCCAGGCAGTGCTGGAAGTTCCAATCCTCTAACCATTACAAAACAAAAGACGGTAAATTCCAAGAAACTTTTAGGAATTCCATCAAGAGCGAGGAACTGGAGAAAAATATCAAATATTCATTTTTTTCTTTTACGTAGACTTTCAGCAGGGGCATTCACACTCCGATTTGCCACAGACCTCACCACCCCCTATTGTTTGCAGGGCCCAATTCATAGATTTGTGTTGTCTGCTCAGCCTCAGTGGGCATTTGAAATCGTGATCCCTGCTTAACAGATTTTCTTTGCTTAATAATAATTGAAGCAGGAGTTGTAACAATAACAAAGAACTACCAATTGTTGGGTGTTTATTATATGTCAAAGACTACACTGAACACATCAAATATGGTGTCTCATTTAATCATCACAGAAATTCTTCCAGGTAAGGACTCAGGTTCTCCCATTTTTCAGATAAGGAAACCAAGGATCAGAGAATTTGAGTACATTTTCCAAGGTAGCACAGCAAGTAAGGTGGAAAGTTGGATTGTGGGACCAGCTCTAATCTTTGGGGGGCATATTTGTAACTGTGTGAATGACATACATTGGGGGGGGGCAGAAAGGCCTGAGCATCAACATTGATGCCACCACCCTGGACAAGTTATTCAGTCTTTCAAGCCTCAGTTTCCTGATCTATTATATGAGCACAATGACAGCCACCTCACAGGGTCACCATTAGGATTGTATGAGCTAAGTGCTGGGTAGAAACTCTATAAATGGCTCTTGGCTATGCCCAGCCTAAGCAGAGGGGTTGCTTGAAAGCTTGGGGTCCCCAAGGAGTGTCCCATCTTCACCTCCTTCAAGAGTCAGTTCAAGGCACCTCCTCCAGGAAGCCTTCCCAGGTACTCAGCAGCCCTGCTGTCCTGGCCCTAACTTTTAAATTCCCCAGGACTTTGATTTACGGGACAAAGTCTCATCCAGCACTTGCTGCCCCTCCCAGCCTGGTGAACCCATTGTCACCTCTGAACACCTTTGATCTCCTGGAGCATTTTGGACCTTGTCACTCATCAGTTTAGGCCCCTTGAGGGCAGGAGATCAGTAAAGGGTGGGTAGTAAAGCCTTGCAGACCCTTACTGCTCTGGTGCCTGTCACAGGCCTCAGGGGAGTGCAGACTCTTGGTTGGTGGACTTCAACATGTCTTTTATTTTAATCCCGGCAAAGACATTTCTTGGGAATTACAAATTTCTTTTGCCAGAGAATGCCTGTGGGGTGTGTGTGGTGTGTGTGTGTGTACACATCTCATTTAACTCTTATGACTCCCCTCCTCTTCTCTCTCTCTTTCTCTCTCTCCAGGGTTCAACTCAGCTGGCCAGGCTAGTGATCCTCCTGCCTCAGCCTCCTAAGCAGCTAGGACTACAGATGTGAGACACCACACCTGGCTGATTTTTTAATTTTTTGTACACGCATGGTCTCACTATATTGCCCAGGTTTGTCTTGAACTTCTGACCTCAAGCAATCCTCCCACTTTGGCCTCTTGAAGTGCTGGGATTGCAGGAGTGAGCCACCATGCCTAGCCCCAGATGATACATCTTAAAAAATTTTTTTTATTATGATAAAATACACATAACATAAAATTTACCATTTTAGCCATTTGAAAGCATCCAGTTAAGTACATTCACAATACTTGGGCAACTATTGCAATTTTTTCACCATCCCAAACTGAAACACTGGACTCACTAAACGTTAAGTCCCTTTCTCTCCTCCCTCCATCCCCTGATAACCTCTGTTCTACTTCCCTGTCTCTAATTTGCCCCTCCTAGCAGCCTCATGGAAGTGGGATCACACCAGCCTTATCCTTTAGAATCTGTTTTATTTCACTGGGCATGATGTTGTCTGTGTTTGTAGGTGTGGTAGCATGTCTCAAAATATCCTTCCTTTTTATGACTGAATAAAATTTCATTGTATGAGTAGAGCACATTTTGTTTATCTATTCATTCACTGATGGCCACTTAGGTTGTTTCTACCTTTGGCTATTATGAAAAATTCTTCTATGGGCAGCGCCTGTGGCTCAAAGGAGTAGGGCGCCGGCCCCATACACCGGAGGTGGCAGGTTCAAACCCCGCCCCAGTCAAAAAAATAATAATAATAATAATTCTGCTATGGATGTGGGCGTACCTGGTTCTGTTTGAGTCTCTGTTTTCAGTTCTGGGAGTAGAGTTGCTGGTAATTCTGTTTGACTTTTATTTATCTCACTCTGTCACCCAAGCTAGAGTACCATGGCATCAGCTTAGCTCATAACAACCTCAAACTCTTGGGCTCAAGTGATCCTCCTGCCTCAGCCTCCTGAATAGCTGGGCCTACAGGTGCCTACCACAATGCCAGGCTAATTTTTCTATTTTTAGTAGAGACGGGGTCTTGCTCTTGCTCAGGCTGGTCTTGGACTTCTGAGCTCAAAGGATCTTCCACCTTGGCCGCCTGAGTAGTTGGGACTATAGGAGTGAGCCACTATGCCCAACTAATTTTTCAAGTTTTTTAGCAGAGATGGGGGCTTGCTCTTGCTCTTGAACTTCTGAGCTCAAGGAATCTTCCACCATGGCCCTTCAGAGTGCTAGGATTATAGGTGTAAGCCACCCTGGCCCCTGTTTAACTTTTTGAAGAACCATCAAACTGTGTCTACAACAGTTGCCCCCTTTTACATTCCCTTTAGCAATGCACAAAAGTTCTGATTTCCCTACATCTTTGCCAACACTTGTTATTTACATTTTTTGTTGTTGTTGATGATAGCCATCTCAGTGGGTGAAGTGGAATCTCACCTGGATCCCTTCTTTGTGATTTGAAGGGTGGTAGTCTAGCCCATTTTCAAGTGGGGGAACTGAGACTCAGAGAATTTAATAACTTGAGGTCATATACTCAGAGCTGGGATTTGAACCCATATCCTTGTGGCTATAAAGCTCCCAGTCTTACACTACCCCAGTCTCCCTGCTTGAATTATGTGAGGGTCAGAACTGTGTCTTTCTGTTCCTTTTGGGGCTCCAAGAAGGAAGGAAGCTCTACCATAGATTTTGGGGGGAATGAAAGGTCTGGAGATGGTCTGGTCCATTTTTCAGCTGGGAAGGCTGAGCCTGGAGAGGGCAGAGTGAGCAGCAGGATAGAGGTAGGTACTCTGGGAGGCCCAGCCCAGGGCCTCGTCCCTGGATCCCACTGGCTCTCCTGGAGGCTGCCTACTTTTTCTTCCTGAGCACTGCTTCTCCACCTATGTGCCACCCTCTTATCTGACCCAGAGCTCAGATGGGCACAGGGAGCTGGGTCTGGACTCCAGGTTGGGTGGCCAGTGTCCAAGTCTCTGGGGATGACCCCTAGCTCCTTCCCAGTGACTTCCTCCAGCCATCTCAGTCCTGCTTGTGGGCTGGGGAAATTTAAATCCTTTCTGATTGATGGGGAGGGTGGCCAGCCTGGGGTGGGGCCACCAGAGGGGAAGGGCTGGGATTAGGAGATGCCCAGCACCTGGCCAGATAGGATTTCCCTACAGACAACCCCAATTATTGTCAACAAAGGAGGCCAGAAGGTCCCATCAATGGTTTCTCACCTGTTGGCAGAGGCTCACCTTAGCTACACAGGAGGTGAGGACCATCTAACTTGGGGGTCCTGGGCAGAAAGGAGGAAGATTTCTTCCTTTTCTTTTCTTTTCTTTTCTTTTTTTTTTGAGGCGACTCTCACTTAGTCACCCTCAGTAGAGTGCTGTGGTGTCTTAGCTCACAGCAACCTCAAACTCTTGAGCTCAAGTGATCCTCTTTCCTCAGCCTCCCAAGTAGCCAGGACTATAGGCACCCGCCACATCACCAGGCTATTTTTTAGAGATGGGGGTCTTGCTCTGGTTTAGGCTGGTCTCAAACTCATGAGCCTAGGCCAGTGGTTCTTAACCTTCCTAATGCCACAGCCCTTTAATACAGTTGAGACCCGCAGGTTGAGAACTGCTGGCCTAGGCAATCCACCCACCTCGGCCTCTGAAGTGCTTTGATTAAGAGCCACAGTGCCCACCCCAGGAAGATTTCTGTCCATTGCTTCCAGGGAAGTGCCAAGTTGAAGGGACAGAGTGGGTTAGGGCAAGAAGAGGTGCTTTGGGTTTGCACTGCCCAAGTTGTAGTCCGAGTCCTACCACAAATTGGCTGTCTGATAGGTCACTTGATCTTCCTAAGCCTCAGTTTTCTCATCTGTAAAATGGGAGTGTGAGCACATCCTCATAGCATTGCTGGGAGGATGAAACGATCGCTCCTTCGGATGGTTAATTACAGCTCCTAAGTACAGTTGTAATTAATTTGTGTTTTCTGCCCATCTATTTCAACCTGAGTTGCTATAATTGGGTGCTAAATGTTAGAGTTATGCCCGTGGTGATCGTTCCTCCCAACTTGGGCTTTCCTAGGAGAAGCTCTTCTTCCCGCTGAGGCCCCTCTAGTCCCTGAGTCTCTGTCCTTCATCTCCACCTGTGATCCCAGCTTTCCTCTCTCCCCTAAGAGGTCAATAGATAGAAACTGGTGGCATTACTACCCCTCCCAGGAACATTTTCACATAAAGGGGCCCTTTTAAACCCTTACCAGCAAGGATCAGGCTCTGATGATTTCAGAATTCTTTGTAGTACAAATTAATACTGTTACTAATTATTATTGTTAAAGATAATGATGGTTTATCATTAAACAGTTACCTAATTTGTGCTAGACGTCGCTCCAAATCCCTTACATGAATTCCTTTCTTTAACTGTCCCAAAGTAAGCGGTCAGTACTTTTATTATCATTCTCATGTTACTGATGAGGAAACCGAGGCACAGAGAGGTTAAGTAACTTTCCCAGTGTCACACAGCTGGTGACAGTGATACAAACCCAGGCAGCCTGACTCCAGAGCTCACTCCAGCCTCCATGGCACCAC
>NW_003852404.1:5885738-5888477 GCF_000181295.1 Otolemur garnettii
GTTGTTTGGTGGGTCCGGGCTGGGGATTCGAACCCGCCACCTTAGGTGTACGTGGCTGGCGCCTTAGCCGGTTGAGCTATAGGTGCCGAGCCAACTCTTCTTTTCCATCAACATAATTTAAATGTGCCACGGAAGTTTATAGGTTCAAGTGTGCTGTGAGATGAAAAGAAGTTTGAAAAATACTGATGTAGATATTCTTACCCCCAATTTGAAGGTGAGAAAACTGAGGCTTGGAGAGAGAATTGCCTTCTGTTGCTTCTCCTGCTGTTGAAATAGTATCTCTGAAGCCAGATTGGACATGAAAGGTGTTTTGTCCTCAGCACCCTGCTAGGGATGGTGGGAATGGTCAGGACAGATGGCGGGGGCGACAGAAACTGGAATCCTAGCTTCATAGCTCTCTTACGGAGCTTTGCTGAGTAGGGATTTGCTCAGAAGTATAAGGCTGGGCGGAAGCTACACCCATGGCCAGGGCTACTGTGGGCCCCAACTGAGAGAAGGTGCTCAGAGCAGAAGGCATGTGGGAGGGGCTCAATTGGCATTGTTTTGTTGTCCCCTAAAGCCATGTCCTGTTGTTTTCTCCTCACACTTCCCTAGTGCCTCTCTTGGTCCACTTACCAGATGTGAGCTAGCGGTCCAGTAAGTTAGGGACCTGGGGCTGGAGCCTTCTGGAAGTCCAGGGCCACAGCCCATGCATCTTTGGACTTCCTGCTCAGCCCAGTGCCTTTTCAGCCATCATAGCCCCCAAAATGTGTGTTTCTGTAAAAATGAAAATAGCTTTTCCATTTTTTTCCTCATCATGAAACAAGGAAAGAATTGTACCTCCCTCTATCATCTTGATGGGAGGATTACATGGGATGATGCCGGGAATGTGCCCAGCAATGTGCCTGGCACAGAACTTTCTAGCTAGTGTTATTACCATTCATTAAGAAAACACAGACAGGTCTTTTCTTTTCTTTTCTTTCTTTCTTGACAGAGTCTTACTTTATTGCCTTTAGTAGAGTGCTGTGGCACCACAGCTCACAGCAACCTCAAACTCTTCAGCTCAAGTGATTCTCCTGCCTCAGCCTCCCGAGTAGCTGGGACTACAGGTGTCCACCACAACACCTGGCTATTTTTATTTATTTTATTTTATTTTGCAGTTTTGGCCGGGGTTGGGTTTTTTGAACCTGCCACCTCCAACATATGGGGCTAGCACCCTACTCCTTTGAGCCACAGGCACCAACCCACCTGGCTACTTTTAGGGACAGGGCCTCGTTCTGGTTCAGGCTGGTCTCTAACTCCTGAGCTCAGGGGATCCAACCCCCTTCGGCCTCCCAGAGTGCTAAGATTACAGGCGTGAACCACTGTGCCCAGCCCCAGACAGGTATTTCAAATAGTAAAAATCATCTGCTGACCTTTTGGGATGTCCTTACAGACTTTTTTCTACATCTATAAGTGTAGACAACCCCATAGACATAAAGCAAACATGCTTTTTGAAATGGGTCATTCTGGCTCGGTGCCTGTGGCTCAAGTGGCTAAGGCGCCAGCCACATACACCTAAGGTGGCGGGTTCGAATCCAGCCCAGGCCCGCCAAACAACAATGATAGCTGCAACCAAAAAAATAGCCGGGCGTTGTGGCGGGAACCTGTGGTCCCAGCTACTTGGGAGGCTGAGGCAGGAGACTTGCTTGAGCCCAGGAGTTGGAGGTTGCTGTGAGCTGTGATGCCATGGCACTCTACCTAAGGGGACAGCTTGAGGCTCTGTCTCAAAAAAAAAAAAAAAAAAGAAATGGGTCATTCTGTGTGTTATGGTGCGCCTTTTTGCAACAGTCAGTGGAGAATCTCTTTCTATAGCTGTGTGTTATCCTTCTGCACGGCCCTAAGTGTTGCATCTCACCTGTGTGCTGTGACTCAATCAATCCCCTGA
Organism: Otolemur garnettii; assembly: GCF_000181295.1. Classification (NCBI taxonomy): domain Eukaryota; kingdom Metazoa; phylum Chordata; class Mammalia; order Primates; family Galagidae; genus Otolemur; species Otolemur garnettii. Next base: position 5,887,645 of record NW_003852404.1, read on the forward strand.
TACTTAGGTATCCAATCAACTGTTATGAGAAGGGCTGGAAGGTGCAGGGCAGGGGTAGACCAAGAAAGCCTCCCATCAGAAGAGGCCTCTGTGATTACACAACAGCCACCGGAGAAGTCACCAGGCTGACACAGGGACTTCTGGATGGTGAGGAATTTCAAAGTTGTGTTAAGGACAATTAGGGCAACATTCCTTTCACGGAGGCTGGGATGAGCTCAGACGCATTCCTCCTTTTCATGGCATGGGAAGGGACGGTCCTCTGGGAAGGCCTTTGACTCACCCTTTTCTTGCAGTCACCTCCCAGAGGATGTCCCCAGGGCTGGGACATCTCTTTCAGCAGAAATAGGACTATGAGGCCATAGAGGACCAGCCCTGCTCTCCTCTGAGGGATTTCCCTGACACGTGAGAGAACCATTTGCAAACCAGAAATCAGAGGGGAGAACAGCCGGGTTTACGCAGCTCACCTTCAGCAAGCAGGTGCAGAAGAAAGGAAGGACCCCAGAAGTCTGGGGAGGCCCTTGCCCTCCCCTGTCTTGGGGTTTCTGGAAGTCCCGGGGCCTCCCTGGCAACGATTCACTCATCTGGTTCCCCACGCAGCAGAATTCTCCCTCGTCCTGAGGTTTGTGTGGAGACAGCAGTAACCAAGTAGGACCTGGCTTAAGATTTTGGACCTATGATTCCTAGGCCCTAGAATGGAGACAGTGTCTCCCCTCTGCCACCTTGCTGCTCCTCTCCAGGCCTGTTTTTCCAGGTGTAAAATGGGAGTTACCATGCTTCCCTCAAGTTGATGAGGTTAGAATAGAAGGGAATGATGATGTGGGTGAAACACTCAG
>NW_003852404.1:5888621-5920336 GCF_000181295.1 Otolemur garnettii
AAGACCAGCCTGAGCAAGAGCGAGACCCCCATCTCTACTGAAAATAGAAAAATTAGCCAGGCATTCTGGGGAGCGCCTGTAGTCCCTGCTACTCAGGAGGCTGAGACAGGAGGATCACTTGAGTTCAGGTGTTTGAGGTTGCTGTGAGCTATGAGGACACCACAGCACTTTAGCCTGGGTGACAGAGTGAGACTCGAACAACAACAACAACAGAAACCCCATAGGAAAAAAAAGAAAGGAAAATAAATAAAAAAGGAAAAACTCAACTCTCCCCCCCAGATAACAAACAAACAAAAATAACAACAAAAAAAGGGTTGATCTGAGCAGGACGAGGTGAGGAGAATGAGATGCTGCGTGTGGAGCAGGGAGAAGGCGCTTGCTACGTGTGGGTTCCTGAGGTCCAGGATCTGCCTCTTCTTGGCAGAGATGGACTCATCAATTCATGCCACAGAGCGCTTCATAGAGCTTTCCCACAATGATGAGAATGAGGCAGGAGAGGTCATCTCTAGAGTGACCTTGGAGAGCCACCCTAATGCAGCGCTTCCCTCTGCCAGGCATCCTTCTAAGGGCTTTTGCCCAAACCCTACGGAGCAGAGATATCATTCCCATTTTACAAATGGGGAAGCTGAGGCTTGGAGAGAGAGGTCCAGTATTACACATCCTGTTTTGTTAAGGATTGGGCTTTAAATTAATCAGAGACCATCAAAAAGAGGGTATCAGGGCAGGACTTCTGGCTGTAGAAGGTAGTCTGGAGGTGGTGCTGGGCTGGAGGGGGTTGGGGTCACAGGGTCTGGCTTCTCCCTGAGGGAGCTGTGGGTCAGTCAGACAATGCCCTTCTTTTTCTCAAGCACCCTCCCTTCATGAGACGGGGGAGACAGTTTGCTGGTGGAGATGCCACAGAGAACAGAATGCGATAATGGAGAAGAATGGGAGGACCCTTCCCTGATTTAGGGCGTGTGGGGTGGCTTCTAGGAGGAAGGGCAGCCCTCACACTCACCAGAAAGTCTCAAATAAAAGGGACTGACTGCACTAAGTGTTGCGGGGTGTGGAGTAATCGGAACTCTCATACACTGCAAATGGGGAGGCAGCATCGTGTGGCCAGTGGGGAAGCTGCTTGGCCGTATCTGCAAATGCCAGACGTACCCGTACCCCGGGACACAGCAGTCCGGCCCTTAGGGCTGTGCCCAAGAGGAGCAAGCACTGTGTTCACCCAGAGACATGTAAAAGAAGGTTTATAGCAGCTTTGTTCCTGATAGCCCCAGACTAAGAAACAACCCAAAGGTCCCCCTGCCGGAGAATGAATAAATAAGCTGTGATATGCTCATACCACATAAAACAAGGTAACAAAGAAAAAGGGCAACATGCAGCTCTATGCAAAAATCTCCTACATGTAACGCTGAGCAAAGCAAGTCAAAAAATGCTATGTGCTTCCATTTAATGAAGTTCTAGAACAGTCGAGAAAGGAATCCAGGGTGAAAAAAAGTCAGCACCTCATTACCTTTGGGAGCCAGGAGATGAAGGGGAGCCAGGAGAGCCTCTGGTGTGTGGGAAATGATCTGATTGGGTGGATTGGGGTGGGCATATATAGGAATTCATAGATTTGTACACTTAGTATTTGTTCACTTGACATGTCTACAAAGTCAAAAGAAGACTACAAAGGAAGAAGTGCTACCAAAGCTAAGATGTGAAGGGCCGGTGGGAGCTAGTCAATGAGGAGGGGGGATGTGTCCTGGAGGCGGAGCCAGCACGTGCAAAGGCCCTGGGGCACGATGCTCTGTGTTGCTTCTCATCCTGGCTCTCGGCTTATTTGATGGTGTGCTTCCCACTTCCTCTCTTCTCTGCATCTCTTCCCACTCATTGAAGGTTTCTATTGACACCATAGAATAGGTTGGCAGAAATCATTTCAACAGCTCACTCCTCCAGATGGCGTTTGTCACACCTTTGAGTTGTTGCCAAAGGAACTACAGCCAGAATGAGAGGCACTGGTCTTGACATTCAAAGTTAGATCCGATTCAACACTTGAATCCAAGAGTTTGAGATTGCTGTGAGCTATGATGATGTCATGGCATTGTACTCAGGGCAACAGAGTGAGACTTGGTCTCAAAAAAAAAAAAAAAAAGCTGGATATGAAGCTCAGCTGTGCCATGAATTGTATGCTCCTGGAGAAGCCTTTTCACCTCTGTGAGGCACTGTTTTCCCATCTGTAAGATCTTCTTAACATACAGAGTTTTAGCGAGAGAGTGAGGGTGCCGATTCCCTGTCACATGAGAGTCAGGGAACAATGGTTGAAGGTAAAGACCCCACACTAAATCCCAGGCTCCCCATAGGGTGATCCAAGGGGGTCCCTGCAACCCTTGGCCTTGATTTTCTGTCACATGGACCTCAAACCATCTCCTAGAACCATGTCTGGCACATACTGAGGGTTGGCTCATGATGGCTTATGCTTAATTCATGCCAGGCACTGTTCCAGGAACATCATACCTATGGACTTGTTTGATCCTCACAGCACCCCTCACGGTGAACTACCATCATCCCATTGTACAGAGGGGAAACAGAGCCATAGAGCCGTTGGGGGACTTGAGCAGTGTCACCCGATTAATAATTGATGGAACCTGGCTCCGGCTGCCCTGTCCCTAACCACACTACCCATACAGCGAGAATGTGTGGGGGTGGATTTCATGATCCCTCTTCTCTGGGGAGCCCTGCAGAAGGTGCCCAAAGCAACCAGGGCTCCTCCAAGGCTGCTGACCAAGATCAGTGCTGTCAGGGAGGCCAGCGGGACACTCTGGCGCCCTGACTTTGGGGAAATCCACGCCCTTGCTGAGGAATAAAAACCCATCCAACATAATTGTTGAGTCAACAAGCAGCTTAAAGCCACTTGTAAGCCCGGAGGTGCCTAGGAAGGATGAGGCTCTGCAACGTGCCGGTGCTACCCAAATGAGCAAGAGTCACCTTTTCTGCCAAGCTCTCTCTCTCTCTCTCTCTTTTTTTGCTGCTGTTGTCATTGCTGTTCTGGGGGAGGAGAGATGGGACATCTCAAGAATTCGCCTATGATGCTGCTTAAGGGATTAATTTTCACCTGTAGCATCATGTGGACTCAACAGCCACTCCCTTTCCTCTGTGCCATCATGTTTTACTGTTCTCTTTCATTTCACCATGATGAACCTGATTGGAATGTTCTAGAAACTACAGCCTGGGGGTAGGGGGCGCAGTTTATTCTGCCTGGCAGGACTGAACTTTGGCACCAGAGAGGGCCGCTGGCTGTGGGATTGTGGGAGAAATTTGTTTTTTTCCTGTTTCTTTATACATTTATGGGCTTTCCGCATCTGCTTGAACAAAACAGTGAACACACGATGATGGTAATAGTTAACGTGTCTGGAGCTTTGCCGACATTTGTCGATCATTTATTGAGCACGCTGACTTTCTGTGTATTAACTCATTTAACACTTATGACCACCCTGTGAGATACATATTCTAGTAGTCCTATCGCCAGATGAGGATCTAAGTAGAGAAAACTAAATGGGAAAAATGCAAGAGGTGGGATCTCTTTAAAAGGAGATAGGATCTCTTTAAAAAGAGATCATTGATAAAAAGAAAAAAGCTACTGACACACGCTGTAATAGGGATAAACCTCCCTCAAAAATATCCCCAATGAAAGAAAGACACAAGTGCTCACACATTGTAGGATTTCGTTTGCAGGATACGTCTAGAGAAGACAGATCCATGGAGACAGTAGATTAGCAGTTGTCTGGGGCGGAGGTGGGAATGGGGATTAACAGTAAATGGGCATGAGGGATCTCGGGAGAGATGAAATGCATGTAGTCTAAAACTAATTTATAGTGGTGGTTGCATAATTTGGTACGTTTGCAAAAAACCATAGAAGTAGGTGAATTATATGCTATGTGAAATATTTCTCAATACATTTGTAAAGAAATGCAACGGAAATCTGCAAATGTGCCATTTACTGAGCACCCATTATGTACTTCAGCAGAATTTCTCCAGTACTAACAGCTCATTTGTTTGTTTACTTAGACTCATCTTTGTTGAGCGTCTAATAGGTGCCAGGTGCCGTGCCAAGACATTGGTTCTGGTGGTGACCAGACCTGGTTCTGGTTCAAGGTCACTGCCCTGTTGGAGAGCAAAGATCTAGGAAGTTTTGGATGGCTGGGGTTGGAGGGGTGACCTGCAGACGGGAAAGCCAGCAATGACAAGAGAGTGTACCTGGGGCTGCCTATAGTACACAGGGCTGACAGGGCCTTCCCCGGACCTGGTACATGCTGGGACCTGAAGGCTGAGCAGCAGTTGCCCAATAAAGTGACTGGGGAGGAATGAAAGTAATTCATTCATTCATTCCTTAATTCTTTTTTTTTTTTTTTTTTGAGACAGAGTCTCACTATGTTGCCCTTGGTAGAGTGCTATGGTGTCGCAGCTCACAGCAACCTTCAAACTCTTGGGCTTAAGTGATTCTTTTGCCTCAGTCTTCCAACTAGCTAGGACTATAGGTGCCTGCCACAATGCCCGGCTATTTTTTTTGTTGTTGTTGTTATTATTTAGCAGGCCCTGGCTGGGTTTGAACCCACCAGCCCAGGTGTATGTGGCCAGCACCCTAACCACTGAACTATGGGCACCGAGTCATCTCTTTCATTCATTCATTCAGGCAGCTGTTCATTGAGTCTGCCATGTATGCACGTTGGCAGGGCAGGCAGGGGGTATAGAAAAGGCCTCCTAGCTGAAGTCATGCCCATTTTCTTGATGAGGAAATGGAGCCTCACAGAGGTGAACTGACTTGCTGAGTTGCACATGGGAGCAGAGATAAGAAACCTAAGCTGATTTCTTGTCTCAAAAGTCTACCTCTTTCCATTTTCCTTTTTGCCTCTAAGAAGAGGCCAGACAGGTTAGACATACTGCTGTGATTTTTGAAGGCCATAGGGTAAAAACCCGTCCTTTGGAGTTGAAACACATTCTTCTCAGTCTAGTATCACAGGAATGGAAGAGCAAGTATCCAAAGTATTCAATACTATTATGAAGCTAGTAGATGATCTATTTCACACCCATCTAGGAGCAGAACTCTTTTCAATTCAAGTTAGGTAAGGAGGAATGAGGAAAGGGGAACAGGGGAGGGGAAGTTTGTGGTGCTCCCACTGAATGGACACAATGCAGGGGTGCATGGCACATCTTTTGGGTGCTGGACACAACTACAAGAGTAATTCTACCTAACAAATTCAGATATTGCGATTTGGTTTGTACCCTCACAATACAATAAAGAAAACCCATCCTTGTTCAGTGGGTGGATGGGGCTGAGGATGTTCCTCTGACCCTCCCCCCCCACACCTGATGAGGGTCCATATTTTGCTCCATTTGGATCTTGAATGGGGGAGCCAGCCTGAGGGGTGTCCAGGGCTGAGGGAAGGGGACCACTGAATTCACTGGCTTGGGGTAGGACCTGCCATTGGACAGGAAGCCAGACCAGAATTCTAGGCCAGGCTTTGCCACCAATTATCTGGGTGCCCTGGGCTGGTTCCTGCCTCTCTTTAGGCCTTAGTTCTCTCATCCCTGAAAAGGAAGCTTTGGGCTTGCTGCATTCTGGCTAGCTGATGTTGGTAGCCTGGACTTCTGGCCTCAGAAGTCTCTGGATTGGCACGGCTAGAAGTAGGGTGACCCACTTGTTCTGGTTTGTTTGGGACTCTTCAGGTTTTAGCATTGAAAGTCCTAGTATCAAGGGAAACCTCCCCTCAGTCCTGGGCAAACTGGGACAGTTGGCCATCTTAGCTGGAAGGCCCCTCTCGTCTTACCTGCAAAGAATATTTGCATTGGCACAAAAGACATTTGACTTTTCCTCCTATGTGGCCATTGTACTATTTTCTAGACATTTGTATGAATCACATTTCTAGCTCTCTGCTGTAGCCCCCTTCCCCCTCCTGCTAATTCCTTTAGATCCTCTGGTATCTGCTCAGCAATTTCCTCTGGGTCAGGCTTCCCTCCTCTGCACCCCTCCTACATCTTGAGTTGGTTTTTTTGAATGTCTCCATCAGCTCCTCTAGACCCCCAGGAACCCCCTCCTGTATTTAGTGCAGAATCCGTAATGAAGCCAGTGCTCAATAAGTGAATCTCTTTGGTGCTCAGGACAGGGTTACCCCCATTCTCCGGGAAGGTTTCATACCCCATCTCCAGGGCAACTTTGCTGGCAGGACACATCCTCTCTGGGACAGGCTGCCGGGACCCATTCCCCAGGTGTGGCTTCTTAACCCGTTCTATTCCATGGGTCCCCTCAGGCATCTGGTGGAGCCTGGGGATGCTTCTCAGAACAATTTATTAAAAATGCATTAGGATTATAATGAAAACAATTTTACTAGAATACAGATGTCAAAGTATCGACAAAACAAATTCTTTTGTTCAACAAAACAAATTCATGATTTAATAACATATGCGTCTCTCTTAATATATTAAATACAATTTAGTAGTGGGTCCAATATACCCTTAATTTCAGAGTTCTGGCTGAAATATGGAATATCTTGAGATATTTATGGTAACTTTAGTGTGACATGAATATACGTGTGATTTCTACTAGTGACAAAATCATGTAAGTTTCTATTTGTTGCCCTCATTCATAATCAAAGATAATGCTAAGAACCATACAGAGAATAGTAACAATAAGGATATAACTTTTATGCGTCCCCATGTCATGGAAGCCTCAGAATGCTATCTTTAGTCCCTTCAGGGGTTTGAGAACCCTTACATCAAGGCAAAGGTGTTTTGATTCTTTAGGTTGGATAAACAAGGACATCATTAAGAGATAAGAAAACAGGCTTGCCCATAGCTCGATGAGTAAGGCACCGGCCACATACACCAAGACTGGTGGGTTTAAGCCTGGCTGGAGCCTGCTTAACAACAGTGAAAACTGCAACAAAAAAATAGCCGGGCGTTGTGGCAGGCACCTGTAGTCCCAGCTACTTGGGAGGCTGAGGCAAGAGAATCGCTTAAGCCCAAGAATTTGAGGTTGCTCTCAAGGCACTCTACTCAGGGCCACATAATAAGACTCTATCTTCCAAAAAAAAAAAAAAAAAAAAAAAAGAGAGAGAGAGATAAGAAAAGAGAGTAAAGAGCAGCGAGCAGATTGGGTTGGGCTAAGCTGAGAAGGGTTTCAAGACAGGTTAGTTTTGGATCTGGGTATTATAAAAGGTGAGTTCATTTTGGCAGTGAGCAAGGAGCTGGGACTGAAGGCAGGAAATATGGGGAGGGTTTGCTTTTGTGGCAGAATCAGAAAGACAGCAGGCTGATCTCACAGCAATAGCATCACCCTAGAACAAGCCGCGTCTCCTTTGTGTCTCTTTTGTCAGCCAGAATACCAAAGCATTGACCCTGTCATAAGGGCTACCTGCCCTCAAGCTTACAAAGAGACAAATGAAACACAGAAGTTAATGGCCCTACAAAAATTAAATTACAATTCAAAAAATGCAGCCAGAAGAATCTAGAACATGCCACGGATCTGGTTAAGTGCACACGGTGCAAGCCACAGGCGTTCAAAGGTGGGGGTCACCTCCCCGGCCAGATCTGTGGTTTGTGAGGACCAAATGTAGAAATGGAGAAGAGGCCATTTCTGCCTCTTGTCCATTTCCGCATTTGTGGAAGGCCTGCTGGAGCTCGCGCTTTGGAATAGTCGGCTCAGGTCTCTGTAACCTCTGTAAAATGGGGATAGTGCTAATAACTAAGTACGAAGCTTGACAGATGCTAATCCTTGCAAACTGCTTCAGGAGACACCAGGAGACTTGAGCCTTGGCCTTTAGGGTGGTAGGTGTGAACATCTATTAGAATGAATGAAAATAAATGAATGTGTCCTTGGAACCATTTCAGCCACCACCTGTCTCCTCTGGCGTTCAGTGAAATGGACACTGCCCCCAACTCTGGGGTCAGTTGTATCTCAGCGTGAGAGTGTATGGTGGTGGGGAAGTGGTCAGTTAGTGCTGGGGAACCGCAGCAGCTCAGAGGAGGCAAGGTCCAGGCCGAGCTTGCGGATGTCATTCCAGGAGTGTCTATGACTGGCCTCCCCCTTCCCTCATGCTGCCTAGAGTCTCAGTAGATCTGGGGACCAGCGGACTTGGCAGTGTTGGGGCAGATCTGGTGAGACAAGGCCAATAGCTAGAGAAGGGGGTAAGCGTCCAAACAGTCCACCCCTGGGTCCGCTGCGTGGGGGACGTGGTGGCGTTAACGCTGCCTTATCCCGGGAAGGTCGATCACGGCCACGCCAGGCTGCAGTGGGGGTGGGGTGCCTTTGCACCTTCGGATGCTGTGATTCCCCCTGCCCTTCTAGGCCGCGGTCTCCCGCATCAGTAGGAATTTGGGGCCGGGGGACCTAGGGGCGAAGAGGACAAGAGATGCAGAGTCCCCTCAGCGGACGACAGGGGACTGGAGCACCCTAAAAGCGTAAGCGAGCGCTGCCGAGACTGCCGGCTCCTTTAAGGGGCTGGGCCGGCGCTGCGGCGGCTTCAGCTAACCGGGTCTCTGGTGCAGCTCTGCTGTCCGGGTCCCCAGAAGGAAAATCTAAGCCTGGCGGGGCGGCGAGACCAGAAGCGAGAGGGCGTGGTCCATCAGGGGAGGTGGGCGGAGCCAGAGCTGTAGCAGCCAGTCTACGGAAAGAACCGAATGGGGTACCCGGGAATGGGTGGAGCCACGGGCTTGTGGGAGTAGCCTCGTGCTGCGGGTCTTTGGGGGCGGAGCCTCGAGTTAGTGGAACGCCGCAGAGGGAGGAGGGATGGGCGGGGCTAGTGGGGAGGCGGGGTTGGTGTCTGCAGTGGGCGGGGCCCGCCGCAGAGGGGGCAGTGCCGGCCGAGAGTCCTTTGCGTGCGGCTGCCGCGGCCCCTCCACATCGTCTCTGACAGCGCCGGCAGCAGGACTTGCCACCCTCGCTAGCCTTGCGCAGGTACCGCGGCCTCCGCCGTGTCCAGAGGATCGGCCGAGCTCCATTTCTCGCCTCAGCACCCACATCCGGGGGCAATCCGATCCGCCGTCTCTGCGGAGGCCGCATCTGGCGCGCATCTGGAACCGCCCCGGCCGGCCGCGCTGGAACCCGCGCCCACCCTGGCCCGGCCGCGCCGGGAGCCCTTCCCGGAGCTGGAGCCGCACCTGGAGCCGCGGGCCCGGGGCCCTGAGCCGCGCAGCCGGCGCATGGTGAACTCGCTGCTGTTCGGGGAGATGGCCTTGGCCTTCGGGTGCCCGCCGGGAGGCGGCGGCGGAGGCTGCCCCGGCGGTGGCGGTGGCGGCGGCGGGGCCGGGCCAGGGCCGTCGCCGGTGACGGCGGCGCTGCGGGATGACCTGGGCTCTAACATCCACCTCCTGAAGGGGCTCAACGTGCGCTTCCGCTGCTTCCTGGCCAAGGTGCACGAGCTGGAGCGCCGCAACCGGCTGCTGGAGAAGCAGCTGGAGCAGCAGCAGAGCGAGCGTGAGCGGAGGCTGCGCTACAAGACCTTCTCCCGCGAGCAGGCCGTGCAGACCGGGCCTGAGCTGCTGAGGCCGTCCGCGCCCGGCATCGGGCACGGCAGCTGCAGCGGTGCGGCGGCCGGCGCCAACGCTAACGCGGTGGCCCTGGGCGGCCTGCCCCCAGGCGGCGGCTCGCACCCGCAGCACTACGGCCGCCTGCCTGGGACCATCTGGAGCTACACGCAGGTGCGGCGCACTGGCGGCGGCGGCGTGGAGACCGTGCAGGGCCCCGGCGTGTCGTGGGTGCACCCCGACGGCGTGGGCGTGCAGATCGACACCATCACGCCGGAGATCCGCGCGCTCTACAACGTGCTGGCCAAGGTGAAACGCGAGCGCGACGAGTACAAGCGGAGGTGAGTGGGGCTCGCCCCTCCCCCTGCCGCTCCCAGACTGTAGGGAATCCAGGGCTCGACAGCCGTGGAATGTGTGTGCAGGAGGGTCCCGGGCCACCAACTCCTAGCGGGTGGGCTGGAAGCTGTGTTTGCAGAGCACCGCCGTACACACACTAGGAAGACTCAGTTATCTAGATCCAAGAATGGGCGCGGGCGCTGAAGCAGTGGGGACACCTCCGCCATCACTGGTCAGGCACATTGCTTTTTAGGTGATGTAATAACCAACTGTGTTTTATATGATCTCATTTAATCTTCATGACAATGCAGGGTAAGACAGTCTTATCCCATTTTGCAGATGAGGAAACTGAGGTGTGGAAATACAAATTGACTCGCCTAAGGTGGCTTGGCAAAAAAGCGGTGAAACTTGGATTTGAACTAGTGGTTTTAACAACTCCTGGCTAGTCTGTCTCCCAGTCTAGATATTTTCCCAAGGATGTAGAAGATAGGCTTCCTTCCCTCAATAGGTGAAAAGAAAAAAAAAACTCTTAACCAACCCACTGCCTTTTTTATTCCTGGAATTAAGTGAGATGGTGTGATTGAAAATGGATGGATCTGCCCCTACCCCTGGGGCCAGGGTCTTCCATCTTGCTCCAGCTCTGTGAGGTCCAGCTCACTGTGATGGATAACCAGAACTACATAAGACTGACCGCAAGCTTTTAAAAATGCCTCCCTTCATCCCTCCTCTTCTAGTCTCATGGCTTATTGAGCCCTAACAAACTCATCCCTAAAGGCCCCCAGGAGAAGATAACCTTGGGCAGGAAGACTGGACGTTTAGTGGATTGAGACCACCATCTCTGGCCTTTGCTGGGGGGGCATACTACCTGCAAAACTGGCCAGTACATTCCTGCCCAACCCAGATTCCCCAGCTGGGAAACTGTCATTGCTTCCTGCCTACAGCCTGGCAGACAGTAAGTACTGTCTGCTCAGCTTTCCGATAAGAGGAGGGGGTCTGTTGGTAACATCTCAGGCTGGGATGGGGGAGGGGTCCTCTCAGCCTCTCTGCTGGTGTCCCAGGCACAGTCAGTCCACTCTGCATGTGGAGCTGTGGCTCTGAACTCTGGGGCCTGGAGGATGTGCTGAGAAGAACCTTTCCTTCTGTCTCTATAAAGGTCTGCCCAGAGAGATGGGCATGGGTCTCTTTCCTCATACTCCCTCTGGGCAGACAGCGACTGGGTAGGATTTAACTGCCAGCCCCATCACCTACTGGTGAGATTGTCAAACCACCGAGAAGCCTGTTTGCTCATCAGAGAAATGGGAATAATAAAATCTGCCCACAGTTGCTCGAGGGGAGAGTAGGATGGTGATGCTTTTTGGAAGGTCTAAATAATCATGATGATGTTATTAAGGATGATAGTGCCCTTTTTCAAACTCGCAGGGAGTAAAAATGCCTGGAGCCTCTGATCTCCTTCAAGCAGGGCCTGGCTTTCTGGCAATAGGTCTTATACTTCACTGGGGAGATAAGCTTCTCTCCTGGAGTACTTTCTCTGATGAGGACTTGAGAATGGCCCAGTGCCTTGCTATAGGGAGGCCATCTCTCCCACCTCTCTGTCCCTCGTGGTCAGTCTCGGTTGGGGCAGGCTAGGAAAACAGGCACTTGCTTTCAGAGATGAAACTGGGGAGGGATGGGCTGGGCCCTCCCGTCTGCCACTGTTGATGGTGTCGTCATGCCTCAGGCTTGTGTTTTGTTTGTTTTATTGTGTGTTTGCTTTTTGGACCTGGCTACTAAGTAGATGGAAAAACCGTGCCCAGTTATAGAGGAAGACAGGTTGTCATTGAGCAAGGATCTATTCAAGTTGCACCCAGGGTGTGGGGTGTGATGTCAGCTTCTGGCGCTGGCCTGGAATGAGATGGCACTGCTGAGACAGGTGGCCCGCGCGAGTATCTCTCTTCTTGCCCTCCTGGGGTCTTGCACACCTTCTCTTTCTCCATTATTTTGTGAACTGGAAAGACCCCCTCCTTTCTGAAGTTGATTCAAGACACACATTGAATTTTTCTAAAACAAGTACCCTTTCTTTCCCGGGCTCAGTTTCTCTATTTGAAAGCAAAGTGGGTGGGCTAGAATTGTGCTCCATGAAGCTCCAGGCTTCCTAGAGATGATTTAAGAGTTCCTTGAATATTTAATACAACTTATTATTTAAAACTACATTCAGATGTTAACACAGTGATGAAAGGGTGCTCGCTCCCTTTTAAGTTCTTCATATTAACTCACTGGAGTCCACTAACATGGTCACTTGTTAGTAGTGTATTTGGGTTTCTTGTAAGAATTTTCCTCTGGGAGGAGAGTGGATATTTGATCAACATTTTTAAAAGTTTAAAAATCACTGGGATAGATGATCTCAAAGGGTCTTTCCAGCCTTGCCAATTTATAAATCTGAGTTTGCGTGGCCCAGCTTACCTCTGATTTCCTGTCCATAAGAGAAGTTGTGGTCTCAGGGATGAGACCGAGGTGTTTGCTTGGAGTGTAGGCCACCAGAGGATTTAAATCCTCCCAGGTTGTCTATCATGGAACCCCAAGCAGTAGAGCTTGTCCAGGAAAAGAAAGCTTCTGGAGCTTTCTCTGCTTCACTTGGATGAACTCACAGCTTTAGAGACCCCCCACTTGCTTCTCCAAAGGGCAACCTGTAATATGTAGCTCAGTGTTCTTCAAGCTTGGAGGCTTTGTAGGTTTCACCTCCAGGAATGGTGGCCATATCCATGTACACTGTAGATTAGTAGTTACACAAAATATTTAAACTTTAGGCTTGGCGCCCATAGCACAGTGGTTACGGTGCCGGCCACATGCACCGAGGCAGGCGGGTTCAATCCCGGCCCAGGCCAGCTAAACAACAAGGACAACTGCAACCAAAAAATAGCTGGGTGTGGTGGTGGGCACCTGTAGTCCCAGCTACTTGGACAGCTGAGGCAAGAGAATTGCTTAAGCTCAAGAGCTGGAGGTTGCTATGAGCTGTGACAAATTCCCCTTCCCACTTCAGCCCAGGTAAGCAATGATCTGCTCTCTGGTCTCTATAAATTTGCCCTTTTTGGACATTTCATCTGAACAGAAACATACAATGTATAGGCTTTTTGCCTGCCTTCTTTGACTTAGATCAGCGGTTCTCAACCTGTGGATTGCGACCCATAGGAACTGTATTAAAGGGCTGTGGCATTAGGAAGGTTGAGAACCACTGACTTTGATAATATTTTTGAGGTTTGTCCACGTTGTGGCATGCATCCATAGGATATTCCTTTTTATTGCTGAATAATATTCCACTGTATGGATAGAATGCATTTTGTTTATTCATTCACCTGTGCACTCAATATATTTTAAATTTAAAGAGTCATCTGTGCACCACCTCACATCATCCCAGGTGCCATCACAAAGCATGCTTTGGAAACACTAACCCAAACCAGATGGGGCCTGGGGTGCCTAGGTCCTTGCCCCGATTACCACTCGTTTGGTTTCTGTTTGGCCCAACTAGGTCTTTACCACATGGGTAGTGAGGTCGCCAAAACTTTATCAAGGATGAGGTTGTCAAGGGTTGCTTTGGAAACCAAAACAAACATCTCTACTCTGTCCTCACCCTCTGCCATCAAAATATCCTGTTCTGACTTTGTAAGCTGGGGGCTTTTCCCTGGGAGATTCTTGCTGAATTTATCAGGACTAAACAGGTTGACATCCACGAGACTTGGACTCCAGGTCCGGCTTGGCCACTAGGCGCTGTGTGTCCTCTGGCCACCTGCTGCCCTCTCTGGACCTCAGGTCCTCTACCTTTACATGAGGGATTCCCTTTAGGTGATCCTTCTCAGCTTGCTCTATACTTCAGGTCTGTGACTGCAAGGGGCCTGGGTCTGACTGACGTTTCTGCCTCCTAAAATGGGCAGTGTGTTTCATTGTGGCCTTTCTTTGTTCTGGGTTTCCGCCTCCCTGTCCTGCCTCTGCCTTAGATGACTAGGGTCCAGGCCCCAGGCACGGCCAGTGCTGCCTAGCCCATCCCCATTCTGAACTGTTTTAAGTGTCCTGTCTCTTCATTGGCTCCAGAAGGAAGCAGGGAAAGTTTTGAGGTTGTAAGAAAAAGGTCCCTCTGGCTTGGCAGCTGGGGACAGAGCTGCCATGGCTGGTACAGGAAGTTGCCCAGTACTAGTGGTGCTGGCCCAGCTGCCTTTTGGACTGGGAGACGTTTTTGGGAGTCTGGGTGCCCCTGCAGCCCTCCTGTTCTCCCCAGGTCCAGTGTGATTTGGAGTGGGCTGGCTTTGTTCCCTCCCCGTGCAAACTGCCTAGTGTATGTGCCCCTGATTAAAGTCATCTTTGAGGCTGTTTTTTCCTGGTGCCTGGTGTGACTGGAGGGTGGTTTGAAAGTCTAGAGATACCACCATGATCAGTTAGCATGGTGACTTTCAAATGAACTCTTCAGAGCCCTGGAGTCCATAGCAGGATACCTTGGGGGTGATTATTCTGGGGACAGTGGCAAGTGAGCACCTAGGATTTGACCCACATCAACCACAGCAGCTCCATGTCTGTCTGACTCCCAGATCGACAGTCCGAGGAAGATTCTCTTTGAAAACAGGGTTGTACTGTTTGAGAAAGAAAGAAAGAAAGAAACTGCTGATTTAGCTGAGTCCTTTCATTTTTGAGGTAGGGAAACCAAGGCCCAGAGGGGGCTGACCCACAAAGCCGGGCTGGGCAGAATGTCCGTCTGCCGCCCAGAGTCCGACCTGATGTCCATACCATCTGCTGTAGTCGGGGCTTAGCAAAGTCCCTTCTACCTTTCTGTGTGTCTATTTTAAGCAATTTTTAAAAAGCTGCTTTCTGGGATGGGAGGGACTTTTGTCACAGCTATTTCTGACTATGAGCCGGAAGGGGCTGGGCTGTCAGCCGGAATGGAGGTCTCCAAAAAGGGATGGTGGGTGGGTCAGCTGCAGTGTCCCCTGCCTTTTCCTGTCACCCCAGGGAAGCCCTCAAGCATGAGGCTTCTGGCCCCTTAATGCTCTAAAGCCAGAAGACCCCGGAAAGATGTCAGAGGGGTTTGTTCCTTGCCACTTCCGTTCTGAAGCTGCCACTGATGTAGATTCTTTATTTCTGATTTCCCAGTGAGGCAGCCTGGGAGAGGAGAAAAAAAGGTTTTGAATCTCAGCTCTGCCACTCTCTGTGTGACCATGGGCAAGTTGCTTGGCTTCTCTGAGCTGAGCCCTCTATTAACCCTCCTTCGTGGAGGAGGGATAATACTGTTGTCCTCTTAGGGGTTGGTAAGGAGCATGTGAGCTCCTGTGTTAATACACCTGGGGCTTGGTAGGCTCTGGTCAGTCTTTACCCCAGACCATCTCCTTCCTCACAAAGTCTGTTCCCTTGTTTTACAAGGACGTCTGAGCTCAGCCTGGGCTGCCCAACAAATCCATTTCAGGACACGTCCCTGCTCTCTCCGTCCCATGGAAGGCGCCAGAGATGGTGTTGGGGGCGGAGGGAAAAGGGCTGCTTCTTTGTCCGGCATCTAAGAAGGATGTTTGACCTACTCTTAGCAGTTGATTTGTGTCTCCGGAAATCTCTCCCTCCCCACCCCCAGCTCTTTCTCTCAACTTCCTTTAAAAAAGCAGCGTGCACCCCCAGCCCCCATCTGGCTCCTCGGTTCACTAGAGAACTTGTATCACAGAGTCCCTTGGCCCGGTTGGCATTCTCACTGGGGACAAATTGGGGAGAGATTCTCAGAGCCGCAAGCTAGAGGGAGGGGAATGAGGTCCCAGAAAAGAAAAGGAAGCAGGAGACAGCTGACGCTAAAGATTCCTTCTCAGAGGAATGTGGGGCGGGGCTTTGCCTTGGCCACAGAGCGGATGCAGGGTCCTTGGGTCCTCCCAGTGAGTGTGCATGCACACACACACACACACACACACACACACACCAGGCTCTCTCTCCAGCCTGTCGCCTGCATCACTGCGTGTGCTGAAATTTGAAGGACACAGACGGTAGACCCAGAATTTGAACGCTCCCTTTGCTGCAGTGAGATGCATTGAGTTGCAGGAGAATTGATTTAAACCATGCTGCTTGTCAGTGATACCGGAGGCCCTGGGCTTTTGATCGCATCAGGGAGATGCAGCCCGGCTGGCTATTTATTCTGTGTTGTGGATGACAGAAGGCTGGGGACAGGGAATGATACATCTAGGCTGTCCCCTTGCTCAGGATGGGGGATATGTTGCTTTTCCCTGACTTTTCTTTTGTCAGACATTTCTGAGCACCCGTTACCTCTGCCATCACAGCCCCTTATGCCCTGAATAGGAATTGCTGGGAGGTGTCTGCTTCCCTTGTTGATTGGAAGCTGCGCAGGGGGGCTGGCTCCAGGTCTGTCTTCCTCTCCTATAGGCAGAGCCCAGCCAGGGCCTGGCCAGAGTCCACACTGGGTAAAAATTCGTGCAGTGAGGGAGGGCTGTGTGTCTGGCTGCTGTGCACTCCAGGGGTTTGGGGACAGAAGACAGGTGATACAGATGATAGCCAGGGATTTGGCCACTGGTGGAGGGAAGGGTCTGGACTTGGAGTTAGAAGACTCAGGCTTCAGTCTCCACACCTCACTTCGAAAACATGGAAGGATCCACCTCTCATGGTGTCCAGTACTGGGGTCCCAGCGCAAGATTTAAAAGCTGCATAAATGTGGGCTGGTCACTGCCTCTCAGAGCCTCAGTTTCCTCATTTGTAAAATAGGGATGCTGAGCTCTGTGTCCTGAGGTTTGGGAGGAGTAAATGGACTCACTAGCTGCAGCTTGGTGTGTGTAAACAGTGACATTTCAAAAGAAATGTGGGAAGATTTCATAGGGCAGAGGTGGGTGTCCTACAGAGGGTGAGCTGTGCTGGCCCTGTGAGGTGAGCAGAGGTCGAGAACCAAGCTGGAGGCTGGAAGGGGGTTGGCCGTGCCCTTTGCTGGCAGGTCTGTGGGTCGTACAGCCTTCTGGGCAGTGCCTGGCTGTGAGGTGCTTAGGGGATTCCAGGCCAGATGGGAGACTGCGTGGCAGGTTTGTGGCACTGCTGCTGCCTACCCACCAGGGGAGTGTCCTCCTGCCCACACGGGGCTCTGGGTGCTTGGCTTCCTGGGCAGGATGTGGTTTCTCATTCTAGCCTTGGTATGGGGAGGGTACTTGTCACCCAATAGTAAACCTGGCAAATGCCTCTGGTTCTCTCGCGGGTCTGTGGCCTGGCTGAGACCTGTGGAGCCTGAGTCCTGGTCTTGGCTTGCCCATGACGTGGTATCAACTTTGCTCTGCCCACCTGGGAACTGTGAGAAGTGAGGAGGGGGCTCACCCAGTGCCCTGTGAAGTCTATTCTCTCTGTTCACTGGAGTAGTCTGGATTCTGCACATGCCATTTAATCTATTCCATCTCAGTTTGTTGCTCTGTACAATGGGGGTAAAGTTTCTTAAAAATTTTGCTTTGCACGGTTGAGGTAAAAGTCAGTGGAAGTAATAGAGTAGGAAAGCCTTTTCAAAAAAGGTTTAAAAAGCAGTCAGTTATGACTCAGTGTTGCTGTTTATTGAGCATCTACTTTGTGTGAAGCTCCATGATGACTTCTTTAAATAAGTGATAATTGTGAGAACATCCCCGAGTGGTAGAAATGGATTGAGCTCATTTTGCAAATGAAAGGTTCCCAGATCTTGCAATGAATCCACTCTGGGTCTTCAGACTCCAAGGTCAGGGCTCTTCCCAGGAGGTGGCCTTGTCCTGTGGCCCCTGAAGGTTGGCAAAGGCTGACCCAGGGTGGGGAGGCAGCCGGAGGTATGAGCCTCCCTGGTGCCTGTCACAATATTGCCGCAGCAGGTGGCAGAACAGGAGGCGGCTGCTGTGCATGGAAGACTCCCTGCTGTCACTTTATAGTAATTATTTCTTGAGAAGCAGATGAATCGCAGGCAGTGGCAGGCAGATGAGGCTCTCACGCCACTGGGCCACCACCCTAGCAGGTCCATCTATTCCCCCACTGCTCTTTGGGGAAGGTCCTAGTGGGGTCTGGGCCCTGGGTTGGCAGGGGCACTTCTGGTCAGCCGTGGAGTGTGATACATCAGGTTGGCGGGCTGGTGGGGGAGGGGATGGGGAACAGGGAATTACTGCCCACTGTTCCACGTGGCCTTACTTAAGTCCTGTGGCAGCTTGGCAGGATGGAAACTGAGGCATAGAGAGAAGTAACTTGGCCTCAAGTCATACAGCAGAGCCATGGCCAGCTGTGGGCCTCAGACTCTAAGTTACTGCTCTTTTTATCTTGGTTGGCCCCAGGGCAGTGGCCAGAGGTTCTCATCTGCTGATGACAAGCCTGGGGGAACACTGGGATTCTGGTGGCAGTTTGGAAGCTTGCCTCTGCCTGGGGCTGGGATCTCCCTAACTTTTGCTTTTAGTCAGTGCTGTGATCTGTGCCAGGGTACGGGGAATTTGTTCTAGTCATTTCGAGTCGCTTGTTGGGGAAGAGGAGACCGCTGGGTGTGGATATCTGAGAAGCCACCCTTCTGTTACTCTCATGACAGTGGCTGAGCACCCTCCAGGCCCTGGGCTGGGCACCAGGGGAAGCAGACCTAGCCCCTGCCCTCAGGAGCTCCTCAGGAGTTTGGGTCATAGGCAGATGTATCATGTGACAATGGCATGTGACAAGTGCCTTCTTGAACAGTGCTTGTGCATATTAGGAGCACAGTAAACATTTATTCATGAATTAATTTGTCATACAAATATTTATAGAGCGTTAACTTTTTGCCAGGCCCCATTCAAAGCATTTATAAACATTTAATTCATGGAAGCTCATGATAACGCTATGAGTTCGGTGCTACTGTTAGCCCATTTTAGAGAGGTCAAAACTGAGCCACAGAGATGTCGAGACATCTTGCCATCTTCCAAGACAGCTGGAAGGTGGCAAGCCCAGATCCACCTTTTACCCTGTGCCGTACCCAGAAAGGGCATGTTCATTGCAAACAGCTGTCCTGCTCTCAGCCTGAGTTTTCACTTCTCCCATCCAAGTACTAACCAGGCCCCATCCTGCCTAGCTTGTGAGATCAGACGAGATGGGTGTGTTCAGGATAGTATGGCTGTAGACTTCAGTTTTCACTTCTGTGAAATGGGGGTAATAAATCTGACCTCATGAAGCTTTTTGGATGACCGACTGAAGTGATGACTGCGGAAGCACTTTGTAAACTAGTGAGTGCTGTGCGGGTGGGGCCTAAATCCTTGGAAGCCCTGGGCCACACCGCTGTTTCTTCTCCTACTCCCCAGGCAGCCCCAAGCTCCCCGAAATGCCTCATCCTGCCCTCCCTTTCGCCTCCTTGGGATCCCGAGACAAGCTGGGATGGGAGTTTGGACCGAAAGCTGCTGAGTTAGCTTGGAGCAGAGCATTAGTGTGGAACTCGGAAGCTGGGAAAAGAGGAAGCCACGGGGTATTTCTGCTGCTTATCAGCCCCAGGACCTTGAAGGGTCACTTTGCCTCTCTGAGCCTCTGTTTCCTCATCTGGAAAACGGGGACAGTCATATTTTGGGGATTGCATGAGAAAGCAAATGAGGTGACAGTGCTCTGATGTGACAGCTGCAGTGGTGATCATTAAACGGGGCTAGGGGTTCTGGAGAGAAGAGCAGGGTGGGAGTGGAATAGCACTTGGGCCTTGGCCCTGGCGGAGCCCCTCCACGTGGCTGTGTGGGGTGGGGGCTGTCTCTGCACTGGGTCTGAGATGCTTGCTCAGTGCTCTCCGGCCTGCGTGCTCCGACTTCGGGATGTGCGGGTTCACACAGCCCCCTGCTTGCCTGCTGCTCTGTGGAGAGAGGCCCCTGCCGTGGAGACATTGCTTTCCACCCTCTTAATTGGCCATTTTTATTACTTGGGTTATTTAAGATGGTTCTTGGCTTGCTGCCGCCTGTTTGCCATTTTGGGGGAGGGGAAGAGCTGCTGGTCTGAGTGGACCTTGTGACATTCCCTGGCAGACAGGCTCCTCTCTGGGCAGGGTCAGTACTTCTTCCCAGGCCCCACTGGCACCCCCCTTTTTGCTCCTGGCCCACTGTGGGCGGAAGGCCATCTTGGGCGGGTGGTAGTGGAATAATTTTGAGGAAGCTTGTTGCAAAGTCAGGACCAGAGAGCACTGGAGTGCTGGGTGGAACACTGATGAGACCCTTGAGTGCCTAAAACCCCGGGATTCTGGGAGGCACCTGAGCCAGTTTAGAGCCAGTCAAGGAAGGCTTCCTGGAAGAGGCATCACTTGGGTTGTATTTGGAAGGTCCAGTAAGAATGGAAGAAAGGGAGGAAAGGTGATCCAGGAGAGAGAAGAGCTTATGTGGGGCAGAGCCAGGAGCCTGTTCCTCTTGTGCTGGTTTGCTTCTAGAACAGCCACAACCTGGCCCACCCTGCACTGCCTTCTTCCCTGTCTTGTCCCTGCTCCCTCCTCATGGCCTTCTTGGCTCTCATTGTCTGTCTTGCTCTTTTCTCCTTTCTCCTCTCCCTCATTCCTTGTTCTTTCTTTTCTTTCTTTTTTGTTGCTGTTTTTGGCTGGGGCCGGGTTTGAACCCGTCACTCCGGCATATGGGGCCGGCGCCCTGCTCCTTGAGCCACAGGTGCTGCCCTCATTCCTCTTTCCTTCTTCTCAGCCCCTGCTCTTGTGGCTGGCTTTCTTACCTGTGTCCTGTCCCTGCCTAAGGCTGGCACTTTCAGGAGAAATGTAAAAAACTCCCAAAGGCAAGAGCACTCTGAGTGAAGAAGCCTCTGCCAGAGGTACGCCTTGGAGTCACCTGCCCCCGGAGCAGACATCCGGGTTCTTGGCCCTGTGGACAAGGCTCTCTCAGCCCACAAAAGAGACGTGCAAGGTTGCCTGTGGCGTTTGTCTCTTGATAACAAAAATCTCCTGGCTCTGGGGTCTTGGGGTGCTGACTGACCAGCCACAGGCTTGGCTGCATCATTCCTCTGTGCCTCAGTTTCCCCTTGTATAAAATGGGATGGTGAGACCGACAGGGCTATTGATAACCCTGGCCCAGGGAGGTGTTCTCTGCCTTAGCGTTGGAAGGTTTGAAGACTTTGCCTAGAACGCTGAAGTTGGGTGAACCCCAAAAGCGGATTCCCCACAAAGACCACGTTTCTAGGACTCCCTCCCTCCGATCTGGAGACGTGGCCTGACAAATAGTACTTGGTCAGGCATCTTTATGTGCAGTCTTTTTTTTCTGTTTTTGAGACAGAGTCTCACTCTGTCACCCTGCGTAGAGTGCTGTGGCAAATTCTTGGGCTCAAGTGATCCTCTTGCCTCAGCCTCTTGAGTAGCTGGGGCTACAGGTGCCCACCTCAACATCTGGCCTGAAAAGTCTTCCCTTGCACTTGGCTTTACACTTGCCTTTAAAGAAAATACTAGCATTGAAAACATAAGGACATACCAGACTTGGGAAACTCAAGGGCTGGGCCAGTGGACGACTGCTGGCAGACCAAGATTAACCTGATGCCAAGTTTAGGGGACCCCCAACTTGTAGGTTGTTCTTCTCTGAGCCTTCAGGCACAATTAAATTGTGGGGCATGAAGAAGACATTGCTTTGTCGGCCCTTTCTTAGTGTTCCCTGTTGGCCTGTGGTCTGGGATTACACTTGGGTGAGAGCTCCAGCTGTGGATTGTGAAGGCCTGTGTTTGCATCCTGCTCTGGGCCTCAGTTCTGTCCTCTGTAAAGTGGGGCTGACAACCTCAGCTCCTGAGGTTGCAAAGAGGATTCAGTGAATTAGCATGTGCCAAGTGTGGGGCTGGTACCTAAGCTATTACCACTCTGTCCCTTGTGACCTGGCCTGGCCCTCCCCAGCCGTCAGCCCCCAATGCAATGGGAACTGCCTACTCCTTCCCCCTTCCGGTGTGGACTGGCCTTTTGTGTTCTGGACGCTTCCTTTTCTCAGCAGAACAACCAGCCTGGCCATTGAGGCGGAGGTCACGTCTCCTCTATTCCCTAGCAGACTGTCAGCACAGGGTGACTGGGAGGGCAAGACATGCCATTCAGGGCTGTGTCTGGTGAAAGGTGTCACCTGGTGCATGTGGCTTGCAGGAGGCCTCAATGGAGTGTGGGCATGAATAGGGGATTTGGTCCCTGTCCCTGGCTCCCTAGGGGTCATAGAATGTGGATTTGGAAGCAGCCTCAGGAAGTAACATCCCTGGTCTGATGTCTTGCCATGAGGCAGAGGCAGAACTGGAATTCAAACCTGCATCTGGCGGCTGTTTACCAGGGGTACTTCCCACTACACTGGTGGGATCAGTTGCCAGACTGAGAAATAGGCCTCATGTTCCCAGCCCCGTTTCTGGGGCTGAGATATGAGAGTTGGAAGACAGGGAGTCCTGTCCTGCCCTGCTCCCAGCAAGGCCTCCGTAGCTTCTGGCTTCTCACAGACAGTTTCTGCGAGTCCTTATGGGTGAAGTGCTCACTTCCAGACCTTGGCAAAAGAGTGACGTTGAAGGCTGCTTTGGCATTGTTTTTCCAGGGTTGACGTCAGGGCAGCTGGTTTGGGGTTTCGTCTGTGAGACAAAGGCTGCTTTGTAGCTTCTGCCCAGTTTAAGTCCAGGCACATCACCCCCTAAGGTCGAAACAAGATGGAAGGGATTGCAGGGCCTGAACACAGAGGCCCTGAGAGGCTCGGCTTGCCCTCAGCTCCTCCAGGAAGGGAGCCAGTATCTCGTAATTCCGTAATACCCACCTTTCCCATTTACCAGGAGCATCCCATGTGCTCCCTGCAGTGCTTAAAACTTTGTGGACATGTTGTCTTACTGTGATCAACACTCCAGCAAGGTGGCTGTGGTCATGCCCATTGTACAGATGAGAAAACCAAGTCTTGGCAGGTATAATAACTTGTTACTTATAGCTAGAAAGTGGCAGAGCTGGCACATGAGCTTGGGTTTCTTTGGCTTCTAGGATCACCACTGGGTCCCACCACTATTGAGTCTCATGTCACATAGAGCTTTGGGAGGAGATTTCCAAAAGCCAAGCTACCTTAGGGTCAGGCTGGAGCAAAACCTCATGGCTTTGGGGGATCTGGAGTTTTAATTTCTTTTGTCAGGATTCTGAATTGGGTCACTGTGCTTGGAGTCTGTGTTGTGTATCTGGCTGTGTACATGAACATGTCTGTACAGATTGGAGAAGGGAATCAGATGCTGGAGGGTCTATATCATTGGAATGTAATTCCAGCCAGGCCTGGTGGGCAGGAGTCATCTCAGGGGACACCTAGGACCATTTGCTCTTTTTTTCCAGAGTTACCCCACGTGATCATCCATCCAGCCACCCACCTACCTGTCCATTCATTCCTGTGTTATTTTCTGGGCTCCTGTGGGCAGGTCCTATGCTTGGACTGTGGGCTGATGCTGCATGACCTGGAAGAGCCCTTACGGATGATTTAGTCGCTCTTTCCCCCTTTTGTCAGAGAGGGGCAGTGACTTGCCCAAGGTTGCACAGCAAGTTGGTGGCAGAGCTAGGACTAAAAGTCAGGTCTGAAGGTCCCAGCCCCGTGTTCCTGCTTCTCTGCAGCGTTGACAGATGGCTTACTCCTGCTGGCAGCCCCCTCACCCAGGCCTTCCCTCCTTGGTTATATTGCTGTGTTGTTGGGCTTTTCTGGAATCTTCACAGCCTCTATTCTGAGAGACACCTGCTGGACCAGTATGCAGGGCCTGGGCTGGAGCTGAGCTGGAGCTGAGCTGGAGCTGAGCTAGGCCAGCTCTGTCCTGAGATGACACCCGTCCTGGTCTGGCGGAGACTCTGAGACTCTGCTCCGCTGAACACCTATTTATTGTCCCCAAGGGTCTCCAGAGGTGGACTGTTCCTTCCTGGCCTTGGGGCTAGGATCACTGGAAATCCTGCTTAAAGATTTCACTACCTAGGAAGAGCATTCCGGAGCCTTCTCCCAGGGTCCTTGAGGCCTTTTTCATTGGGAAGTGCTTCCTGGTCTCTAGCCATGGTACCTACTGCTGCACGTCCCCCTTGTTTAGTAGGAAAGTGGGTGGCCACCAATTGCATGGTGGTTCTCCAGGCAGCACCTCTCCCCTGCTAAACTCCAGATGCGTACCCTCTTCCCGCCTAAAATCCCACTTTTTTCAGCTTCCTGAAAGAGCTCGTGTCTTGACTCAGACACTAGTTGGGACATGCTCACTATGAGAAGGGATCTGCTTGGCCCCGTAGGATCCTACAAGTTCCCGGGAAGGGGGCACATTCCTTCTCCAGGAGTCACAGAGCACTCCGAGCTGGAAGTGGCCCTGGAGTCTGGGGTGACCCCGGCCCCATCTTTCCTGATGGGGAAACTGAGACCCAGAGATGTTGAGCAACATGTCTGTATCCATTCAGCCAGCCTGGTGGGGTTGGGGGTTTGTCTTTGTGGGGTGATTCCTGTGGTTTGTCTGGTGGCCCCATGGCCTGGTGGTCCCTGCCCCAGGTATCCCAGGAGCAGAGCAGTCAGCCTCACGTGGCTCCACAGGGCTCCCTGGGCAGTGACAGTGCACCTGCCTGCTGGCTCTGGGGTTGGCAGATTCCTGGCGGTCCAGGGCTGCCCTCACTGCCAAATAGTGGCACCTCCTCCATCCCACCATCCTGTGGTTCCCTCTTACTCCACGGCCTCCCACACTCCCTTTAGGCCCCAGGGAGGCCCCTCACCTCCATAGGTAGAGGACGGGAGGCCTGTGTGTACATCAGCAATTAAGTTGCCACAGGGATACTAGTTCTGGTGGCTGGAACAGGAAGAGGTTGAGTAGTTTTGCCTGCCAGGGCTGGACGTCCAGCTGGTGTCCTGGCCCCTTGGGCCAACCAGGCCATCTGGCCCTGCAGATATACACAGTGTCCCATCTGTCCTGAGGCAAAGTCACCAGGAGGAGACTGCCTGCTGTCTTTGTGGGACTGCTGAGGTGGGTGTGGACCCAGCTGTCCATCTCTGGGAGGCCAGATCAGTTGGGAAAGGACGTACCACTGGCCACTCTCCCCTCTGTCCCAGGTAGCTGCCTTATAGGTCTCCCTGAGGTGGGAGGAGGTAGAGTCTGAGCTCCCAGAGGTGGTCAGGGCTTCCTTGAACAGATGGGTCCAGAGAGGTGCAGGGATGGGCCCAGGGTCACACAGCAAGTCAGTGTAGGCAGGCCCCGCTGGCTGCTGCACGGTGTGGCTCCAGCTTACAGGCTCATCATGCAGTGAGTACTGGTTGAGGTGTGCTCCTACTGTGTGCTGGGCACTTGGAGACTCTGGATACCAGACAGTCCGCAGACCCAGCGTGGGAGATAGGGCACCCAGAGGGCGAGGTCTCTGCAGGGAAGAATGGCACATCGCAGCCAAGCTGGGGACCCTGGAAGCTATGACAGCCTGTCCAGCCGCTAGAAGTGGGTCCTGCCTGCTAAGGAGCAGACTGATATCAGACATCTGGTGTTCACAGTCTTATAGAATTCCCACAACCCAATGAGGTAGGTACTGCTATTCCCCATTTTATAGATGGGGAAACTGAGGCTCAGAGAGGTAAAAGTCACTTTTACCAGATCCCTAGCTGGGGAGTGGCTGACTTGGGCGTCCATCTAAGGTCTGTTTGATGGCACTTTGGGGGGAAAGAGCAGCAGGTGGGTGCAAATGGCCTCACCCCTTTCCCAGGCTGGCTCCTTGTCCCTCTAACTTGGACCATCTCATTTTTGGCTTTTTGCTGCATCCAGGCCAGGGATTGTATGGCTGGAGGCCCAAATCTCAGGGGGAAAGAGTCCCCAGTTGAGTTTGAGAAGAGAGGTGATGCCAGGGCTGGTCTGCTGGCATAGCTAGGGCTGGTGACCCTCAGCCTCCCCCTGAGCTGGGCACCTGGCAACATCTGGGCATTGCTTGGGGGACTCCTGGTGGAAGACTATTTACCCATTTGAGGGCCCCAGAGTTCTGCCCTCTGATGGGGGCTAGGCCAGGCCAATGGGAGCCTTACGCCAGGGGCCACACAGTTAGGGCCGAGCTGCGACCCCACCTGACAGTCCAGGGGTTTAGAGATGATGCATCTTAGGGTCCATTCTAATTCCTGGGAGACTAGGGTACATACCATTTGGTCCTCTGCTTTCAATACGAGGCCAGGGCCACAGAGAAATGAGCCTAAGCTTTGGGATCAGACCATCATCTGCCACTTCATAAGGGGAGCAGAGCAGGAAAGCCTGATGGTGATGAGTTTGGGCTTTGGAACTCTGTACTGCCTGGATTCAAGTCCTACCAGTTCTGAGTTCTGTGACCTTGGGCAAATTGCTTCGCTTCCTTGGGCCTCAGGTTTATCATCTTTAAAATGGGTACAATAATAGTACCTATCTCATAAGATTGTTGTGAGGATTAAACAAGTTAATAGTTCTTAGCATATACTAACAATCTGTAGTGTTAACTGTTATCCTTATATGACCCTGGGTAAGTCACCTGACCTCATTGGTGAGCCTCAGTTTCCCCATCAGCAAAATGGGGATGAGGAAATGAGAGGTTCTCATAAGATGCTCTGCCAGGGGGCTTTCCTGCCACGTAAGTGTCTCCATCTTTTTTTTTTTTTTTTCAGTTTTTGGCCGGGGCTGGGTTTGAACCTGCCACCTCCAGCATATGGGGCCAGTGCCCTACTCCTTTGAGCCACAGGTGCTGCCCTAAGTGTCTCTATCTTGAGGGGACTGACTTTTCTCTCCTCTGAGAGGAGTGCCTGGGTCCCATGAATAGGTGGGAAGACCATTCTTAATAGGTGAGTGCTGGAGAGGTGCCCTGTGAGCTGCCTCCACCCTCCCCACTAGTTCACATCGAGCTGAATGCCAGGGTGCACTGTGATGGCAGGAGGCTGGTATTAAATAAAAAGTCGGTCCCCCTGTGCCGTATTTAGTCACTAATCCCTCTCTTGGCATGGGTGGCTGCAGTCTAATTACCTGTCCCAGCTGTGATTAAGCCCTCCCCTTCCCGGCCAGTTAGGACAATTATGACGCTGCACCTACAGGCCATCCTCGCCATGTCCCACCCTCAGTTGCACAAACTCCATGAATAATTGGTTTTGCTGGGTCCTTGTCACTCTTCCCTTCTTCCTCCTGGGGATTGCTCAGGAATGTCCTCCCCTAGCCAGTGCCACTGCAGGAAGCTCACTGTCTCTGGACTTGCACTGCCTGACTGTGTAGGATTGCAGGCACAATACTTCACCCCTCTGAGCTTCAGGCTTCTTATTTGTGAATGGCCTGGACTTGTAAGTGTTCCCTGAGATATCCTGGGATCCCCTGTTCTGTGCTTTCTCCACCCATGCAGAGCCTGTTTGTGTTCACCCATCCTCATTTAATCCAGCAGGGTCATGTTCACCCATTTTACAGATGAGGAGACTGAGGCTTAGGGAAGGCACTTGGCTCAGGGCTACAGAGCCTTGATTTAAACCTAGGATGGGGATGTGTGCTGACCCGTGTCTCGTGGGCTTTTCTTGGCCACTGGCTCCTCGTGTGGCCAGGCTGCAGATAATAAGGGAAACTCGGACTCTGGGGCACTTGGTCCCAGTGCTGTTCTGGTGAAGGAGATGCTCAGAGGGGCTCTCATGGGAGACAGCACTGGGCTGAGACCCACAGTGCCCTGTGATAAGCTTTGGGGCAGCACAGTCACTTGGAATAAACAATGGAGAGACCCAAAGTGCATATTAGGTTTCCAAAATAGCCCTGGGAGTTGCTGTTTTTCTCTAAGCTGTAAACATTCCTGGGTGGGGCACCCTACCCCTTCTGGACACAGACCTTCCTGGGCTTCCTAGTTCTTGGCTTGGGTACCCCTGGACGTGTTTCCCTAACTCCCTACTGGTTTCTGGGCTTGGGCAAGAGCTGGTGCTCTGGAGGCTGAGAGCCAGCTGCTTGCTGATACTGGGGTGGGGTGGGGTGTAGGGTCCTAGGGGCTTAGCAAAAGGCAAGGCCTGGGGATGGAGAGAGTGGGAACTAACCCTGCCGTCGTCTGCCACATGTGAGGTGGGGAGACGAGAGTAGCAGAGGGCTGGTCTGTGGAGGTTGTCTGGGGAAACAGAGGCTGAAGCCAGAGCGGGCACTGAGGCCATGTCTGAGGCCACATTGAGTCATTGCTGAACCAGCTAGAGTGGATCTCCTAGAGAAGGCCTGGGAGGTAACATCTGATGGGCACTTTTTAGAAAAGTATACAAGTACATCTGTGTACCTGGCCTTGTGCTGGGTGCTGGCATTGCAGCTGTGATTCAGAGATGGGGCTGATCTTGCAAGAGCTAAGAAAGGAAGAGTGGCAGGCGAATAGATAACCTTAGTGCTCAGTGACCCAGAGCCTTTGTAGTACAGAAGAGTGGCACTTGACCCTGACCAAGGAGTCAGGGAAGGCTTCCTGGAGGAGGGGGTATAGAAACTGTGTCCTGAAGGGAGAGAAAAGGAAATGACAAAGGGGAGGGGATATAGGTCCTTCCAGACAGAGAATACAATGTGTGTCTTAGGGGTGTGATGAAGCTCGGAGGTGCTGGGGATGCTGTTTTATCTTGCCCCACCCTAGTATTTGGCCACTTGGTCCAGGGCTTATCACCCACCAGACAAGACCTCTGCCCTTTTGGAGGCGAGGCACTGGGCCCATTTCTCAGATGAGCCTGATGTCCCAGCCCTTGCTCCTTGGGAAAGGCAGAGTGCCACCCATAAGGAAAGTCAGTATTAATAGAGGCAGCACAGATTAATAGGGAAACTGAGGCACAAAACTGTTGCTGCAGAATCTGGGATAAGGACCCAGGGGATCCTGTTTTTCCTTGGCTCCCTGGACAAATGGAAGCCCATGGTAGGCAATGCTGGGGGGGCCCACTTCAGGCTCCAGCAAGCCACTGAGCCCCTGGCCACGAAGCATTGTCACAGACAGCACTGTCGAAGGGCACACAGCCTTTTCTGAGTCCGCGCACTGGACCTAGAATCCCACTCTGCAGGGATACCTGGACAAATATACAAATATGAGCACACCGAGATGTTCTTTGCGGTATTGTTTAGATTCCTGGAACTTGGAAATGACAGTGGATGGCCCATTAAATCAATGGTGCACAGCCTTCTGCACCACCTGCCTGGAAGGATGCCGCTGTATATTGTTAAGTGGAAAAGCATGTTTGAAAACCACGTGCAATCTGATCCCATTTCCACTTTTAAAAACTCTCCTAAGAAAAAGTTAAGAAGGACGTATAGCCCATGTGAACAGTAATTCTCCCAGGGAGGGGGATTTAGATGGGGTTTTATATTTTTTAAACATTTGGCTCATTTCAGTTTTTTCTCTTTCTTGTATAATCATTGGAACACATTCATGCAATTTAAAACAAAGGGCATATGAGTATTTTTTTCTTTTTAAAATTTAAATGGTTTTGATTTTTCTTTTTGACAAGGTACATGTGACATCACTCAAAATTAAAAAGATATAGGGGAAGAAATAATGACACTTGCTACCACATGGATGAACCTTGAGGGCGTTCTGCTAAGTGAAATAAGCCAGTCACACATACTTTCCCATTTTATTTATACGAGGTCCCTAGGTAATTAAGTCCATAGAGACGGGATGTAGAATGGTGATTGCCAGGGGCTGGGGGAAGGGGCAGTGAGGAGTTGTTTAATGGGGACAGAATTTTAGTTTTGCAAGGTGAGAAGATTTCTGGAGATGGTGGTGATGGTTACACGACAATGTGATTGTACTTTGTGCCACTGACCTATACACTGAAAAATGGTTAAAATGGTAAATATTATGTTATATGTATTTTACCACAATTAAAAAAAAAAAAAAGAGGGGACAGAGTGACAAGTCCCCCGGCATCCCTCAGTCACCCAGTTCCTTCTCTGGCGGCAACTGGTATTTTCAACGTGATGGTGTGTTTTTTGGTTTCCTCCGGCCCCGCGGGCATCAGTGGGCAAGCGCAACTTGGGTGGGGTCCCTTCACAATGCACAGATGCCTCCTGCCCCCAGCAGCAGCCCAGGGTGAGCACCCCCTTCCAGTCCTGCTTCCAGGGCTGCAGGAAGCCAGGGCCCAGATCCTCTCACCCTTGCTGGAGGGGAGAGATTGAAGATTTCAAGGCTGGAGGAGCCAGAGGTCCTGCCCTGGAGAGAGAGAGAGCTCTGGAACTCACCTCCCCTCTCTCAGTGGGAGGAGAATACACTCAATCTGCTTCTGTGGCCCCAGCACTTGGCTCCCGAGTGGTCACTTGGGAAGTGTTTGTTGAATCTGTCCTAGAGGAAGAAGATGGACTCTAAGCCAGCGACCAGCCTGAGCTGGGCTGCAGCAGATACCCGAGGCTGCTGGGCCTGGGTGTCTCACAAACACCGGCACCCACTCGCTGAGGCTTCCTCAGGTCTAGGTCTCATGCCAGGCACTGGGACGTAGTGCTGAGTTGGACACTAGGGAGAGAAGATGGTGCTGGGGGGCCCTGTCCAGTCTGCTCAGCGGGGCCCCTAACTGTGGCTGGGAGAACAGTGCAGAGGCTGCACTCCATGACTAATCACAGCTTCCCACTACTGAACATCTACCCGGAGCTGGTCCAGGGCTCTGTGTTATTGTGACTCATTTACTATGACAGCCCCACAAGCCTGCTTAAAGTTGGGGGAACCTAGAGTGCAGGAAGTTAAGTATCCAAAGACACACAGCTTGAAAGTGGCAGACCCTCTGCCCCTCTTGGCATCTCAGCTTTGTGGGCCAGGGTAGGACCTCTGCAGCCAGCGCCTGGGGGCCTGATGACAAGCTGCAGCCTCCCCAGCCCAGAGTGCAGCAGAGCCAGAAGGAAACTGAGACCAGAGAGACAAGGGTGCATCTCAGACCCCAGAGCTGGGGGCAGGGAGGGCGTGGAAGGGATGAGAGCCTCTGTTTTCCCAGAGCTTGTGCATTATTTGCTCAGGAGCACGTGGCCAGTGATGTTGGGATTTGAACCTACTTTCATCCAACTCCAAAGTAGTGGCCTTTTTGCTCCCCAGGTGCCAGCTGATCGCCTTGGCCTGTAGAGGTGGGGGCATGCTAAGGGCTTTCTCCACCTGGGTTCTCGGGCCCTGAGAGGTGACTCTGGGCTAAGCAAACACCCTGGCTACGGGGCTCTTTTCCAAGTCAGTGACTGTAACCCGTGTGTACCCATCTGTGCACCTGACCCCGGCATTGTTATCTGGGGGCATTTTCTGAGCATTGTGCTAGGGACATGGGTAGGGAATGGGGTTTACGGAGCTGATGAGACCCTGTGTAACCATCGAGAGGCTGCTCAGGTTTGGGAGTGAGATGCACCTGGAGTTGACCTTGAGCCGGTCATTTCACCTGGGCCTCGGTTTCTCCTGTGTAAAGTGGGAAGGATAACACCTGGCCCGCAGAGCCGTGGTGAGAGTTACGGTGGTGGGAGTAAGATGATCAGGCTAGCACCTTGTGAGCATTTTTACAATAAATGCAAATCCTTTCCTTCTTGTAGGAGAGTACAGTCTGGTTTGAGAGGCAGGGGAGTGGATGCTGTGATGAAGGCAGGAGCCCAGAACTGGGAACACCAGGATGGGGGTGTAGTGACTCATCCTGGGGAAGTCATGATGGGGTCCCCGGAGGAGGTTACGAAGGTGTAGCCAAGCCTGGAGGTTGGAAATGGTGCCCCAGAAACCTCATGGTAGCCTGCAGTTTGGGACACGGATCCCTCTTCACCGTAAGATACTGGTTGAGTCACTTTCCTTCTCAGAGTGGCCCAGTTTGTGGGGGCCGTGCCCACTGGGTGTGGTTTCTAGACAGAAGCACTTAAAAGGCACTGCCTGCCCAGCATGCTGCTCGGGGTTATGAGCATCCAGAGAGCTGCAGTTTCTCCGAGGGTGTTTTCAGTAAGTGATACTGAGTGGGAGTGACATCGGTAACCTGGGCACATGCTGATACTGGGGAACTGGGACAGGTGGCTTATAAAACAGCCAGAACCTCAGTTTGGCATAGATGGCCCAGTGGTTCCCTGGACCTGGTTTTGCCCACAAAAGCCAG
>NW_003852404.1:5921069-5931743 GCF_000181295.1 Otolemur garnettii
GATCCCAGGATCCTCTGGTTCCAGAGCCCCTGCTCTTCCCACCTCTACACCACTGCTTTGAACTCAAGGACTGTGGTCCCAGCTGGCTTTTGAGACTTAGCAGTTTATCAAATGGCTCTGTGGTCACTGTGTGGTGTTTGTCCAGAGATTATGGAAGTTGTTTCCTGGTGTGGCTGGATAGGCCCTTAGAATCCATCCAACTTGACACCATTGTGTCACTGATGGGAAGGTAGCACTGGACGAGGAAAAGGGACACAGCCCGGTAGGGGCAGAGGCAGGTCCAGAGACAGGACTTCCTGTGCAGCTCTGGCTGCCTTGATACTTGAAGGTGTGCTGAGGGGCAGGGGCTAATTCGGGGCTTGTTCTGTCCTACCACCTCTCTCAAGGCCTGGTGGCTCCCTGTGAAGGGCCAGCTGCCCTGAAAAGGTCATTCTTAGTCTCCAGGAAACAGGTGGGGGAATGTGGATCACTCCGTGCAGCTCATTCCCACAACCCAATCTGCAGGACTCGATTTCAGCTCCTTGTGGGGACAGTTCCTTTCAGTGCCACCTCTCTGAGTTGGTCCTAGATCCCCAGAAGGTCAGGATAGAATGGCGAAGTGTCCCTGTGTAGGTGGGCCAGGCCTTCCCCACCTACCTGCCCTTCCCTCCCCCAGGTCCGTGCTGCCATGGTAATGTCAGTGATGAGCACGGCCTTTGTCTGTCAGGGGCGCCTGGGTGCCTCCCCTGAGCCCTATAAGGGAACATTGCTCTTCCCATTTCACAGAAGTGGAGACTGAGGAGCTAAAGTGGAGCAGGCCCTCTGAATGGGGGAATTAGACAGTGGAAGATGGCTTTCTCAGTCTGCCTTCCTGCCTTCCTAGTGAGGTGGGCAGAGATGCCTACAGTTCTGATTTTATAGGGCTCTTGCAACTTGTTGCAAGCCCCCAGAAACTGTGGAATGAATGACAAACGAACAAATGCACACTGCCAGCCCACCCCTGCCGTTGGCTGGCGAGACGGCGCTCAGAGGGTGTCTGCTGCTGAGGGCAGGCCTGGCACTGGGTGGAACTGGCATCCTCGAGGCAGTTACCTCTTCTGAGTTGCAAGAAAGGGTCATATCCAGGGTCTGCAGGTAGCACTGCAGATGTCACATGGAGAGGGATTCTTAGAGGTCATATGATAGATAGATGGGGAGACTGAGGCCATGGGTTGAGAAGGGACTTGCCTCAGGCTGTGCAGTGAATTAGCGACACAGCCAGGACTTGGACCAGGATCTCCTGCCTTCTAGCTTGGTACCCTCTCCTGTGCCAAGGAACGTCCCTAGGACATTAGAGCCCCTGCTCCTGCCCCTACCCCACACGGCCTTGCATAGAGCTGCCATGGGATCCCTGGAGGATGCCACTGTTCTGTGTGTGTGTCTGTGTGGGTAGCAGCGTACTGGGTGGAGGGGTACACTTGATACTGTGGCTTCTCAAACCCGGCCCCCACCCCTATGCTCCGGCCCGCCCGGGCCATTACTGCCCGCCTGTAATGGAATCGGCTGCCCTGGTTAAGTGTTCACATTAAATTAATACCTCCTCCGTGGAGACAATCAGTTGGCATTTAATTTGTGTTTCCTTCCGCGAGCAGCAAGAGTGCAGCTGGGCAGCAGGCTCTGATGGGCATGTCTGTGGGTGTCTCTTCCCGGGATTTGGGCCTCTATGGGTGTGAGAGCTCCAGAGCCCACAGGCTGGAGGGTGTCAGGGAGGCCACAGGAGGTGGTGCCAGGTGGCCCCGCAGGGGGTGAGGCAGGGGCATCGTGAGGGGTTAGGCAGGTGGCTAGAGCTCACTGGCCATTTATTTTCTGGGCAGAAGAAAGACGCTCATGATAGACTGAGTAGGAGGAGGAGGTAAGGAGGCGAAGTCCCCACCAGGGCCACTGTTTAGCTTCTGGGTCCTGTGGTAGCAGTAGTGTTGGGGGCTCACCAGACAATCCCCAAATTGCACTCCTGCCCCTACCCCACTCCCCATTCCCTGGTCTGTATTGTTTTCTGCCACAAACGTGAATACCTCCATGGTATTAAAGGCGAGGTGGGGGTGTGGAAGGAGGAAGGTGACTCAGTCGTGGTTTCTAGACTCTGTAAGGGTTCAGCAGAAGTGGGGGCTGTAGCTCCTCACAATAGGCCTGACTCTGCAAGGGAGCCCACAGTGGTCTGGGTGATCGTGGGCTTCTGGCAAGCTGCATTTGAAGGAGGGGCCCCCTGTCTGCCTCTGTGATGGCAGCCTCTTCCTTAAGCCCAAGTGTCTTAAGAAGAACTGCAGGCCGGGAGCTCCTGGGCTCAGCTTAGCTCTGATGTGTGGCCTTGGGCAAGGTACTGCCTGTCTATGCAGGGTTGGGACTGTTATCCCCATGTGTCTGTGGATGGGCTAACAGAGAGGCTGAGGTAGCACAAAACTGGAGCACCAGCAGGCAGTCACCTGTAATCAGAGCCACCAGCATGTCCCTGGCTGTCCCCTGGCCATCCCCTGGCAGCCTGCACCCAGCCCTGCTGCAGTGGGATGAGCTCCCCGTGGCCAGGGTGGAGCAGAGAGGGCGCCAGGCTTCCACCTGCCAAGGAGGAAGCTGCTCTCTGCCCCCACCTGCCCTCCGCCAGAGGCCAGGCCCACGCTTGGCCCAGAATGAAGTTTTCCACTGATGGCTCTGGGCCCAGCCTCACCTGAGTGAGGTGGCCTGGGCGTGCCGGCTGCTGCCTTCCCGGCAAGGTGTGGGCCATTCCTGCGGCTCCCTCCTGGGTCTGCCTAGCTGTGGGAGCCCAGCTGCAGTGCTGTACAATTCACATCAACCGTCTGCTGGGTACCAGGGATGGGGCGAGGTGTTTTCACCCACATTGTCCCTGGTCCCCCCGCATGTAATTCTCACAACCACCCATCACCATGGGGTGATGCTCTTCCTCAATCATAGAGGGGGCAGCTAAGGCCCAGAGAGGGTAGTTGACTTGCTCAAGGTCACACAGCTGGGAAGAGGTGGGGGAGAGGATTGGAATCCTCTCTTGCTGCCTGGGGGCCTCAGGGCCCTGGAGCCATAATAATTTTGCTGGGCCTGTACCCACTTTCCTCCTGAGCTGGAGTCTCTTTCACTGATGGCACAGGAAATGAAAAACCTGTGAGTCAGCCCCTCTGCCCCTGACTTCAGCTTGGGTTTCCTCCCCTCTGTTGGCCAGGCTTGCCAGCCCCTTTCCTGCGGGTCTGTGTGTCATCTTGTGTCATCTTGAGCTGCTGGGGGAGGGGAGGCATTGGCTGCATGTTGGGTGGGGGTGGGGGCTGGTGGTGAAGCTGCCACCCCTCCTCCCAGTGGCCAGCTGAGTCTCCTCATTGCTCATGTGGTCCCAGTGGTAGATCCTCAGGAATGTGGAGAGACCACATCTGGCTGGGGCAGTGCTGCCACCTCCCCCTTCTGGCCACCAGCCTCCTGTGAGTGCTTGTTCTGCTAAAATGGTGGCCCAGGCCGGGCTCTCAGCTCTTCATGGAGTCATTTCCTCTCACTGCGCTCTTTGTCCTGACATCCCTGCTTCCCCCGCCCCCAGGGCTGTGGGGAGTGGGAAAGGGAAGGTTTCTCCTGCTTCCTGCCCTGGCGTCCCTCCCCCTGGCCTGGCCTCTCCTGGGAGAGGCTCTGGAGCCACATGGATGGCTGGGACAAGGGCTATGCTGGGAACTGGGCTCTGGGAGGCCCCCAGGCTGGGAGGTGCAGGCTAAGGATGCTCCAGGGGAAAGGGGCTCTGGCTGGGGGAGGAGGTAAGGAGTGAGTGCTGCTTGGATTCATTCATTCATCAACTCCACTCAATAAATATCTGACTCCTGAGCACAGGAGTGGTAATTATAACCGGCCTCTGGATGGTGGGAGGCTGGTCCCAGCCTGAGACCGGGCTCCTTCTCCCTGCTGTTTTCCATCTATACCAGGGATCGCTTCTCTTGTTTCCTCCTTGTCTCTCCTCCCTGCCCAGGATGCCCCGGAATGGTGCTAGCCCACAAGGTGACAGACAGACTGGTGGAGCCCTTCACTGTCCCTGGCGCCCGGGGGCTGGCTCCTTTGGGTGAGAGCTGTGTGGCGTGCATTCACTGTACCAAGACCCCTGGAGGGACAAGATCCAGGGGCCCTGTGACTTGGGGCTCCCCCTGCCTCAAGCTGGCAGAGTTAGAGGAAGGAAAATAATTGCAGTGGATGCCAAGGCTTGGGGCAGAGATGCCATTTGAGACAAGCCTGGGAGAAGGGATAATGTTTCAGGAGGGAGGGAAAAGGGAAGCTGAGCCTCTGCAGTCCTCATCTGCAGAACGGAGACCATCCTTAGGGAGGACACAGGGATACTTTCTATCCATAGACATGAACGCATAACAGGGTGAACAGCATGAGAAGGCGAGCAACGAATGACCCTCTTTCACTCAACACTTGAAGAGAGAAGGGTTTGCAAGTTTTATGAGCTGTTGGGTCAGCGTGGACAGGGAGACTCTCGTGATTCGGGCCTTCTGGGCCCTGGCTTGAGTTGTCTATAGGCTATGGGCCTTCATTTTTCTGCCTGTACAATGGGTACAGGGTAGCTTTATAGCCCACTGCGTAGGAGACAGTGGCATCGAGCAGACATATTTAAAGGCTCCAGCCACCCCCAGAGAGAGTTGGGAATGTATATCACCCCAGTTTCTTCTAGTGATAGGCCCTTCAATATCCTGGGGTCTTTTGATCAGAAAGAACCTCTCAGCTCGGCGCCTATAGCTCAACCGGCTAAGGCACCAGCCATGTACACCTAAGGTGGCGGGTTCGAATCCCCAGCCCGGACCCGCCAAACAACAATGACGGCTGCAACTAAAAAATAGCCGGGCGTTGTGGCGGGCGCCTGTGGTCCCAGCTACTCGGGAGGCTGAGGCAGGAGACTCGCTTGAGCCCAGGAGTTGGAGGTTGCTGTGAGCTGTGATGCCATGGCACTCTACCCAGGGGGACAGCTTGAGGCTCTATCTCAAAAAAAAAAAGAAAAGAAAGAACCTCTCCTCGACCAATAGAACAGCTCCTGGACTGTTCTGAGGAAACTCTGACCCATGTGCTCCCCAGATGGTCTCTTTAAGTTCACCCCAGCCTGCCATAAAGGGTCCAGGAGTTGGATTTGGCCAGACCTGAGTTTGAACCTAGACTCTGCCATTTCCTAACAGTGGTGACTTTGAGCAAGTCCTTTGCTCAGCTGTGGGCTGGGGCCGAGAGTAGGGACAGCACAGGCTGACCCACAGTAGGCACACCTCCCTCTCGGTGGCAGACGGGCAGCTGGCCTGAGCTTTCCTGCTAGCCTCTTTGTGTATGCTGGTCCCTTGGCCTGGAACCACCTCCCTGCTGAAACCTCACTCTCCTGGGCAGAGCCAGGGCCAGGGAAGGGCTTGCACTGGGAAGCTGGTATTGCACCTTCAGAGCTGGTAGCTCGGTTAATCAGTTTTGAGCTAAGCTGGGTGCTTCCTTGATCTGAGCTACACTCAGGGGATGTAGGTGTCTGGGGCACCATAAGGAACACATCACCCACCTGGCCCATCACCCTAGCAGCCCGAGTGGCCGAAGGGCAGATCTTTTCTGCTCTGTCAACTCTGGAGCCAGCTGAGCCAGGCTGTCCCACAGCCACTGAGAGGCACGTCTGTGCGGGCAGCGGGCTGTCATCTGTCAAGCCAGCTGCTGTCCACATGCGGGTCTCTCCCTGATCTCCTGGGAGCTGGCTAGCCAGCCAGGCTTTGGAAATAAAAGACTCATGAAATCTTTTGTGCAAGCTCATCCTCTGGGGTGAGCTTAGGAAACATGATCAAGGTGTGGGGCGGGTGCACAGCTCAGGGCGGGAGGGGAGGGGTGAAGGTGGAGGGACTGGACTGTGTGGCCCTCTAGAGCTTGGACACTCAAAGTACCATCTGCGATGAGTGCCCCACCCTGGGCCTGCTGAGTCAGGGTCTGCATGTTAACAAGCTCCCCTCATTTGCAAAGGTGACTTGTATGCACATGCTAGCTCCAGGCTCGCTGCTTCAAGAGCAGACCAGGTTTGAGCCCCAGTTCCTTGCCTGCTAGCTGTGTGACTATAGGCAAGTTACCTCACCTCTCTAAACTTTAGCTCCCTCATCTGCAAAATGGATTTGGGTAAAAAACCCGCCCCCCCAGCCCAAGGTTTAATAATTTACTTGGAAGCTGATGGTGGATATACACAAGGCAGCATGCCTGGTGTGTGGGACCCAGACTGTGTCTGCCCCTTCACGGTTACGGACACAAGTCCCTTTTCCTTCCTGGGCCTCATTTTCTCATCTGGACAATGGCTCTTTGACTCTGCCCCACCTTCCTCGTGCGATGGCTGCTTAAACAAAAGGCGAGAGTGCTGTGCTTCATTCTGGAGTAGGGTATGTGACCAAGGGGAACACGTGGCCTTCTTCACCCCTCACTATTCCCTTCTCAGCCAGGGTGGGCCCAAAAACCAGGTGGCAGCCAGATCTCTTCTTGTACCCGCTCTGCTTGGTGGCTTTGGAATCGAGTCCCCTTCCCCCTCAGAGTAGCATGGCCAGGAGAGATGATTCAGCTCAGGACCCGTGTCCTGAGCCTTTACCTCCCTTGAGGGAGGCCCAGATGCTTCATGCTGCTGGGTGTGGGCTAGTGGCTCAATTCCTGTCCTCAACACTGGGCCTGTCCTCGGTGAGAGGTGGCCTGGGGCTGGCCTCTTAGCCTTGCCCCTGACATACTGGGTGACCTTGGACTTGTATATTCTGGGCCTCAGTTTCTCTATCTGTACAGTGAGAGGGTCCAGTGAGATGGGCCTGGCGGGATAAGGCCCTTAGATTCTCTCCCTGGCCCTCCTTAGCATCCCCCATGGCCTGCAGCCCTGGCAGGACCCTCACCCCTTACCCTCTAGGTCTGGACCTTGGAGCCCATGCAGCTCTTGGCCAGCCCCTAACGTCAGTCTGGTAGAGGCAAAAGTACAGGGAGAGGGAACGCGTGTGTGTCCTCCAGGAGCCCTGGCCAGGGCCCACTCGTGTGGGAGAGGGGAGGAATTTTCCTCTATGTGTGCAAACAGTATTCGTTTTCTCTTGTTTCCAAAAGCCAGTGACGTAACCTTCCCTTCGTCCCTCCCTCCCTTCTGGCCTATTTTTAGCTGGCCCTGACAGCATCCTAAAAGGCTTCCAGACTGCCCTGCTTAGAGGCCAGGGAGAGAGGGCAGCAGTGGGATGAGGAAGGAGAGGAGCTCATCTGTCTGTCTGTCTCAGGGAGGAGAGGGAGAAGGAACCTGCCCCCAGCTTCCTCTAGGGGAGCCCCTGCTCTGTGTTGGGAGTCCCGGCTAGAGCCTTCAGGCTTTGATGGTTCTGGGATTTGTGGGGGATCTCTGCAAGGTGGATTCTGAACAGTCGGTCTGGGGCTTCCCCACGGGGTCTGAGTCCCGGCTCCACCGTCCCTTACCCTGACCTTGGGCTGGTGACTTTGTGCTTTCCTTTTTTACCTGCAATGTGGGGATAATGATAGTACCCATGCCATGGAGTTGTTATGAAGATTGAATTACTTCATGTAGAACAGTGCTCTGTACAAAGTAGGTCTCAGTAAAGGTGTCACTGGTGTTTAGTATCATCCACTCCCACCCTTTCCTGCAGCAAAGGCTGGGGTGCACTGGAAATCCCCTGTTCCCTCTGTTCTCCTGCTGAGCTTCCACCCACTCCTGCATAAATGAAATGAATGAGGCACCTAATAAATGCTAAAGCAGTAAGAACTGTATTTTGGAGGGGGCGTGTTTTAATAAAACAGACCTGGGTTTGAACTTCAACCCTACCCATGAACTATCTGTGTGTCTTGGGGCAGCATATTTAACCTGTGAGCCTCAGTTTCCACATCTGTAAAATGGGACAGTACTCACAACACCTATGTAGGAGATTTCTGGGTTGGTGAAGATAGGCTGCAGGACAAATCTATTGTGAGATGCAGAGCTTAACACGGTAAACATGTGTTTCCTGTGAGTGCAGAGAAGAGCCCCAGGGTAGAACCGGCTGTGGCTTGGATCCTAAGGGCCAGCTTTCCAACTGCATCTTGCAGCAACAGTGAGAACAGTGGTAATCGCAGGGCACTTTACAGTTTGCATGAAGGCAGGGGGTGCTCCCTCCTGCCTTTCTCCTCCCACAGTGCTGGAGCATGGCAATTGTGGTTACCACCTGGTATCCTGGTTACACATCAGCGAGGCTGTCCTCTCACACCCCACCCCCCCAGGCTAGGGGCACCCTGGGGAGCAGGCAGGGATGGATTCACCAATGTACCTTTTTCTCTCAGCCCCAGGGACAGTCCCAGGGTGGGTACCAGTGTTATGACTGAGGGCTGGGCTAGCTGGGAGGCCACTGTCTGACCACCTGTCCTTGCTTTTTGCAGATGGGAGGAGGAGCTGGCCAAGCGTATGAACCTTCAGACCATGGTGGACACTCTGCAGGAGGTAAGAGAGCCCTCGGAGGTCCTGACCGGGGAGGCACGTGGGAGAGCCATGTGGTCAAGGGTGCAGTCTTCATGGGGCAAAGCCGCAAAATTCCCACATAGCCCCTACTCAAGCAGTAACCTCCAGCTGCCTCAGTCTCTCCTCTGTGGAGCCAAGGGGTCTCTTCAGATTCCTCTGCTTTGAAACTCAGAATGGGACCAGCACAGTGTTGCAGAAAAGCTGGGGTCCAAGTCTTAGAGCTGCCCCAGCTTGCTGGTGACCTGGGCCCACTGATTCCTTTCTCCAGCCTCTGCTCTCAACCTGAGGCTCGGACTAGTTGGTCTTTAAGCTCAACCTGCAGGTGCCCTGAGTTGGGGCTGACTGCTTTGGAGAGGCTGAGTGGGATGTCTCAGGTGGCTCCCAGCCCAAGCAGGCTCTCCACGTGGATGTCGAGGATGGTCCCCTTGCTGCTCTAGCTGGTGGCTCTGCATTCTGGGCTCTGTTCCTCACCTGCCGGCGGTGTACTCTGAGCAGCAAACTTTACTTTCTCAGCCTCTATTTTCCTCTCAGTCAAATGGGATCAAGAGTAACAAGCTCATGAGAGGGCCTGAAAAGTTCTTTCAAAATTTTTAAAAATTGCTTTTGGAAAAGGATGAATGTTTCCCTTTCTTTAATAACAAAAGCATATTTTAATTTTATTATGTATGTTTTTAAAAAACATTATGTATTCATGGTCAGATATTTAGAAAATCAGAAAAGCACAAAGAAAAAAGTACCCCAGAGTGGCGCCTGTGCTCAGTGAATAGGGTGCTGGCCCCAAATAATGAGGGCAGCGGGTTCAAACCTGGCCCTGGCCAAACTGCAACAAAAAAGTAGCCAGGTGTTATATTCCCAGCTACTCGGGAGGCTGAGGCAAGAGAATCGCCTAAGACCAAGAGCTGGAGGTTGCTGTGAGCTGTGACGGTACAGCACTCTACAGAAGGTGATAAAGTGAGACTCTGTCTAAAAAAAAAAAAGGAAAGAAAAGTACCCAGTACCACCTCTTATCAGTCTTTTTTCTCCAGACACATAGCCGCAGTCACACCTTCATTCTCTAGAAGCAAATATGTTAGGTGGACATATGTGACATTGTCACTTTTGGAACCAGAGATGGTTAAATATTGGCAATTTCACATTAGACCGGTCTAATATTTTAATATGTTGGGATAGCTTGTTACTCTAATCTCCTCTTTCTCTTTATGTCTGCCATGGACTTTTCCATATGATAAATAATCCTTTGAAAGTGTTTTGAGCACTCAGCAGGGCTCATTGGGAAGCCCAGCTGGGGCGGGGTCCTTGGTACCCGTTCCCTGGCATGAAGGCACGCCAGGGTGCCTGGCCCCTCTAAATCATCCCCGTCTCCGTCCCCGCAGGCAGCACAGGAGGCTGATGCCATCCAGGAGGAGATGAACGAGAAGATTGAGCGGCTAAAGGCCGAGCTGGTGGTGTTTAAGGGGCTCATGAGTGATGTAAGTGCCACCGCCGCCGCCTGGGCGTCATGACCCCCACACCCATCATGCAGAATGCTTCATTCACTCCGAGGCTCTGAGCTCGGCTTCTAGTTAGAGTCCTGGCTGGCTGCATTTGAGTTTGACCGTGAGGATGACGGATGCATCAGAGACCAGGCGCCCCCTCCTGCCCCTCCTCACTTCTGCTTCCCTCGTCTGAGTAGAGATGCATTAATCTGCCGCTTAACCCATCCTGCCCTCCCGGGCTCCCGACGGTCTGTGTGTGTTTGCTCCGACTCCTTCCCAGCTCGCCGCCATGGGGAGGGCAGGCCTCAGTGTCTGGACACAGGGGCTGGCGGGTGGGTCAGGGGCTGTGCGGTCTGCTTAGTGCCAGCCTGAAAGGCTCCAGGGCCCAGCAGCCTCCTGTAGCGTGGCTTTGGAAAGTCAGGAGATGCTGGCGTGTGCGTCCTTTTGATAGTTGGGGGCCCCTCTGAGTAACCCTGGGTGAGGGGAGCTGTTGGCTGCTGGGGACACAGGTTTCCTGCTGCCTTCAAGAATTGGGCAGTACGTAGGAAGAGCCCACCAGAAAGGAGAAGGGGCCTGAACGTGGGTGGCGCAGCCTGGCGTGGCTGCTGGTGCTGAGGGGCGTGAGGCTGGCAGTGGGTAGGAGAAGGCTCCAGAGGCCCCAGGTGGAGGCCACCTGGCTTCCCCTCACTTGGGGTCCCACCCTGTGGTCCTCAGCCACTCCCTACTGCCAGCGTGGGAGGAACCTGAGAGAGAGAG
>NW_003852404.1:5931871-5945986 GCF_000181295.1 Otolemur garnettii
CCTAACGAAATGAACACTGACCCAGAGGCTGTTGAGAGGAAGCCCTGCAGCCCTTAGGGAGACCAGCACACACGGTCTCACACCATCCACTTGGGGGGCACTGAAGCCCTGACCCCCAGACCCCCCAGCCCTTCCCCATCCCGAGCAGCGGACACAGCCCTTCACTCCCAGGAAGATCCCAAGGCTCCCTCCCCCCTGCACCTCCGCCA
The DNA here is from genome assembly GCF_000181295.1 of Otolemur garnettii. Lineage (NCBI taxonomy): Eukaryota > Metazoa > Chordata > Mammalia > Primates > Galagidae > Otolemur > Otolemur garnettii. Next base: position 5,932,081 of record NW_003852404.1, read on the forward strand.
ACACCCAGGGCCCTCCTGCCTCTCCGCTCAGCCCCTCAGGCTTGCTCCATCCCTCGCTCACGTAACCCCTGCTGTCCTCCCTGCAGCCCATGACAGACCTGGATACAAAGATCCAAGAAAAGGCTATGAAGGTGGACATGGACATCTGCCGCCGAATCGATATCACAGCCAAGCTGTGCGATGTCGCGCAGCAGCGGAACTCGGAAGACGTGTCCAAGATCTTCCAGGTGACTAGGGCTGCCCTGCTCATCAGCTGTCCCCTTTGCCTCCCCCAGAGCAGCCCTGGCCTCCGTCCCCGCCTGGCCAACTCCTGTTTCCCTCCACCTCCCACTCACTCCCCTTCCCTAAGAGGTGGCACTGCCTGAGCCTCTGGCCTCCCCAGGAAAGTGTAGGGTCAGGGACTCATGGACTCATAGGCCCATCTGACTTTGCCATCAGGTCTGACCACTTCGTCCCATGGCCGTGGGGACTGAGGCTTAGGGGAAGCTGTGATGTGCTCAGGAAGATAGCATTGGGGCTGGGCAGGAGCTCAGGTCTCCTGACCCACAGCACTCAGTCTCCTGGCCACACTGTGTCCACTGCCCTGCTTCCTGCCTTTTCCTCTGGGTGCCAGTAGTGGGTGGCATCCCCATGGTTGGGGAACCCTGGCCAGGTTTTGGGAACAACAGGGGGATCTGGTGTGAGACCTGGCAGGTGGGCCTTAAAACCCAGAAGAGCTGTTGGCCTCTGACTATTTTTCATTCCCCCCCAAAGAGGCTCTCGATACCCCCCCGACCTAACGTGCAAGTGTGGGTGCCCCCGAGAGACGGCGATCAGGTTAGCGCAAGTGAGGCTGTCCTCCAGGGAGAGCTTGGGAGGTAGCCCGGCTGAACGAGGCACACGTCATTCTCCAAAGGCTGCTTCTTGAGTTCTGGGTTGTGGTTTGGCTTTTGCTTGAGCCCAGGGCAAGAAGGGTGTGTTGTTGCTTTATGTGTGTGACTTTGGACTTTGCTGGGCCAGATCTGGGCCTCCCCAGGGCCTTCTCTCCACCTCCACGCCTTCTTGCTGCCCCTCTGCTGGGAAGCAAGGGAGACCGATGCAGTTTCCATTTGCTCCTGTCTTGTCTGCTGGGCGTGGAAGCTTGGGGAACCTTGGGCAGCCCATCTGTGGCCTTTGCATGTGAGCAGGAGGGCTCCGGTCAGCATGGAGCTGTTTTGGCCCTTGTTAGGGGTTCTCTGTCTCTCTGGCTGGCTCTGAGACATCCCAGGTGACCCTGTGCCCTGGTCTGGCCTGCTCTTCATGGGGTTGCTTCTCTGGTGAAGGGTGAGCTGAGCAGCCCAAGAACCAGGCTGCCCAGAGCAGGGAAGGGTCCTGTCCTCACCTGCATGTCCCCCACGTCATGCTTCCTGCTAACACCGCCTGCTTTTTAGATGATCTGTGCTTCTGTTCTGGCAGGGGCTGGCCCCAACCTCGCTCATCCATCCCGTGGGATGCCAGCTCCCTCCTGATCCACCTCTACCCTCCCTCCCCACCGAGCCCTCCAGCCACCTTGATTGCTTCCTTTCTGGTTCAGGTGGTCCCCAAAAAGAAAGAGCGTAAGGTGGCTTCGGATGACGACATCTCAGAGCAGGACGGGGAGGTGAACCGGTTCTCCGATGAAGAGGTCGGCTCCATGAACATCACGGACGAGATGAAACGCATGTTCAACCAGCTGTGAGTATCCCTGCTGCCCGCTGCTCTCCGCTTCTCCAGGTCGCTTGGGCTGAGAGTAGCCGGTAACATGATGTTCTGGAAGAATCTAGATTCATTTTCAACATACATAGTTTGGGAAGTTTCATGTTTTTAGCTTCTCTTGGGCCTGTGGCACAGTTGAGGGCTGGACAGTGGCTGCTATATCTGGACAGCCCTTATGTTACCTGCCTACTTTGTTCTTTCCTTTCTAAAACTTCCCCCCAAAACAGAGGTAGTGGCAAGTGCTTCAGCTGGGGTGGGGGCTATTCTTGCCCCTGAGATGCAGAAGCCAGGATGTCCCCTCCTGGTCGTGTATAGAAGTATTTGTTGTGAACCCAGAAAGGGAAGAGGCTGTGATGGTGTTATCTGTGGGCTGTTCTTTTCTTTTGGAGACCCAGTCTTGCTCTGTCACCTGGGCTAGAGTGCCATGGCCTCAGCCTAGCTCACAGCAACCTCAACTCCTGGGATCAAGCAATCCTCCTGCCTTAGACTTCTAATAGCTGGGACCATAGATGCCTGCCACCATGCCTAGTTATTTTTTTAGGAGAGATAGGGTCTTTCTACTCAGACAGGTCTTGAACTCCTGACCTCTGGGGGTCTCTCTACTCAGACAGGTCTTGAACTCCTGACCTCAAGGGATCCTCCTACCTTGGCCTCCCAGAGTGCTAGGATTATAGGCCTGAGCCATCACACCTGGCCCTGTGGGCTGTTCTTGATCAGACCTTAGCCAGACCCACCCTGCTAGTTTTCCTCCTGGGAAAGGCTCTGGACATTCACACCTGGGGTGTTTCACAAATGTCACTTTGCTGACTCCACCCCTCAGCCGGGGAGTAGGGTTACCAGTAGCCTTTTGAGGCGGGAAACTGAGCTTCTGAGAGGAGAAGTGGTTGGGCCAAGACTCCTCAGCTAACACGGAGCCAAGCTGGGATTCAGAGCCGGGCCTGTCTGTCACTGTGGTGTACCTCACTATGAAATGCTGCCTGGACAGTGGCATAGTCTGGGCTGGGTTTAGCCAGGGGTGGCCAGAGCCAGCTGGTACCATCTCTCAAAGCTGCTGGTGTGTGTGTCTGCCCACTGTGGGTCAGTGAGGTCGCATCACAGGCTTACGTTTGCCATTGTAGGAAATTAGCAAGTAGCCCCATTGGCGCTCCCCTTGCTGGTTCCTACGGGGGGCCGCTTTGCCAGTACCTCCCTGGGTGTGGTTGGCCTGGGGCAGCATGGCATTTGGCCTTGGCTAGTCAGTGCCAAAATCTTTTTCTTTTTGCAGTTTTTGGCTGGGGCTGGGTTTGAACCTGCCACCTCCGGCATATGGGGCCGGCGCCCTACTCCTTTGAGCCACAGGCGCTGGCCAGTGCCAAAAATCTTCATCCTTATCCATCTTTAACTAGAATCCCCAGGCCCCACTGTGGAATGTGGGAGGTGGTTCCCTCATCGCCTCCACTGTAGTATCACTGTCTCTGCCCTGGTCCCTTTGCTAGGTGAGGCATAACAGAGCTGAGAAATGGAGAGTAGGAGTTAGAACCTGCAGGCTGGAGTCTCTTTGCCTGACATGTCCCTGAACCTGCCATCCCCCGGGGAACAGAACTGAGATGGGGCCTATATTTTGGGGGGTTGCTATTTGACGGTGGCGAGGAGACCTTTAGACTTTTTGTTTTTGAGACAGAGTCTCACTTTGGCATCATAGCTCACAGCAACCTCAAACGCTTGGGCTCAAGTGATTCTCTTGCCTCAGCCTCCCAAGTAGCTGGGACTACAGGCACCCACCACAGCACCCAGCTATTTTTAGAGATGGAGTCTTGCTCTGGCTCAGGCTGGTCTCAAACCTGTGAGCTCAGGCAGTCCACCCGCCTCAGCCTCCCAGAGTGCTAGGATTGCAGGCATGAGCCACGGTGCCCGGCCCCTTTAGACTCTTGACTCATCTTTTGACAGTCCCCCCTCAATGTCATAGTCTCATCTTTTGCTCACAAGAGGGGCTTTTGAAAAGGAGCATTGATTTAGTTTAGGTTTTCTGAATATTGCCCTAGGCACCTCTGAGCCTAAGACAGGATCCTGAGCACCAGAAACCCCAGGCTGGGTTCATCTGGTTGAGTTGAAGACCTTATTTGAAGAAATGGCTGTCTTTGTTTTTATAAAGTCCCCAGGAGATCATTAAGCTGACTGGGAATGGGGTGGGCCCGGCCCAGGGAGCTCCACTGGCTCTTGTGTGTAGAAAGAGCTTTCAGATCAAAGTCAGGTTTAAACGTGTGACAGAAACAGGCGCCTGAGTAGTGACGGATCTGAACTAGGCTCAGTATCGAATTAGATTTATCTGGTTGTAAAGGTGCCTATGTTAAAAAGAAAAAATCCTCTGATCACTTTGATTCTCCCCACTCCAGCCTGCAATTCCAGGCAAGGCCACGGCTGACCCCACCCTGGGTGGGGCGCTGGCCCTCTCTTCCCCTGATGTCTCCGCCTGCTGCCCCAGGCCAGTTCTAGTGAAGTCTTTGAATAACGGCACCCAAGTCTGGGCTGTGTTTTGTTTTGATCCAAATCTGCTGCTTGGGCTTCAGACCAAGGAGAAGAGGAATTTGCTACTTCCCTACACCACCAGGCCAGCTACTCTCCTCTTCAGCCCCGCTTTATAAATTTGTTAAGAGTGAGGGGCTCGTCTGTCCGAGTCCTCTGGCTTCCTGTCCCTCAGCTGGGGTTTCCTTCAGATCCCAGGGCTGGGAAGGAAGTGTGGTCAGCAGCAGAGCAGGCAGTGCAGTGGGCCCCTCTCTGCTCCCTGGACTCGCCAAGCCACCTGTAGGCTGTCTCGGGTACTGCACCAAGTAGGGCACCCCGCCGGCCTAACTCCAGTGGACACTCCCTGCTTGTGTTTCTTAGGGGCCCTGCTGGGTGATCCCCAACCCAGTCTACTGTCCAGAGGTTGGGATCAGTGCTCTGGGAGATTCAGGAAGGGGTGTAGGCCTTGGGTAGAGCCTGCAGACGGGATCCACAGCCTTCTGTGTCTCTGGTTCACTGGGCCAAGAAATGTAACTCCTACAGACTCAGCCTTCCCATTTGATATAATGGGGATGGCGTGATCTGTCAGTCTCCTGCAATTGGGGTATCCAGTGCATCTTGGGAAGCCCCTTGGTCCAAGGCAAACCTGGATGGTAGGTAGGTCCCTCTACCTCCAGTCCGAGCCAAAAGGGAGGCCCAGAAGTCATGCAGGCTTTGGATTCAAGTCCAGTTAACACTATGCGTCCATCTAGAAGGCTACCTGATCCCTCTGAGCTTTGGTTTCCTCACCTGTAAAATCCTCACTTTGTAGGATTGTTTTGCGGGTGGAATCGGTTGCATTTTAATAGATGCGCATGCCCAGCACATAAGGGGTGCTTGGTGATATCCTGAGGAGGAGGAAAGGCTGTAGGAAACAGATCTGGCCCCAGTTTCTGCTACAGTGCTGGCTCCGCAGCTTTGGACATGTGAATTATCCTTTCTGAGCTGTACTTTCTTCATCTGTAAAATGGGAATAATAATACCAACCTTTCCGAGCTGCCGGGAAGATGATATAAATTGTCTCACTGAAAGTGGGGGCTCAAGGAATAGCTGTTAAATGAATGAGGAAACTTACAAGGTTGGACCTGGGAGGAAAGTATCTTTAGTCCCCATTAATGAAAGCCTGGCTTCTTCTGAAACACACATTTTAAATTGTACACATAATACCTAACTGCATTATGCATTTTAAGAGTTGAACTCTTTGGATAAGGTGAATGTCTCCTTGGGCCACCACCCCTGTCTTTCTGAGGGTGGCCTTGCATGTGGATACCCTCTGGGCAGCTGCCCCTTGTATGGGCCCCTGGAGCTGAGCTTCCATTCAGTCATGCCCTCTGCTGTCCCCCCCCTAGGAGGGAGACCTTTGACTTTGATGACGACTGTGACAGCCTGACATGGGAAGAGAATGAAGACACGCTGCTGCTCTGGGAGGATTTTACCAACTGCAATCCAACTATTGACCTGCAGGGGGAGGTGAATCTAGGGACCGGTGGGGGGGGGGGAACCTCCTTTCGGTGATCCCTTGTCCCTGTCCTTTCCCTGCCGCCCCCACCACCCAGCTAAATAGTCCTCTTTGTTCTGTTTCCCCAGCAAGAGGAGAACTTGGGCAACTTGATCCATGAGACTGAATCTTTCTTCAAGACGAGAGACAAGGAGTACCAGGAAACGATAGGTCAGATCGAGGTGAGCACTTGGGCCGTGAGCCTGTGAGCAAGGCTCTCCCTGAGGTCCACACAGTTGAGGATCCTGGTGACCAAATGCCGCAGGGGCGGCAGGGCACAGGATCGGGAGTCAGGGGGCCTGCCTGTTCCCCACCTGGCTCTGGGCCAGTTAGTCACATCCTTCTTAGGGCCTCAATTTGCTAATCTGTGAAATGGGGGGTGGTGATTCCCCCCGTCCCACAGAGTTATTTTTTAAGAAAGTACTCAGCTGAGATGATAGTGATCCCAGAGCTGACATTATGACATTGAGTGATGCCAGGCACTGAGTACACCGTTCCAGGATCCCTACCTCCATCTTATGTCCCAGGGACTATGTGCCCATTTACAGAGGGGGAGAAGAGGTTCAAAGAGACAGAGTAACTTGCCCAAGGCCTCTCAGCCAAGAAGCAGCATTTAAATCCAAATTTCTGGCTGCAGAGGCTGTGCTCCGGACCACTTTTATAGATGAGGATTCCTGCTATTACATGCAGGAGAAAGGGGAGCCCAGCACCTTGATAGAAGAGAGGGTCACAAGCATGAAAGGGCCTGGAGGGTCTTTCTAAACAAGTCAATATAAAGGAGCCCAGGGATGCTGAGTGTGGTGGAGCTATCAGAACTGCAGTGCTGGTGGGGTCTTCTCAGGGCAGGCTGCTGCGGCTTAGGGGTTGCTAAGCAGCTATTCCTCTCTGGCCAGAAGCAGTTCTGGAGGGTGGAGACCCGTGGGCAGAGAGCAGCGGGTGACCCCGAGGGCACAGTGTCCAAGAGCTAGCTTTCTTGATGGCGCCGCTGCTGAGGCATCAAGGAGGGAGGCTGTGGAGGGTTCTGCCATGAGGATGACTTGCTTCATCCTTGCTGCCCGTTGTTCCTCCCAGCTGGAGCTGGCCACAGCCAAAAGCGACATGAACCGCCATCTACACGAGTACATGGAGATGTGTAGCATGAAGCGCGGCCTGGACGTGCAGATGGAGACGTGCCGCCGGCTCATCAAAGGCTCCGCAGACAGGTACCTGCCGGCCCCCCTGGCAGGGGTTTCTGGGGCCACAACTTGCGGCCTGGGCATGTTTCAGCTTCCCAACCCATCTGTCCATCTGTCCATCCATCCGTTGACTACGAGTGCACCTTTGTGCTAGGTGATTTACCTGTTCAGTCTCCTGTAATGCTGGCCCCCCACCCCCGATTCAGCAGATACAAGTAGGAGCCCTCTCTGTGCGAGATCACAGGGATCCAGTGATGAACCGGACAGGAGGGCTCCTGCCCTTAGGGAGCTTACGCCCCATTTTCTGCTCAGCCTAGGGGTAGAGGAGGTGGGCAGGGCACGACTCCCCACTGTTTCTGATTAGGCCAACCCTGGGCCTGTACATAGGAGAATGGCACCTCAGACACAGCATGTGAACAGACAAGCCCCCTGCCTTCAGGGGACACACAGCCTTACTGGGGGACAGACATGCCAATAACAAAGTGAGATAATACATGGAGAATGCTTGGCATGAAGCACAGATACATACATTGATCATAATTGCTTTTCTAGCTTGGGCTCTTGAGCTGCACAGGAGGGGAGGCAGCTTGTGGTAGCAGTGTGTGGGGACCTCTGCCTAGCCCGTCATTCCTTTAACTCACCAAACCCCCAGAACCTGCTGTTGTCACCTCTTCTGTTCAGGTGGAGGAACGGCTTAGGCAGGTTAAACAGCCTGCCCAAGGCCTCTCACCCTGGCTCATGTGAGATAGAGCTGGGATTCCAACCTGATTGCCTGTTAAGCACCACCCTGTGTGGGGAGAACTGAGTCATCTGGGGTCTTCTGAGCACCTCCTCTGTGTCCAGACCTGTGTTAGGTGATTAGAGGGTCAGAACCAAGCTGGGTTCCTGGTCTCTGTTCTCCAGGGGCTTTCTGTCCACAGAAGCCAGCCAGCACACGTAGGCCAATTAGAGGCTAGGGCAAGGGGTCCCAAGAGGTCTGGAGAGCCACATTCAACTCGTGGGCCCAGCAGGGTGTCCAACCCTGTCTCTTTTCTGCCACACATCGGAAGCAGAGTTAGTTGTCTTGAGCCAACAATTAAATAAGCAAACACTAACTAAAGCTGATGAGCACAAAGAAAGGTCTGGACATACTCTTTGCCATATCCCAACGCCACAGATGAACAAAACAGGCCTCAAATAATCTGCACGTGGCCCTCAGGCCACAGGTTGGACACCCCTGGATATTAAGAGCAGCTGAGGGATTTTGGCTCAGCCTTCCCATTCCATGACACTTTAGGGGTCCCAGGCTGTTCTCTGAATGTTCCCTGTCCTCCTGTGCCTTCCAGGAACTCACCATCCCCCAGCTCCGTGGCCAGCAGTGACTCGGGAAGTACAGATGAGATCCAGGATGAGTTCGAGCGTGAGGCAGATGTGGAGCCGATGGTTAGCTGATGACGGCGGCCCCACACGCCTGCTGGTCTTGGTGATGGGGCCCCTGCCTTCTCTCCTCACGAGGCCAGGAAGGCTCCTCGGAGTGGGCTCAAGTTCTCGCCACACAGACTTCCTACGCCCTCCTTCTCTGGAGGTCCCAAGGAACCGCTGCTTCCTTCCACCCCAGCCCACCACCACCTGACCCTTCTCCATCCACCCACCCACCCAAGGAATGGTGCTGTCAATTTCTATTCTCCACATCACAAATGCAGACTTCTGTCCGGACGATGCAGTGTTAACTGTGCCTTCTCCCTTCAGCTGAGCCACTTTGAGCTCCAAAGAATTATTCCTAGCAGGTGTTTTTATACAAAAGTCTAAGGTGAGGGCCGGCCAGGCTAGGTACAATGTGGTTTTCTGCCCTCCCACCTGCTCCTCTGATTGGCCATGAGCTGTGCCCTCTCTTCCTCTGTGGCCAGCGTGGACTAACCTGGGGCTCGGGGTGGTCTGTCTCCCCTCCCCTTGGGACAGGGGCCGTTGGCCTCTGTGACCTTTCCAGGCCTGGGTGGGGATGTCCCCAATTTTCTCATTCCCTGAAAGAGAGAAAGATGAAAGGAAGGGAGGGAAGACAAATCATTCTTTTCCGTTTGGATCGAGTGGCAAAGTGGGGGACAAGGCACAGTGAGGGAGAAGGTCGAGCCTCACTGTGTTTAAACTACTATGCAAAAAACAAACAACAAAAAAGCAGCTTGCCTTATATCATTGTGGAAGGCAGGCCCTCTCCCAGACTTTGCGGCTCCTGTCCAGAGCTGGGAGGGAGGCCCAGCTTACGGTGGTCTCTCTCGCAGCCTCTGAGGGTGGGCGCTGACCGGGAGCAGGTGTGGCCGTCTGATTGCTTGTCCTCTGTGGGGTCGAGGTCGGGATGGGGGCCTTTTATTGCTCTGATGACTCCGTGTTTTTTTCCTATAACCAATGGTACAAGAATTGTAGATCTGCAGTTCCTCTGTGAGAAAGTCTGAAGGTTCCAGGCTTGGCCTTCACTCCTTTCCCGTGGTCCCGGGTCAGGGCCAGCCTCCCATAAGCCTGGTTGTCCACTGTCTCCCTGTTCTGCCACAGGCAAGAACGAGGCATTGGAGAGGGGAGGGGAAGGAGGCAAGAGGGCAGAGCGGACACCGGGGAGGGAACCATCCTTGCCCTGCTCATGGACTTTTGGGGAGCTAATCTGAGCCAGTATCTCCCCCAAGGCTTGAGTGGGCCCAAGTTGAAGGGCACTGTGTTGAGACCACCCACCAAATCTCAGCTTGGAGCCAGCCAAGCAGGCTTTGCTTTATTATTATTATTTTTTAAATGTTTTGTATCTACTGCAGTGGGCCCAAAGGCTGATTTTTGGGTTTTGTTGGCCCAGGAGCTCCCTCTGGTGGTCACAGGAACAAAATGCGCCCAAGGACCAGAACTCAAAACTCAAACCACTGCCTCTTGCCCAGCCAGAGGAAGGGGCTCTGGGTTTGAGGGGGATCATCGTCTCCCCAGGGTACCACAGACATTTAAGGGCCTTCTCTCTCTTCCGTTTCCCCCACATGTTTTTCAGTCTTAAAAATACTGTACATAGTATTCATATATGTGTATAGAGAGAGAATGTGTTAGTGGCTGTATGATGTAATTTATCAGAATTTGGTGGCCTTCATCATGAGTTTTTCTGTTTGTTTTGTTGGGGGAACATCCTATTGGTCCTTTCATGGTCAGCATCTCGTGTTAGCCAGACAGGCTCCTTGAGGGGACAATGGTACTTGGAAGGACAGTGGTTTCGGCAGAGAGATAGCTCCTTTCTCTCCTCCTCACTAACCCTTGTTCTAAAGGTTACAGGGTTCACACATACCTGATTGTTATTATTATTGTTGTTGTTGTTTTTGTTGTTTTGTCTTTATTTGAACCAAAGGTTATCAGAGCCAGTTGGGCTTGGACCTCAGCTGCTGAAAAGATTTTCCGTTTCCACGAGGGCAGGAGGATGTCTGCCCTTGTGGGTCTCCTCTGCCCAGGGCTGAGGGAGGCATCGAACTGTGTGTGGTTTGGAAGTTGGGTGGGTGGAGTGGAAGCCGGCCCTGATTGTTCCTCAAGGTGACAGGGAGGGTGACAGACGTATCTTTAGAGTTTAGACAGTGGGGCAGCAGCAGTGCTGAGTGTTTGGGGGTAACTAAGGTTACCATGGTGATTGGTGTTTGGTGGTATCATTTTTGTTTTCCCCGTATACATACATAGGTCATTTGTCTTTGGGAATTGGGGTGCTCTGAATTTGCCTAGGGAGTTTGAAAGTGGCAGGAGCCAGAGAGAGACATGGGCCTGAGAGTCCCTAACTGCTGGCTTTCACTATCTGTCCTTCCCTTGGGAGCAAGGACTTGGGGCAGGTGTTTGGGTTAGGAGGGCACACACGGTATGACCGGGCTGCCCCCTAGGCTGTCCTGGGTCTGGCCTGGCCACCCGCTTCCCCACCATGTGCTTTTTCCAGTTAGTTGCCAGTGGGCCCTGCTTGTCCCTTTGCCATGAGCCCACAGCTTGCCAAGAAAGACCCCAGCGCTCACTGGGGCAGCACCAGGCCTAGCTGGGACGAATTGGTCCGTCCTTTGTAAAGCTGTAAATACTTGATTTTGATTTTCTATATCTAAGCCCGGTGTCATATTGACATTGGTATTTTAGAATTGTTCTCAGATGGGCTCTCCAGTGCTGTCCTCTCTCTCTCTCCTATTTTGGGGGATTTTATATAGAGGATTGGGGAGGGGCAGGGAGGGTAGCGTCCTATTGGCTCCCTGGTTGGTTGTGAAATACACTTATACACTCACTCCTCTGGGACTCTGAGCAGGGAAGAATACTATTGGCAAGCGAACATATTTGGTTTTCCTGTGGCAATGTATCTTCCGGTCTCTGAAGCACCGGACCATCATGGACTTAGCTCTGTGGGTAGGGCTCAGATGACCTGGGGAGAATCAAACCACTCTCGCTTGGGTTGGGAGGAGAGGGGCAGGGTAGGGGATAATATAAGGTGTAACTTAAGCTAAATATAATCTATTTATAAAGCAAGAGACTCTCATCTATTTTTATGAAAGAAAAGATTTTTTAAATCTAGGGTAGGCAGTTGTGGTAGCCCAGCATTTTTCTGTGGACCAGGTATGGTGCATGTTGCCACAGGATTGAATATAATCCATACCCTCCCCTTCTTTTCTTCCATCCTCACTTCTGATCATCCACACCTGTGAACACCTTCAGCCAAGAGTAGGTCCACTTCACTCCATTGCCCTTTCTTCTAACCCCTGAGCTCCTCGGAAGTCTTGGAGTGGCACTTGTGGGGACAGGCAGGCTGTGGGGAATTCAGAATTGAGGTGGCTGGGGGGAGGGAGGAGGGTATTAGATAGGGGACAGATCTATTGTAGAGTAATTCATTACTCTAAGTCTGATCTACCGAGATCCATTTCCAAGTTGGCTGTGTTGGCAAAAGGTAGAGAAGCAGCCAAGTGGATGGGAATGGGGCTGTCAGTTCAGGGGGTACATGACTTCCTTCAGGCCTGGGCCCTAGTGGGCCCCAGGCTGTCAAGCAGCCAGAGCAGGGGTGGAAGTGACATAGGATGTCCTTGGCCTGGCTGTGCCTATTCCAGGCTGAGGACAAGCTACAGTCCCTGCTGTCCTCTTCTGGGGCCCTGGGTAAAGGACTGGGGTGCTGGGGGTTTCCCAGACCTGTGTCCTCCCCCTGGAGGTATTGAACTTTACTGTAGAAGGGCACTCTCCTGGGCGGGGGGGTTCTGGAGGTGGTGGGTAAAGCCAGGTTCTCCCTTTAAGGGAATTTCTCATGAGTGGAAGATTCCTGGGCCCAGGCTGTCAAGTCTTGGGACAATTCCTCACTACCCTACCTCCCTACTCACCCCTTAAAGCCCTCCCCTGCAAGGCCCCTCTGTGGACATTTTAGCCTCTACTTGATTTTTAGCCCCATCCTGGGACACTTCATATCTCATAGTTCCATCCTACCCTCCTTTTGCTGTTTGTCTGCCAGCTGGGTCTAGCATCACTGGGAAGGGGCATTTATACTCACTGAAAGACTACTGATCCTAACGGAAACCAACCTGTTTACTGTACTGTTGTAAATACCGTGCCCTTTGTATCCTGTATATTGGCTTCTTTTAAATAAAGTGAAATGTCTTAAAAGTTGATGGTGCTTTTTTTAAAAAAAAAAAAACTTGAGGATGAATCAATCTGGAATTGGGGGAAAGGTAAGAAGACTGAGAGTCATATAAATACCACAATAAATTCTTTGGCAAATGAGCGATAAACCTAAGGAAATCTCACATCACCTGTTACATGTGCATCTCACAGAATCGTGGGAGAAGACAAAGCAGGAATTATCATACACATTTTATCCAAGGGGAAAAGAGAGAGATCACAGGCTGAGTCACTGGCATAGCCTGATTTGGAATCAAGGTCCTTAAAACCATAGTAAAGCCCCCATTTCCTAAGCCTTTCCACAGTGCCTAGGAGAGACCCCCTGGCAGGGCTCTGGGTTGATACTGTCTAATGTTTTAGTTTTTTTGTTGTTGTTTGTTAATGGCCAGGTTCAGGCAACATTGCCCCAATACCCCAATGTGACCTGAGCCCACCTGACTAGGGTCTTCAAGGATGAACACAAAAGGATGAACAGCCACTAGTAATTCCAGTTTGCTTTCTGCCATTTCTAAGACGTGGATTTACAGAGGAGCTTCCCTTTCCTACTGTCCATTTAAACAAAGTATTTTTCTTTCTTTCTTTTTTTTTTTGGAGGCCATTCCACTCAGTCAGCCTGGGGTTAAGTGCAGAGGAATCATAGCTCACAGCAACTTCAAACTCTTAGGCTCAAGAGACCCTCTTGTCTCAGCCTCCCAAGTAGCTGGGACTACAGGCACCTGCCACAACAACTGCTAGTTTTTCTATTTTTAGTAGTGAGGGACTCTCACTCTTGCTCAGGCTGGTCTGAAACTCCTGAGCTGGCTCCACCTGCCTTGGCCTCCCAAAGTGCTAGGATTGCAGGTGTGAGCAGCGGTGCCTGATCTTAAAGTATCTTCAGTGGTGTAATCTAGAAAAGGAGTGGCCTCAAGTGATGGGGTTTTGAGGCCGGTTATTATTTCTTCCATTTTGCAGATGAGGAAACTGAGGCCCGCACAAGTCATGTAATCTACCCAGTGTCCTGGGGGCATCACAATAGATTCCTAAGCCGGTGCCAGGTTTGTAATGCTTTAAGAAATATAGACAAATTAGAATGGAGGGTGAGAACAACTGTAATAGCACTTTGGGATTAAATTGGGTCCCCGAGCACACTCGAGATGGTCTGCGGGCGGGGCGGTGCTGTCCTGCTGCTCCCCGGTGGATGAGACTTCAGAATCCAAGTTTTAAATAACGTTCGAGTGTTCACCAAACAACGCAGAGAAAACTGAAATTTTCACATGAAGGGAAAAAAAAATGCCCAGCAACAAGTGGTTTTTCGGTCAAAGGCTTCAAAAGAAAAGCTAAGCATTGACTGACCCGGGTTTTATCTTGTATGGATGGTAATCAGCAGAGAAACAGGCCCCAGAAGCTGGCT
>NW_003852404.1:5946299-5948346 GCF_000181295.1 Otolemur garnettii
GGCGTAGCTGGTCCTTCCGCCTCGCCTCCGCACGTGTTCCATCCCGACTCTTTCATTGGCTCTTTCGGCCCCTGTCTTCCAGTCCCTGCTGATTGGCCTAGGAGCTTTGATGTGTCACTCTGATTGGCCGATAAGGCTCACGCCCTCGCCCCCCTCTGGGTCATACTATAAAGAGAGGAGGGGGATACGCATATATTTTTAGGCCTTTACTTTCGGGTTCCTTTGCCCTTTGTTACATGATTTCCCCATTTGCCAACATAAATAGAATTTCATTAGTAAAAGTAAATATAGAGTGACTCTGGCTGACCTTGAGCTCGAAGGACAGCCAGGGTGATGCAGTCACCCCCACTCATTGAGATGGTGTGCTCCCGGCGGGGTAGTTCTGTCCTGCTGCGCCCCGGCGGACGCTCTAGCCAACATCTCCGCTGTAAGCCCGAGATGCTGCTACCTTCGCCCGTGCTCCGCTGGGCCATGCTGGCCCGCCCTTGGAGGGGAGCCAGGTGAGTGAGAACCCGGTCTAGGGCGGCCCGAGCTTACACCTGCAGGCCCGGGAGCCAGGGGGTTCTCGGCGCCCCCTGCGCACCACAATCCCTTCCTGCTGGAGCCCCAGGATGCCCCTGTTCCCCGCCCCGCCGGGGGTTGCCTCCTCTAGTGCCACAGTGCCCTCCACCCAGACCCAGGCATTTCTCCCACTGAGATCCCTCAGCACCCTGCACCCGCGCCCCGTCTCCCTCAGGAATCTCCTTCTTTTAGCGAGGGGACCCACCTCTTCCCAAATCTTGTGACCTAGTGGAGTGCTGCGGTCACTGCGGGGTCCCACACTCGGAAAGCGACCTCTTTTTTCCTGGTGATACTGGATCTTTGAAATGTGCTCGCTTCCCTGAAGGGAACCTCTATTTTTGGCACACCACACCCCTTGCCTTCCAGCGCTTTCCAAACCTCGTCTGACGTCCAGGACCCCGGCCTCGAACTCCCTGCCCTGGACTTCCCGAGTCCTCTTCTACCACATTTCGGCCTCTGTTCTTATCCATTCCCCTCCCCCTTTAAAGTTAATGTTGGCCAGAAAAGAGGGAACTCCTTTCTTTCTTCTGGTAGGTGGGATAATAATATTTATGGAGGACTTATAATGTGCCAAATTCTGGGCCAGTCTCTTGGCACGTGTCTTATCGTGAGTATTAAATGAGTTAATACAACTCAATGTGGAAAAGACATTGAACAGTGCCTGGCACATAGATAGTGCCCAGTTATTATTATGGTCGTGTTCGTTATTATCACTTTTATTTAAAATTCTCCTGTGAGGCAGATATTATTCCAGATAATGAAGAAACCAAGGAGAAGTTGCCAGGTGGAGCTGCCCTTCACACTCCAATTTGCAAATCCTGACGTTGTAAGGGTGGGTTCCTGGACCCTTGCTCAGTCAGAGACAAATGTTTTCAGAGCCCCTCCAGCTCTGGGCCGGGTGGGGCAGGTAGATAGGACCAAGACCCTTCTCTAGAGGGGCTCATAGTCTGGTGTGGCCACCTTCCTATGGATCTGTGTTTATACTGGCTTCCCTTTCAGAGCTGGGAAGCTCTCCCCACCACTTTTGAGTTTTGTTTACCTAACCCTTGTAAAGGGCTGTTAACAGGTATGTCTCCCCTGCTGAGCTGTGCTCTTTCTGAGTTAATCTGTGTCTCTCTCCACCCCTCACCTCCCACCCTAGGGGTGCCACAGGGGTGCCCTGCCTACAGGTGAATTTCAACATTGCTATATGTCCTCTGGGTGGGAGAGGGTAGGAAAGGGCAGGGGAAGAGGACATGGGACAAAAGGGTTCCTATTTGGCTGGGTGGGGTGGCCCAGGTCTGTAATCCTAGTTCCTGGGAGACCAGGGCAGGTGGATTGCTTGAGCTAGGAGTTAAGAGACCAGCCTGAGGGCTCGGCGCCTATAGCTCAACCGGCTAAGGCGCCAGCCCCGTACACCTAAGGTGGTGGGTTCGAATCCCCAGCCCGGACCCGCCAAAGCAACAATGACGGCTGCAACCAAAAAATAGCCGGGCGTTGTGGCTGG
>NW_003852404.1:5948538-5949856 GCF_000181295.1 Otolemur garnettii
AAAAAAAAAAAAAAAAGAGACCAGCCTGAGCAAGAGTAAGACCTCATCTCTACATAAAAAAGAAAGGAAAAAGAAAAATTAGCCGGGCATGGTGGCAGATGCCTGTAATCTCAGCTACTCAGGAGGCTGAGGCAAGAGGATTGCTTGAGCCCTGGAGTTTGAGATTGCTGTGAGCTTTGACACCATAACACTCTAGAGTGAACTGTCTCCAAAAAAAAAAAGAAAAAAAGGTTCCATTTGGCTGAGATTAGGGGCCACTTGACCACACCCTCACTGTGATAGCTTTGCAGGCATCTCCCTGCACTCTGAGAACTCCCTTCTCAGACCCCAGATAGAAGCCCCAGGGAAGTGGGGCCACTTACTTCACATCTCTACCAGGTACCTACCTGAGCTGGTGCTCTGCTAAACACACCGGAAGTAAGGGGTACCTAGGGAATTTACATGTGGGTGGGCCCTTTGAGGAGTTTTCAGTTTAATAGAGGAGAAAAGCTTAGACATAAAAAATCCTAACGTCCGACAGAGAGCAATCCTTATTCTAAAAGAAAAGCCCATAGTACCATAATTATCAAGCAATCGCTACCATGGAGCCAACGCTGTGCTGCTAAGTTCTATATTATCCCTGTTTTACAGATGGGAAACTGTCTTCCAGTTAGGGCAGATGTAGGATTAAACTTACAGTTGGTTTAACCCCTGTTTCTTGCTTTTCGTTATGAGGCCTCCTGAGTTAAGACAGGGGAGAGAGAGCGTTTTGTAACCTGTTCCCCAGGCTCAGGTTACCTCTTCTGATAGAGCAGCTGGCCTCGTGCCCCGACAGGATTTGTCGATCTAAGCACTGTGAACATGTGGGGCCAGGTTTTTTTTTGTTGTGGGGCCTGTCATATGCATCCGAAGGGTGTTAAGTAGCATCCTGGTCTTTATCCACCGGATGCCAGTAGTACCTGTAGTCATGACAATTTAAAAATACCTCCAGATAGTGCCCGAAGTGCCTCCCCTCCCCCCAGCCTCCAAGTTTAGAGTCATTGCTCTCAGTCCAGGAGAACAGCTTTGATATTTGATCACTTTTTGTTTATTTAACAGATATTTAGGACATACCTGCGGTGTGCCTTTATCAAGGTGATGCATTTATCAAGGAATAGTTTTAGGGCATTTTTAGCAATATCTCTGGGTTCTATATGTAAAACTCTAGTGCCAAGAAAAACTGCTTTTTTTTTTTTGAGGAAATGAGTGTAGGTATGTTTCTTTGCGTTTCCTTTTTTTGCATTGAGTGCCAGGAATCTCAACCTATTTTTAAAAATACTCTTAGTCATGGGTTTTTTTT
>NW_003852404.1:5950014-5969869 GCF_000181295.1 Otolemur garnettii
GCTGTTTTTGTTGTTGCAATTGTCATTGTTGTTCAGCTGGCCCCGGCTGGGTTCGAACCCGCCAGCCTCCGTGTATGTGGCTGGCGCCGTAACCACTTGCTACCGGCGCTGAGCCCGTGTGCTTTATTTTTAATAAACAAATACATGTTCGTTGTAAAAGGTACAGATAAAGCAAAAAAGAACACAAAACCACCTGTAATTTTACCACACAGAGGTAACCATGGTCAGCATTTCACTTAATATTCTTTTAGCTTTCTTTGAATATACAGAATATGCTTTTAAGAAACAACATAAACACAGGCTTCTCTGCAAATACTTTTTTGTAGCTTGTTTTTTCCCCTCATAGACTTGTCTGCCTTACTGTGTGTCCCCAGGACCTAGAGCTATGTCTGACAGTGAACTTCCTTGTCAACAGATATTTGTAACTGGTTGCTGGATTTAAGACAAATCACCACAAATGTGGACGTAATGGACGGGCCCAGGAATAGTGGTTGCTGGCAGTGGCTACCATTTGCTTTTTACGTGGTTTAGTTTACTCAGCTCCTCAGTAACCTATGATGTAGGTGTTCTCCCCATTGCACAGATTAAACAACTGAGGCCTGTGGAAATTAAGGAAAATTGGTCAAAGACATTGAGTGGTAAAGACCAGGCCTCCCTATTGACTGGTTCCTTTCTCCTTCCATCTCGACTTCCTGCCCTTTTCTCTACTAACATGATCGTCTGTGTCCTCAATTATACGTCTCCGCCAATATAGATTAATATATGAATTTAATAAGTAAGCTAGTCCAGGCACATAGTAGGCTTACAACAAATGTTAATTTCTGTTCCTTACTTGCCCTTGTGCTAAACCAGAGAAGACTCCTGACATCAGGGGGCTTGTGGACTGGAATTGGCCACTGCCCTGTGCCCTGCGGTTATTCTGGGTGATTTTGGATTCTTCTCTGTTTAAATTTGCCTGTTTAATTTTCTTTTTTTTTTCCCTCTCCTCTCCTCGTCTTGTCTCGTCTCTTTTCTTCTTTCTTTTTTTTTTTGAGACAGTGTCTTGCTTTATCCTAGGCTGGAGTGCAGTGACATGATCATAGTATACTGCAAACTCAAACTCCTGGGCTTGATCTATCCTCCTGACTCAGTCTTCCAAGTAGCTGGGACTACAGGCAAGCACCTTTGTGCCTAGCTAATTTTCTCTAATTTTTATAAAGATGAGATTTTTGCTACGTTTACCAGGCTGTTCTTGAACTTCTGACCTCAAGTGATCCTCCTGCCTTAGCCTCCCAAAGTGCTGGGATTATACATGTGAACCACTGTACCCAACTTACTTAATTTTCAAAATATCAAAGCCACCAGTGTTTTTCCCAGCCTTCCCAGCCCCAGGTGGGTACAGGATGCCCCAGGTAGGGAGTTGGTGCTTGTATCCATGCCATGGACATACTCTGTTCTCAGACTTGTACACACAGTGGCTGGGGCAGTGCCTTTGGCCTGGGCTGCCCTCCTTCGGGCCACTCAGTGAATCCATAGTCATCCAGCGCTTTGTGGCCTTGGCAAGGCATCTCTCCTTTGGACCTTTAACGTCCTCATCTGCAAAATGAGGGTAATCATATTAACAGCCACGAAGCAGGGAGTTGCAAGGAACAGTGATGATGTGACCAGTGGCTTGCTGGGTGCCTAGTGTGTGTTCTATAAGTATTTAAGAGGAAACATAAATAGAACCTACAGTTATCCTAATGCTTCTAACATTGTGAAAGCCCCCACTGAGCATTCGGCGCTGGTACCCTTGGGAGCGCTCTGCTTCCTATAGGTGTGGAACAGTTGCTGTTGGAATGGCCCAGAACACAACAGGGTTTGGATCCAGGCTTCTCTTTTGGAAGCTCTGTGGCCCTGGGCAGGTTACTCACCCTCTCTGTGCTGTCTCATGTTCTCATGTGAGAAATAAAGATGACAGTAGTAGTCACCTCATAGAGTTGTCTTGGGGATTAAATGAGTTCATAGAGGAAAATTGCTTTGAAGTGTGCCCGGCACCTGCAATGCTCAGTTGGAGTTAGCGGTGCTGTGGTTTTATGGTCTCTCTCCCACTCACCAGCTGTCCTGAGTGATCATCCTTTATCAGGAATATCAAGACAAGAGGGCTCGGCACCAGCCACATACACCAAAGTTGGCAGGTTCAAACTCGGCCCAGGCCAGCTAAAACAACATGACAACTGCAACAATAAGCTGGGCGTTGTGGCAGGCACCTGTAGTCCCAGCTGCTTGGGAGACTGAGGTAAGAGAATCTCTCCAGCCCAAGAGTTTGAGGTTGCTGTGAGCTGTCATGCCATGGCACTCCACCAAGAGTGACATAGTGGGACTCTCTCAATAAAAACAAAAACAAATAACAATGACAACTACGACAAAAAAATAGCTGGGTGTTGTGGTGGGTGCCTGTAGTCCCAACTACTTGGGAGGCTGAGGCAAGAGAATTGCTTAAGCCCAAGACGTTGAAGTTGCTGTGAGCTGTGATGCCACCTCACTCTACCGAGGGTGACATAGTTGAGATTCTATCTCAAAAAAAAAAAAAAAAAAGGGCCAGGGTCCCAGCAGCAGGAGGATGGTGACAGGGTGGGAGGTATGGAGATCATGTGTCCTCAGTCCTTTCCCTTTGTTCCGTGGTAATTAGTTACCCCAGATGCAAAACCTCTTCCACTAGGCTTGACCCCCGCTCACCCCCGGGGATTAGGGAGACTCCTGCCCTTCTTGGACGCTCCTTACCCTGAAGACATTTCCTGGCAGAGACCCCCGAGCTGAGCCATGGTGCAGGAGGCAGTCAAGTGACCTGAGGCAGGTCACTGCCCGTCTTAGGGCAGCCTCTTTCCCCAGGTGGGGAATGCTGTTCTAGGACTGGCCTGTCCCAGGACTGGCCTGTCCCATCAGACTCATCTCATCGTGGGTCTCTGAGGCGTCCCAGGGGCTTCAGCTACAGTGCGTCTCAAATCTCTGTCACGTGTGAGCTGCGCCATGAGCGGGTCTCTCTGAACCTCATCTGTCAAATAGAGGTGGTATTACAGGCGGAGTGTGCCTTATCCAGGGTGCTTGGGAACAGAAGTATTTTGGATTTGGGACATTCGCAGACCCAGTTTAGCATCCCTAATCCCAAATCCTGAAATCGAAACTGTACCATTGGTGCTTCAAAAGGGACTGTACCTGAAGGGGCTGTAACTAAAACAGCCTATCCCCGGCTTCAGGCCTTTACTGGCCTGCTGGAGGTGCTGTGGGCCCCTTATTTTCTCTGCTCACCTGCTGTCCCCTTATCTCAGTGATAAGGAGGATTAGCCTTATCAGACCCCAGATAACAGCTGAGGAGGCCTAGTAGCTGAGTGAAGCAAGGTGATTTCTATTTCACCTCCCTGGGCTACCTAGCCACTAGGGAACCCAAGGGGCCTGTGTCTAGCCCCCAGTTTTGGCAGAAGACCACTGGCCTCAGAATCCAGTCTCGGGGGCCTAGTGTCACCTCTTAACATGGCTTGTGCCTTAATTTTTCTCAAAGGTATTTCTCAAAGGTATTTCTTACTGTGAGCCAGGCAGTGTGTTGGCCTCAGGGTGTCTAGTGGTGAATGCCGCAGACTGGCTGGGTATGTGCAGCTTGTGGTCTGGAGGGGGCACAGGTGGGGTGAGAGCTTTCATGGGTGCTTTGAGAAAAGTATAGGCCCGCAAGATGATCTGATAGGAGCCCCACACAGGCTGTGTGAGTTAGCAGAGGAGACCCCAGAAAAGATGGAGGTGGCTGGGTTGCAGCAAATGTGATGGGGTGGTAGAGAAAGGGGCTGGAAGCCTCATTAGGGATTTGATTTTTTACTTTAGAAGAAATGAGAAGACATTGAGTAGTTTTGAGCTGAGCACTATTACACTCTCTGATGATTGAATTTTCATGTTAAAATATAACTTGGAGGTGGTGCCGGTGGCTCAGTGAGTAGGGCGCAGGCCCCATATACCAAGGGCGGTGGGTTCAAACCTGGCCCTGGCCAAACTGCAACAAAAAATAGCTGGGTGTTGTGGCGGGCGCCTGTAGTCCCAGCTACTTGGGAGGCTGAGGCAAGAGAATCACCTAAGCCTAGGAGTTGGAGGTTGCTGTGAGCTGTGATGCCACAGCATTCTACCAAAGGCAATAAAGTGAGACTCTATCTCAAAAAATATATATATAACTTGGATTGAGGAGCAGGCTTCAGTGGCTTAGAGACTGGAGTAGGACTGGCATTGTAATAATTCAAGTGAAAGTGATTAGTGCTTTGGACAGTGTGGAGGCTGAGGGGGTGGCCTCCAAGGCCGGGCTCTGTGCTCCCCTCATTTTCCCCTTCTGTTGATTACTGAGGTCGTGTTGGCTGGCCCCCCATCCTGTGCAGCCTGGACGTCTCCCACTGAAGGAGGTAAAACGGTGCATCGTCTTTGCTGCCCAGATCCCAATTTTTGCAAGAACAGATCATATGAATGGATGAAGAAGGCAGTCCTGCCTAGCAGGTCCTCATAGAGACCCTAAGTCCTGTGAGTGATTCATCTCTGCCTTCACCTAAGCTGATGAAAGGAACTCTTGTTAATCCAAAATGGCCTATGAGTGAAAAAAAAAAAGAGTTGGACCCAAAAAACTTCAACAGAGGTCCCTGGGTTATCTTTGGCTGCAGTTGACTCACACTGAACTTTGGACTGGTCTCTGTGCCACACACTAGACTGATGGATGCACAGTTGGGCCAGGGCCTAGAGATGTGTAGAATTAGAGAAAGTCACGTGATCCTCAGGTCACAGTGGGCCTCTGCCCTTTGCAAGGTGGATGGAAGGCCTGCGGGGTTCCTATCTCTGACATCCCCCCCCCCCACTACATATTTCCGCTGAGGAGGTGCTACTTTCCTATGTGGTGCTGAGTGTGATATCCTTGGGGGTGTCTAGGAACCCATTGGCCTTTGAAAACCTGGCCCAGTGGGATAGATTCTGAAAGACCTTTATGGTTTTCTCAGAAAAGCCCCCAAATAGGGCTTTGAGGGATGCGGAAAGTCCAGCACTTTGAACCTCCCAGTGACGTTGCTGGGGACCTAGTGTCAACCTTAAATAATGAGATTCAGAAAAAGTGCTTAGAAGCCTGGAATTTAGTCCAATTCCAAGCTTGGGGGTGGCCACCTGGAAGCGTAGATTCCTGTTGCCCAGAATTGACACTCCCCCGGGGAGCAGCTACAAGAGGGTTCTTATGGAAAAAGAAGAGGCGGTTCCTAAATTGTTCACCAAAAAATCACATGGAAATAATGTAAGCTATCGGTTATACATTGTTCTTGTGCATTGTCACAGATGCCAGGAATGGGACTGTCCGGGGTGAGGCTGCTGGTGAGGAACAAGAATGTCTTTAAACAACTGCCCGGGCATGGGCGTGTGGGTGTGACTGAAGTCTCCTCGGGGCCTGATTTGGCAACCCGCTTTGTAGCTCACACTGTGGTATGTTTCTTGTTCAATCCACCCTTCCACCCCTAGCTTTGGGCTCCTTTCCTGTTCTAGAGCTTAGTCGTTAGGAAGCTCATTTCTGGATGGGCCTGCCTCCCCTGGGCGGGTGTGGATAAGTCACAGTGAGGAATTTTCTTTTTTGAGACAGAGTCTCACTTTGTTGGTCTGGGTAGCATGCCATGGCGTCATAGCTCACAGCAACCTCAAACTCTTGGCCTCAAGCAATACTCTTGCCTCAGTCTCCCGGGTAGCTGGGGCTATACCCGGCTAGTTTATTTTCTATTTTTAGTAGAGATGGGGTCCTGCTTTTGCTCAGGCTGGTCTTGAACTCAAGCAAATCCACCTGCCTTGGCTTCCCAGAGTGCTAGGATTATAGGCGTGAGCCACGGAGTCCCAGTCCCCCACCATTTTTTTTTTTTTCTGAGACAGAATCTCACAGTCTCACTGTTACCTGGGTAGAGTATTGAGACATCATCCTAGCTCACAGCAATTTTAGCCTCCTAAGTTCAAGTGATCCCCCTGCCTCAGCCTCCAGAGTAGCTGGGACTACAGGTACTGACCATGACATGGGCTAATTTTTCCATTTTTAGTAGAGATGGGGTCTCATTCTTGCTCAGGCTGGTCTCAAACTCCGGAGCTCAGGAGATTCACCTGCCTCAGCCTCACAGAGTGCTAGGATTACAGGTGTCAGCCACCGTACCCGGCCTCAGTGAGGAATTTTAAGAGCACCAAAACAGAATTGGATGGAATAAGAGGGTGGCTAAAATGAGACCCCAGTTAAGTCACTGATTTATATAGCTACTGTTGTCCATTGAATCATTTCTGGTCTTCATAATACCCTGAATTTAGTTTTCTCAGAAGAACTAAAACGAGACCAGCATAGCAGAAATACAATGCACTTATAGGTTATAATCAAATAGAGGATTTGTACGCTAGAACAGGAAAAAAAAAAAGAAAGAAATCTGTACCATTGGGGAGTCAACTAAAAACATCACGAAGAAAATTAAAACCTAGTCCTTCTTTAGAGATTTGCTTTAGCCAAGAAATAATCCAGGATTCAGGCCAAACTGTAGGAAAACATGCTAAAAATTAAAAAAACAATGGTCCTGGCTGGAATCTAACAACAGGTATGCTGTAGTTTTCTTCTGAGATGTAATTTTTCTCACTCTGGTTCTTCATTTTTTACCAAAGATAAATCTTAGGAGGACCAATTCAATTTACTTGCAAATAAAGTTTGGTCTTAGTGTAGGTGGCCTGATTATTTGCATAAAGTACAGCAAGAACCTCAACGGGCCCTACAGGCTCCTTTTTAAGTTGGCTTTGCTGGAATTTTCTCTGGGAGGAATTTCAGATGAGACTTTGAAAAGCCTCTCAAAAGCTAAGAAGCCAAGCCCAGGAGTCGCCATCAGACGGTGATTATGATACCTGTACAAATTGGGTAAATTCCTCTCTCTGCCCAAAGTCCCCAAAACACCCTGAGTTTCCTGGGTGACATGTCACCCTGAGTGACATGCTTCACTTCCCTCGAGGTCGAGAACCTTATAAGGAAACTGTGCAGATGATATACTGGGCTATTCTTTCTAAAGGGTTTTATCAGCTCTACGATGTCGACATTAATTCCCTAGCGCAGTCTGGTCTTGTCTGAAAATATATTATTCTAGTCCAAGCCTTGGTAGAATTTCCATTGCCTCCAATCTGTCCTGTTACAAAAGAATGCACAGGCTGATTAAGCTTATGCAGGTAACTTTATTGCCACAAAATAAGAATACTCACAAGTAGTTTCTACGTTTTGGAGACATCACGTAGAGAGAAGAGCAAATGTTTTAAGTTTTACTCACACAAGTCTACCCAACTGCTGTAAGCTGTAAATTGCTGAAAAGGAAAAAAATATAGAGAGTTAAGCAACGTTTCAAACCAAAAAATTCATAAACATCATTGTGGTTCTCTGTCAGTTCAGTCCCATGTAATTAATTTCTGTTCTTGATGTTGGGCTAGCAGTCTTCATGAATGTATCCGTTTGTTTTTGTTTGGTTTGGTTTTGGTTTTTGAGACTAGAGTCCCCTGGGTAGAGTTCTGTGGCATCCTAGCTCACAGCAACCTCAAACTCTTGGGTCCAAGCAATCCTCTTGTCTCAGCCACCCAAGTAGCTGGGACTACAGGCACCCGCCACAGCACCTGACTATTTTTAAAGACAGTGTATCACTCTTGCTGACATTGGTCTCAGGCTCCTTAGCTCAGGCACCACCTGCCTTGGCCTCCCAGAATGCTAGGATTACAGGTGTGAGCCACCACACCCGGCCTCTGTTTTTTTTTTTTTTTTCATTAGAGTTCTAGAAGTTTTTACTTAGTCCAATGGTATGATTTTTAAAGTTAATCAGAAATCTGTATTCAGTGCTTGTCAGGGTCTTTTTTCATGAATTTCCTTGAAGAAGCAGCACATTTTGAACTGCAGCTGATTATAAACCACTTTTCAAGAAGAATTAAAATAAAATAGTAATTGCATGTGGATGACCAAAGACTTAGAATGGCTATGGTTAAAGGCACAATTGATGAGGAAATTTGGTTAAATCTGTGGCATGTAATGATTTAACATGATCATAATTATTCCTGCTTACATATACCAAGATGTCAGAATTTGGGGAATCTCATATTTTTGGAACACACTATTAACGTTTATACAACTATAACTCAATGGAAGTTAAGCATTGCTTCCCGTACAATTTTAACATATTAAGCCTACTATATTTGTCTTAGACTTCCAGGGGCCCTAAAATCCAGAAAGTTAGTTTGTGGTCAAAAAGACTAAATTTAGAGTTTGCAATTTGATTTTGGAGACTGTCGAATATTAAAGGTTTAAAACACTTGATTATTAAGAAAGAGCCAGGTGTGGTAGCACGGACCTGTAGTCCTAGCTACTTGGGAGGCTGAGGCAGGAGGATCACTTGAGCCCAAGAGTTCAAGACAAGCCTGGTCATCATAGCAAGATTCCTTCTTTAAAACAAAAGTAACATAGGCCAAGTGCAGTGGCTAGCTGTAATCCTAGCACTCTGGAAGGCTGAGGTGGGAAGATTATTTGAGGCCAGGAGTTCGAGCCCAGCCTGAACAAGGAGGAGACCCCAAGAACCCATTTCTACAAGAATTAGAAAAAATCAAATTAGCCTTGCATGGTGGTATGGGTCTGTAGTCCCAGCTACTTGGAACGCTGAGGGAGGAAAATTGCTTCAGCCCAGGAGTTTGGGGTTGCTGTGAGCTATGTTGATGACACTACATTCTACTATAATAAAATAAATAAAATAGTAAAGTAAAAAGTAAAGTAGAGGCTGGGTGTGGTGGCTCACCCCTGTAATCCTAGCACTCTGGGAGGCTGAGGCAGGTGGATTGCTTGAGTTCAGGAGTTCAAGACCAGCCTGAGCAAGAGCGAGATTCCATCTCTAAAAATAGCCAGGCACGGTGGCAGGCACCTATAATCCCAGCTACTTCGGAGGCTAAGGCAAGAGGATTGCCTGAGCCCAAGAGTTTGAGGTTGCTGTGAGCTATGACGCCATAGCACTCTACCCAGGGTGACAAAGTGAGACTCTGTCTCCAAAAAAAAAAAAAAGTAAAATAAAAAATTTAAAACCCATGATCGGAATAGAATCACAGGTAGACTAATAGCCATTCATTTAGCCAAATCGATAATCCAAAGATTTCAAAAAACACAACTTTTTGATGGCGAGTAGACTCAGTTTTCCAATGAGAGGACCCAACAAAGACAGCTTGAGGCAAACTTTCCCCTTCCTCTATTACAGTTTACCCAAAAGGTAAACAAGTCTTTTATTATCTCTCCCTGATTTGACATCATACTCTTGTTCCCAGGAGAAAACCAAGTTTTCTTTTTATATTAGTGTGTTATCAAGACAAAAGCTAATTTTAATAAAACTGTATAAACAGACCCGTCTAATATCAGTCAGCTTTTACAACCCAAGATAAGATTTCCATAAACCCTGTATAAACGCTTCCAACCTTCCATGAAAGAGCAGATCAATGTTTCAAGAAAATCCTGTTGTTTCCACGGAGGGCTCAGACTCTGGCCTTGCTTCAGTGTCCTTTTTTTTTTAATTATTGTTTTTTCAGGTTATTGAGGGGACCATGAATTAGGTTACACTGTTTGCATGTGTTAAGTAAAGCCCCTCTTATAACTGTGCCCTGTCTCCAAGAGGGGTGCCATGCCTGACATTGTGCCCAGTAAGTTGGAGCACACCCATCCTCCTCCCCTTTCCCTACTCCCTCGTTTCCCCGGCCCCCACCTTGAATTAATTTGAGTTTTCCTCTTACGTGGGAATTGAGGACGTTGGATTCTTGCTTTTTCATTCTTGTGATACTAAGACGACTTTGGTCCAGCTCTATCCAGGTTAAGACAAAAGATGTAAAGATTCCATCTTTTTTAATGGCTGAATAGTAGGATTCCATGGTGTACATATACCACAGCTTATTAATCCGTTCCTGGATTGGTGGGCATTTAGGTTGTTTCCTCATTTCAGCAATTGTAAATTGAGCATCAGTGTCCTTTTGATACTAATGTTCAGTTTCTAGGAAAAACTTATGCATGCGATAGAATCTCCATGGTTGGCCACTTCCCTAACTGACCACCTCCTTAAGTTGACCTAATTTTCATAGATTGGACTGCATGTGTGCGGACCACATGCACAGATCAGTGCAGGAGGCCTAGTTCCCTATGTTGACCACCTCTCTATGTGGACCAGTTTGTTACGCTCCTTTGGTGGTCAGTTCAATTTATAGAGACTCTACTGTTATCCCTTCTAATTTTAGCCAACTTGATTGCACCCCAAATTCCTTTCACGAGATGAATCTTCTGCCAATCTTCAACTTGTTGAAACCTTCAGTTTTTCCCTATATTTCCTTTTTTTATAATGGCATTCTGCCTGTGAATAAGAAATCTCTTATCATTTTGACCATACAAATTTCTCTGTCGTACAAAGGAAAATAATTACTGTTTTTAACTTTCTTTTTACATCCTTTATACATTCCCTACGTAGAATTTTTAGTCGTTTTAATTACATGCATTGCCTATAATTTTAAGTCTTAGTAACCCTAATTTCCAGTGAGAAGCCCGGGGAGTAATTTTGAACTGTTCAATGCCAGTATGGGTGAAAACCATCTTATAATTTTTAGAAAGATGTTTCCTTAATTTTCTTGGTTTATAAACAGATCCAATCATATGTAGCTTTCCTATACCATATAAATGACGCAGACATTTATAATCTATTATTTAATGTAACACAACATGACTTTTTTACTGAAAAATCTTCTTTTCAATTTTGAAACATTCATTTGTAAACTTTCAATCCATTTACATTCATTTTAATTGAGTCATCCTTAACAATCACGGTTAACTAGTTCCGTGAACAAAGTTAGCCATCATCTCATGATATTTCTCTGTGAATCATTTCCATAGATTGGGAGCGTTAGGCAGGTGTCACCTACGCAAGACCCCTAAAGTTACGTGAGTATTTTGCTGGTCAGAAGGCTCAGGGGGTTTACCCAAGCCATGTGAGCTAAAAGCCATTTGAGTTAGTTTCTGTGTTTCTGATAAAATCTTTAAGTGCTTACTTTTTCTGTATTAGACCTTTTTCTTGTATTTTGGTAGCGAAGTATCACACACGTGACGCAGGTGTATAGACGTACAACACACAGCAGCAGATTTTATAGCTTTAGAAGGTTCTTCATTTGCCAGTTTTCAAATGGTCCCCGCCCCAACAATTACTAGCTCTCAGCCCTGCACGTGCACTTCCAAAGCCCTCCCCCTTCCTAAGGGACTGTTGACACTTGCGGCTGCCACTCTGTTCTTCCCACAGCAGTAAAGTGGAAGGAGGGAGGGTGGATTTTAGTTGATTGAGGACAATCTCCATAGTAACCCATGAGACGAGAGTCACTGTTTGTTACAGGGAAACCTGCTCAGGGTCACCTGGCTAATGGGAGGAAGAGTCTATCTGAGTTGGGTGGGGACGGGGGAGGGGGTGGTAGCGGAGGGTGGGGACATGACTGGGACAGTCCCATGTGCTCTCTTGGCCTGTCAGGATCTCGGATGGGCCAGCCTCTCTCTCTGCTCTTCCCTCTGCCTGGGTTGCTCTGCCCTTTGCCACACTAGCCTCCTTTAGGTCTCGGTCAGAGGTCACCACCCCTGAGAGGCCCTCCCTGATTGCCCTTCCCCTCATTCAGTCATCTTTATGGTCACCCTGTGTCATCATTGTGCTTATTTCCTGGCCGTAGTGGCACTGGAGGTCAGCCGTGTGCGGCCCGAGCCCTCACTGTGTCTTGGTCCGTGCTGCATCTCCAGGGTCTGGGAAGGCACCCGAGGTGCCTCAGTCACCCTGGTAGAGTGAGCAAAGGGCCTGCCTGCCTGGCCCCTGGTTTGGGGTCCTTCCTCCAGGCCTCTCAGACTGGGTCTTTGAGCCACCGGACTCCTGTAGTTCCCCGACATGCCCAGCCAGGCCCATCTGTTCTCCTGTGGGGCACAAACAGGCTCGCAGAACACTAGCCTCAGACTACATCGATCTTGAGACCATGATAAAATGAGACACAGTGTGCCCTGTTCATAGTTTTGTCTGCACAGACTAAAAGAAAGTCACTGTGTCACCCACGAAGTACCAGACCTCTTCTCTGTCTGAACGAGGGACTGCTACTTTTTGCTCAGTTGCCCCTAGTGTCTAACAGCATCTGAATCAGAGCAAACTCCAACTCTCTCAATCCCTCCCCAAGTCACCTGACTAAAGCCCAGATCTGGTGATAGGTGTTTCCCTGAGACGCCCATGGTTCCGGGTGATCTGTGTTCCCCCTCGCTGCAGTGACCTGTGAGCTGACCTGTCCAGTTCCAGCTGTGTCCAGTTCTAGTGTCTGACTGGGGCTGTAGATGCCAGAGGGAGAAGACAGCTGGGTTATGCTAGACTCAAAGACAGATGTCTGCTAATCTTGATCTCGATCTAGTCATTTTCCCTTTAGGACCCAGATGACCAATTTGTCTAAAGATGACCTATTTGTCTAAACTCACCTATGTCATGGTGGGTGGGAGGATGTGCCCTGTGGGTATTAGGTAGCCTTTGTCATCATTTTTGCCTCATTATTACAGAGGGGAAACTGAGGCCCAGAGGGGAAGTTCCACAGCTGGGAGGTGGCAGAACTGGGGGATCTGATCCACCTGTCCTACCACCTCGAGGACCTCAAATATGGTACAGGGTGGTGGTCACGAGTCAATGAGGCTACAGGATTCAAGCAAGGATTCTTGAAACTCAGTACCCTGGAGTCAGGCACTGAACCCCCAGAACAGCCCTCCCTGCTGCTGTGAACTGAGCTCAGGGCAGCCTTCCAAGTTCACGATCCACTCCTTGAATGTTCTTGCCCACCCAGAGCTCTCAGCTCCTCGTGCCAAGGGAACCTTAGCTGGTTCACATTCTGAAGAGACTCAGCTCTGGAATGTGCTGCCTTTTCTGCTCAGGGAAAGGAGGAGCTTGGGGCTGTTTGGGGTAAAGACTGCCCTGTGGGGGAAATGAAGGGAGGGGTGCCCTCCGCATGTGTGAAATACTCAAACACGGGTTTGTATCTGTGCGTGTTAACTCCACACAGGCGTGTGAGTTTGGTGTGATTATTCTCACTTCACAGATGTATGAATGGGCTCAGAGGAGGCACCTCACAGGCCCAGGGACGTGCAGTGGCACGCCTGGGACTTGAACCTTGGGTTTTGGACCCAAGGTCAGTTTTTGCATTCAGCTCTATAGTTGTTGTTTTAGATTTTTTTTTTTAAACTTTCACATTAAGATGAGGGTATGAATAATTAGGTTACAATGTTTGCATTTGTTAGGAAGAGTCCTTGTAGTTATGTCCCCGCACCCAGAAGGCGTGCCATGGACCCTTCCATTGTGCCCATTAGGTGGGAGCACACCAACCCCCCTCCCTCCCTCCCCCACTTGAATTAAATTGAGTTTTCTCTTATGTGGGTGTGTATTAGATCATCTACTAGCTTCATATTAGATTAGAGTACTTTGGATTCTTGCTTCTCCATTCTTGTGATACTTTACTAAGAAGAATGTATGTCAACTCCAGCCAGGTTAAACAAAAGATGTAAAGTCTCCATCTCTTTTATGGCTGAGTGGTATTCCACTCAGTATACACTTTCTATAGTTGCTTTGGATTTTAGGCTCTGAGACCCTGTTGGAGACGGAGGGGCCGGGGTCCCGAGGTGGCGGCTATTGCTGACCCGTCTGCCTCTGTCCCCTGCTCTTGTGCCCAGGCTGCGGTGGAAGCACACCTCCTCCCTGAAGGTAGCCAACGAGCCCATCTTAGCTTTCACACAGGGCAGCCCTGAGCGAGACGCACTACAGAAGGTAACGGGAGGGTGGGGGCACCTGGAGGTTCGGGTCACTGAGCAGCAATAGCCCTGGCAGTGCCCGTGACAGCACCGGCAGTGCCTGTGGCAGCACCTGCTTCTGCTCCCAGCCTTGGGGGGAGCCTGAATTCTGGGGCTGGAAGGTGGGAGAGGGTGGGAGCAGCAGGGTGGCGGCCTGCAGTCACGTAGGGGCTTCTCTGGCCAGCTCAGAGCTCATCATCCCAGATGATTTATACTTAAAAGGTTTTCCCAATTAATTGCCAGTACTTTCAAATTTGTGTGATTTCACATTTCGGGTGCAGTGTTTTATCTGTACTAAATGGACCTGGCGACACTGGCCTCACTGTCCTGCAGGGTGATGGTGGCTGGAGCTAAGTTTTGCTGCCCCTGGGGGAGGCCCGATCTCTGTGATCACAGGTGTGGCTTGGCTCTCCTATTTGTGTGCCTGCCTGCCCATCTCTGTCTGCTGACTCTCAGGGAAGAGAGGAAGGAAGTGCCCACCCATGTCCTTGTCCCTCTCCCCAGGCCTTGAAGGACTTGAAGGGCAGGACGGAAGCCATCCCATGTGTGGTGGGGGATGAGGAGGTGTGGACGTCAGATGTGCGGTACCAGGTGTCGGTATGTCCGGTGGGCGGGCAGGGTTCAGCCTCTCCCCTGAATCTGTGGTCTCCCTCCCTGGCAGCCCATGAGCATGAACCTGTGGGCTCTGACTCCAAGGGCCTGATGGTGCTCACCCTATTTTGAATCCCATGGCCAGTAAAACTTCCAAAAGGGCTATGCTCACCCTGTACCAGTCCATAACTGAGTCCTGTCCACAGGCAAGAAAGACTGTGAAGGCCAGGTACAGTGGCTCTCGCCTATAATCCCCAAACTTGGGAGGCTGGGATGAGAGGATTGTTTGACGCAAGGAGTTCAAGAACAGCCTGGGCCACAGAGCAAGACCCTATCTCTATAAAAAATAAGAAAAAAAAATTTAGCCAGGCATGGTGATGTGCACCTGTAGTTCTAGCTACTCTGAAGGTTGAGGCAGGAGGATGGCTTGAGCCCAGGAGTTCAAGGCTGCAGTAAGCTGTGATCCTAACCCTGCACTCCAGCCTCAGAGCAAGACTCTGTCTCCAAAACAGAACAAAACAAAACACCGCCAGGAATCCACACTGCATCTTCTGTTATTCCTGGTGGAGTTCTCCACTGGGCTTTTTATTTTTTTTGAGGGGGAGGGGCGCTGTTTTGAATTTAGAGACAGAGTCTCACTCTGTTGCACAGGCTAGAGTGGCCTGGTATCAGCCTAGTTCGCCTTAACCTCAAACTCCTGGGTTTAAGTGATCCTCCTGCCTCAGCCTTCCAGAGTGCTAGGAGTACAGCCATGAGCCACTGTGCCCAGCTCATAAGGGGGTTTTGAAACTACTGGCAGAAAGCTGGTCCCTCAGCCTCATGTTCCTCAGATGGTATTGTGGTAACAACCCGCCCCCCCCCACCCGCCCCGACCAGGGAAATTTCTGAATTTTCATTTAGAAACTGCAAACACTTTAGGTGGGCCAGGAAACTCATGAGTCTGTAATTTAGGGGACAACAAAGTGTTTTCCAAACAGGATCAGTGTGTTCTGGCTCTGTCTAGGTGGAACTCTGGGCATGTGTGTTCAAGGGGAGGCGTTAAAGGGGGGGGGGGGCGTACCCAGACCCCCCACTCTGAGAGGTTCAAAGATAGCCTAGAGTGGGAGCTGTCCACAGAGGCACTTAGAGCCTCTGCTGCGGGGGTTGCTGAGCTGCAGAGTCCTGCTGGGCTGGGTGTGCACGCATTTTTGTGCTCAATCCTGTTTGTTCTTCTCCATGCTGAAAGAGGGAGTATGTGATCCCCCTTTCTCACATTAGGAGACTTACAGTGGGAAGTGAGCTCACATAGGCCCCACAGCTTGCAGGTGGTAAGCAGGGAATCAAATCCATGTCTATTTGACCACGAAAGTCCACGCTTTCCATGAGAGACCCCCATGGTTTACGGCTTTCTCCTGGATTGTGAACCTTCCGGAGCAGGGAGCACATCTCCCTTGTCACACAGCGGGTGCTGCAAACTCCCAGGAGGAGAAGTCAGTGTGGGCCGGGCAGCTGCAGATGGCTTCATGGGCACAAGGGGAGGGAGCAGCCGTGCTCCAGGGCCTTCCTGAAAACAAGCTCTTGGCCCAGCCTGTCCCCACCTGTCCTGGCACCTCCCTCTTGAGCAGTGACCTCACTCTCCTCTTCTTCTAGCCCTTTAACCATGGACATAAGGTGGCCAAGTTCTGTTACGCAGACAAGGTGAGTGAGTCCCTGGTAACTGTGGGGTTGGGGTCACAGCCCTGCTGTTGCTGCTTCCTTGTTTGGCCATGGGGGTAGGGGTGGGGAGCTAGGGGGTAGCTGGCACTGAGGAAATCCGTGGACTATGGTTTTGTCAGGGCTGGGCATACAGAGGTTAACTTGTGCCAAATGAGAGCTGCCTGGGCCACGGCTGAGACATACCTGGACAAGCGGGACAGGAGCAGACCTTAGACTGGGGAGGGAGTAGATTCTGGGAGGCTGAGTCAGGGTAATGGGAGACCTCGTAGATGGAGGAAGGCTGGGCAGAGAGCTGGCATCAGGGAAGGCCTGCAGGAGCAGGTGGGGTGACTGGCTGGTGGCCAGTGGTCCAAAAGCTGGTGTTGTATGGTGATGAGGGTAGATTGTGTCTGGATGCAGCGTCTCAGGCTGTGGCTCTGACTTTAAGAGCTGGGGGGTCTGGATGGAGGGCGGAGTGGCCTCAGGTCTTAAGAAGAAAGTGCAGCTTCAATTGGACCATGAGAGAAAGCTGAGTTAGTTTAATAGCTCAGGGACTCGGGGCCAAGGCCTCTGGCATGTGACCAGCCTGTGGGTCCATTCAGACTTCAGACTCCTAGCCAGTGATGAGGCAAAGTGTCCACAGATGTGGGGATGGGGTCCTCCTGGGTGGACGGTGGTCCAGATCCTCCCCTCGCTTCCTCCCCTGGGGCCATGAGGAAGGCTCCTTCCTGCTGTAGGAGGTGCCTCCCCCACCTTTTTCCTCTGTCCTTAGGGCCTGCTCAACAAAGCCATTGAGGCTGCCTTGGCCGCCAGGAAAGAGTGGGACCTGAAGCCTGTTGCAGACCGAGCCCAGATCTTCCTGAAGGCAGCGGATATGCTAAGTGGGCCACGCAGGGCCGAGGTCCTTGCCAAGACCATGGTGGGACAGGTGAGGTGCTGGCGAGCCCAGGTGTCAGGGGGAGGCCATTGTGTCCACCGTGTTAGGAGACATCAGCTGAACAGCTGGGTGCCAGGCGCTGTGAGAGACCCAGAGATACCCTCGAGGGGCAAGACATAGGAGCTGGGACGGACAAACCTAACTGAGGTGCGTTGTGCTGAGCCAGCACATGTGCTACCATGGAGATGTCCCCTCCGTCCATCTCAGTCCTTGCTTCTAGGCCAGTGTCACACTTTGCCTGGCTGCAGTGTCCTACCCTTTGGGCTGGCGAAAGCCCCCATCAACCCTCAGAGTGGTCTTTTCAACACTTGCAGCAGGTCACTCCTGGCTTACGAACAGCCAAGACTTGAGAGGACGTGCTAAGTCCTGAGCCTGGTGCCCAGGACCCCTCTGCCCAGCTCACCAGCTGCTCTGCCCTCCCTGCCCATGATGTAGCCCATGTGGATGTAGTAAGTCTCCCAGACACTGTGGGCATCCTCTCTGCCTCTGCCCACAGCCTGGAGTTCTTGCTGTCTTCTCTGTCTAGTGAACTCTTACGTCACCTCCTCCAAGAGGCTTCTTGGGCCTTCTCCATCCAAAAGGACTAGACCCGCCCCATTCTCCTATAGCGTGTTGTTCCTTCGTCGTTACATTGTGTCCCGTTGGAGCATATTAGGTTCCTGTGTTCATGGCCCCCTGACAAGCTTTCCGGACATGATAGTCATGTCTTGCTGTTTCTCTGGGCTTCACACAGTGTTTTTCTTTGAGGACTTGTGATGAGCCCCTGGTGGATGGCTCCTGAGTGAGTGAGGCCCTAGTAGGGCAGAGTGTACAAGGATGGGAGCCGAGGGAGACAGGGTCATGAACGGCCATCTCCAGGAGCTGCACCTTTGCGTGCCAGCTGACCTGGCCCCCTCAAGGGTAAACCACAGAAGCCAAGGCTGCCTTTTGTTCAGCCTGTTGTTCCTGTGGGCTTACCTATTCCCAGAGTGAGAGCCCCGTCTGATGTCTAGAGGCTGTGACAACTCTCACCCTGTTAATGCTACTTGGTTCTCTCAGTAGACCTCTGATACACACACACACACTCTCTCTCTCTCTCTCTCTGTCTCTCAGATCTGATTAAGTTCCTTCTTTATTCGGCTTAAGATTCAGGAGCTTCTAGGAAGCATAGTTCACACCTTAGCTCAGCTTCCTCTGCCCTGTTCTCTAGTAGGGTGTGCACCTGCTGGTAACCTTGTGTGCTACAGAGGGGCCACTCTGAGCTGGAAAAGCCCTGTTCTTGCAGCACAGACTCCTTTTCCCTCGGCTCCCATTCAGTCAGGGAGAATGGACAGTTGGAGGGAATTGCAGTCCTCAGCCTCCTGGTCCTTGGCCTAAACTTGCCAGTGAGCTCCATTCTGAGTCCCAGCAGACGGGCCGTCTGCATCCTGCATGGCGTCTCTGCCCTGGCTTTCAGCCCCACTCATGCAGATGCACCCTTTTGTCTGGAAGGCTGTGATCTTGGATTTGGTCTGAGGCTCATGATCACAGATCCACTTCCCCATGCCGCCGTTCCCAAGTTGCTATGAAACTAGGACAGAGCACCTTCCAGGCCCAGCCTGTGGCAGGGGGTCAGTAACTGCCACAGATCCCAGTCCAGCCCAGAGGGCAAGAGGCTGGCTGCAGGAGGTGGTGGCTCAGGGTCTTGAGACGTGGTCCTTTGCCTCTGCAGCCCCTGGACAGGGCCAGGTAGCCCTTTGAAGGTTTCTCCAGCCCTGCTGGGGCACAGCTTGATACTTACCATAGATACAGGGTTGGGTGGGGGAAGAGTGCTGATGAGAGGCTGTCACCTGCCTTACAGGGCAAGACGGTGATCCAAGCAGAGATCGATGCAGCTGCTGAGCTCATCGACTTCTTCCGATTCAACGCCAAGTTTGCTGTGGAGCTGGAGGGGGAGCAGCCCATCAGCGTGCCGCCCAGCACCAATAGCGTGGTGTACCGGGGGCTGGAGGTACCTGCAGGTGGCGGGCGGGCAGCTGGGGATGCTGGACAGCTTGGGCTTAGTCTCACCGGCTTCTCCTTCCCAGGGCTTCGTGGCAGCCATCTCCCCCTTTAACTTCACTGCAATTGGCGGCAACCTGGCGGGGGCGCCAGCCCTGATGGTGAGCTGTGGGAGCAGGTGGGACAGCTAGTTGTCCTCTCCGTCCCAACAGACAGAGGCCACCCTGAGCTCAGGCCTGCTTGTAGGGAGAAGTGCAGAAGGTGGAGGCAGCTTGGGGCCCGGCAAGGCTTTGGGGTCAGAGACCCAGGTTGAATTCCGTATTTGTCCCTCTCTGTCTGGGATACCCTGGTAAAGCCCTGGGCTTCTGAGGTACAATTTACTCATTTGCAAAGTGAGAATGATAGGGACGCCTCCGTGAGACATTTGTGAGGATCAAATGGGACACATCTAACACCAGGCAGGTCTGGCCCAGAGCCGGTTTACTGTTGGTGACTGTTTATGGTGACAATTATCGCTCACTTTGAGCACTTACTGCGTGTCTACGACTGCCAAGCCCAGTGCTGGGTGATCCCATTTCCTTCCCTCATCAGCTCAGAGAGGGGAGTCTGTGACCATGCCTCTGTGTCACATGGCTAAACGGAGACACACAGAGGTGACTGACTTGTCAAAGCCAAGTGATGAGTAAAGGACATCCTGGGCTCCTCTGCCTTTATCAGAGGGAAGGTGGCTCTCACTGTATGAGCCCTTGGCTGACAGGGGATGTACAGCCTCAGACAGCCTGGGCAGGAGATGGGTGACATAGCCATGTGGAGCCCTTGGCCCCAGGTAGGGTGGCCAGATG
>NW_003852404.1:5969968-5989146 GCF_000181295.1 Otolemur garnettii
GTGCTGGGACCCAGGACATGTGCAGAGAGGGCCTGTATGTACCTGTCGGGCCGTGCCCAGTGAGGACCTAGTGACTCCAAAACACAGAACAGACCTGCTCAGGGCTGTGGCAGGACAGGTTGGTGCAGGCTTCTGGGGAAAGGGAGGCTTAGTTAGAGCGTGGGCCAGATGGAGCTGTGCTGTGGCCTCGCTGGCACATGCTTTTAGGACATGGTGCCAGAGGTTTGGAGGAGTGGCATTGGGTAGGGGACATCCTGGTTGGCACAGGGGTCTGCTGCTTCAAAGTGAGGGATGACCCTGCTGGGAGTGGGGTGGGTTGAGGGTTGGGTTCTGCTGGCCCTGGTCTCATGAGTCACTGTCACACCTCTTGGGCAGGGCAACGTGGTCCTGTGGAAGCCCAGTGACACCGCCATGCTGGCCAGCTATGCTGTCTACCGCATCCTCCGGGAGGCCGGCCTGCCCCCCAACATCATCCAGTTTGTGCCAGCTGACGGGCCCGCATTTGGGGATACCATCACAAGCTCAGAGCACCTCTGTGGCATCAACTTCACAGGCAGCGTGCCGTAGGTCCCTGAGGGCAGGCGAGGGTGGGGTGGCTGGGAAAGTTCCCAGGTCGGGGCTGCAAGCCCAGGGGTCCCACACTGTACCCACTTACTCACTGTGTGGTCGCCACTTCACCTCTCTGAGCCTCCATCTCTGCCTGTACAGGAGTGAAGCTCCCTGCCTTACAGAGTAATTTCGAGGATTGAATGGTTAACAAGGGGTGGCACCTGTGGCTCAAAGGAGTAGGGCACCAGCCCCATATGCTGAAGGTGGTGGGTTCAAACCCAGCCCTGGCCAAAAACTGCAAAAAAAAAATATTAAAAAATAAAAGAGTAAATGGTTAATAAACAGCAAAGAGCTTTGCAGGCTGGAAGAGTAGCCTACAGATGCCGGGCACACTGATTTTAGTGCCACCTCTGCTACTGGGAAGGAATTGGAGGGGGAATCAGAAGGCCTTCTTGGAGGAGGTGGCATCTAAGCAGGAGTTGGCCAGGCAAAGCAGAGGGGGCAGGTGAAGGGTGTTTAGGAGACTGAGCAGCACATGCAAAGGCCTTGAGGCAAAATCACATGTGTGCTAGGCCTTGGTGGGGTCCCGTGTGGCTGGAATGTGAAGTTTGGGGGCCATAGGGCAAGAAGGTAAGGGGGAGTGTGGTTCAAGATGAGGTAGGGAAGGCAGCAGCTGCCTGATCTGGACCACTGACCCACTTGCTGCTGGCCTGGCTCCGTGCTCATGTGAGGCTCAGTGGTGAGTGAGCAGTGGAGACGAGGTCGTGGCTCTCCAAGTCCCAGGGCAGGAACTGTGAGATCCCAGTGTCTTCTGTGAAGTCTGTGTAAATCTGCAGAGGTATGTGGACTTTTATCCTGAAGGTGACAGGAGCCATGGAAGGTTTCAAGCAGGGAGAGTAGCTGAATCAGAGTTTGGTTCCAGGCAGAGATCGCCAGTGATGGCCCTCCAGTTGAGCCTAGC
The DNA here is from genome assembly GCF_000181295.1 of Otolemur garnettii. Lineage (NCBI taxonomy): Eukaryota > Metazoa > Chordata > Mammalia > Primates > Galagidae > Otolemur > Otolemur garnettii. Next base: position 5,971,479 of record NW_003852404.1, read on the forward strand.
AGGTTGCTGTTTTCTGTGACTCCTCATAGTGATGGCCCAACCTTGTATGATTGGGACAATTCCATACAAAAATCCAAATGCTGGCTTCCCTTGGTCACCCGGACTGGATACTCTGGCCCCACCCCTACCCCTAGCCTGTAGTTCCTGTGGTGCCACTGGCTGGAGGTGGCTGGGTGGCCCTCCAGACCCCTGTGTGTGCATCCTCTATCCTAGGTGACAGCTCTATGGCCTGAAGTAGGAGGCTGGCTGGGAGCTCTCCCCCTCTAGGGAGGGACAGACAATGGGGGGAGAGTGAGCTGTGGAGAAGTGGGCAGGTTCCAGCAAGTAGGTGACAGGGGGGCACAGCTGCTGTCACTTATCCAGGGGGTTGAGAGTCACTGGGCACATCCTGGCTTCAAGTGGAAGGGGAGGAGATCACCAAGGTGGGCACCCAGGGGGACAAGTGGGCTTGGGGCAGATGAATCATGTGTTGGTCACTTAGATTCTGAGATGCCTGAGAGTCATCTGGGTGGAGAGGCAGCCAGGTGTCTGGGCCTGCAGCTCGGGGTACTTCCATGGGTCCCCTGGACCACTGGTGATGGCTTTTTACCCCCTCTGCCAGGCCTCAGGCTCTGCCGCATTCTTCCTCACCAAGGTTTGCCGGGTGGCAATGGCAGCTTTTGAATTGCTGAGGAGGGCTGTTTTCCAACAGGCCTGCTCTGCCAGCTGCGGGCCTCACGGGTCCCTGCCTGTTAGCGGGCGGAGCGGGCCTGGCCCCCATTTGCCACGCTCTGATGAGCAGCGGGCTTAAAGGTAGGAAAGTCATAAATTAGTATTAGCTACTGTGTCGCTGGCTCCCGGGTGATTAGCATTTTTATTGTTTTGTGGTGCTGAGTGTTGGTCACACTGGAGCCTGGGGAGGAGGAGGGGACCTCCAGGGTGGCAGCTTGGGGCGAGGGCCTGAGGCCCTGGGCTAGGGGGTGCTCCCCACCTCCTGTAGACCACAGCAGTGTGTGTCCCCATGAGGTACTGAAGTGTTCCGCACAGTCTTAAGTGCTTGACTCCCATTTGATATAGTTGCCTACAGCCCTGCCAGGTGGGGATTATTCTCTCCAGTTAAGGCAAGGTGCAGAATGTGAAGCTCAGAGAGGTTAAGTATTGAGCCCAAGATCACACAGCCCTGAGTGCCTGAGTCAGGGCTGGAACTAGCCTTTCCTGGCTGCAAAGTCTGAACCTTCTCTGCACTGTCTTACCACCTAGCCTGTCTTTGCTGGAGGTCTGGAATGCAGCTGTCACCACCCACTTGGTTCCCCACTCCCACCACTGTGGCCCTTCCCATCTCCTGCTGGGCTGCTGACCCTGGTTCTTATCCGTGGGTTTTTTGGCCCTCTCCATCTGGTAGGGCCTGCTTCTCACCCCTCAGGACCCTCACCCTGCTGGGTGCCTGAGCCCGGCTCTCTAATTGCTGCCTTGTCCTCTGGTTCTAGCACCTTCAAACACCTGTGGAAGCAGGTGGCCCAGAACCTGGACCGGTTCCGCACCTTCCCACGCCTGGCTGGAGGTAAGGCCCCTCTCCCCATCTCTCCTCCCCTGTGGCCCCAGGGATGCCTCCCCTCGCTGTCATGAAAAGAGGAAGTGGAGGTGACTCCGTCACAGGTCAAGTAGGTAAACTGTCTCAGGTGCCAGCACTGTCCAGAACTTTCTACAGTGCTGGGAGCATCTATACCCACCCTGTCCAGCACAGCAGCCACTAGCCACACGCCACTGTGGACTTGCAAAGTAGCCCATGTGACCAAGGAACTGAATATTTCATTTTCTTTAATTTTAATTAAATTAAGTTTTAGTAGGGGCCGGTGGCTGCTGGGTCGGGCAGTGCAGGTCTAAGCAGAGGAGCGCGTAATGCAGAGGCCAGCCACGAGGTGGGAATGAACTTGTGTTTGAAGAAGTGAAGCCAGGTCAGTGAGTAGGAAGGAAGATGGCCGGTAGGAGCTGGGGCTGAGAGGTTGGCAGGCCAGATTTTATTGGCATATTCAAATTTTCCCACAAAGAAACAGTTTCATGGTTAAGGAAATTTAGTATGCGCTACGCGTGTTAAGGCAAACCGGAGTCCTCTCCTGCAGGACTTGTCAGAGCCTTTAACACTCTATTAACACACTGCACATCTTCAAGGTCACCGTGCAGTGTTTCCCAAACTCACTGGCCACAGAACCCTATTTTTACAGTGGCTCGGTGGATCAAGTGTCTTATGGAATACACTTTGGGAAAGAGCTAAGACCTCGGGAAGAGAAAGAACACCAGGGCCACGCAGCACGTTAACAGCAGAGCTGGGGCTGGTGGCTCTTTGTTTTTGCCTGTAGGGCAGAGTAGAGTTCCTGGGGGGACCTGGACCCCATTTCTGACCGATGAGAGTTTTGAGGGGCAGTATCAGGGGAGACAGGGAGGGTCAGCTGTAGCTTCTTCAACTTCAAGTGACTCCTGCACCCCAGTCCGATGTCTATGAGTTAGATGGGAGCCCCTCAGCAGAGCTGTGCACAGAGCATTGTGGGGGACTCTGCTCTGAGTCTCCTTCCCACTTCCCCACCCCCACCCCCAAGGGAGAGCAGCCATTGGTCTCCACTGTCCAACCTGGAGCATGTGACTTCATGTCTCTGTGCCTCAGTTTTCTTGTTTTTAACTTGGGAATAATAATGGGAGGTCTTTGTGGGGCTCAGTCAGGCAAAGTGCAAAGTTCTTTTCTGGAGCCTGGCAGGCAGGCTGCCGTGAGCTGGTGTTTCCCACAAGCAAAGAAACCCCAGCTGGGAGGGTGAAGTGACCTGCCTGAAGGGGAAACTGGATAATTTACCCCCACCAGTGGCAATTAAGGTGGTGGACTCTCCCCAGCCCTATGGGCCGGTGTCCTGGCAAGCCTCAGAGAAAACTGCGTCCGCTTCTGAGAATGGACTGGCTTTGGGGAGCCTCGGGTTCTGATCCTTTCTCTGCCTTAATGTTAGGCAGTATGTTTTCTCATCTGTGTGATAGGGTTGGACCTGAGGACCACTGGTGCCCTACACCCTTCCCCAGGCCTTACTGGCCCTGCCTGTGGGGTGGGAGATTGGCCACTGGGCTGTTGACCAGTGCTGTTCAGCCCTGGTGTTGCTCACACCCAGTGGACAGGTATTGGCTGTGCTCTGGGCGCCTGGCCAGCTGGGAAGGTTCACACCCCCACACCTGTCCCTGTAGAATGTGGTGGAAAGAACTTCCACTTTGTGCACCGCTCGGCTGATGTGGACAGTGTGGTGAGCGGGACCCTGCGCTCGGCCTTTGAGTACGGGGGCCAGAAGTGTTCCGCCTGCTCACGCCTCTACGTGCCTCAGTCGCTGTGGCCGCAGATCAAAGGGCGGCTGCTGGAGGAGCACAGCCGGATCAAAGTGGGCGATGTGAGTGCTGCCAGAGCCCCTGCTGTGGCCCTGCAGGGGGCTGATGGGATTGGGTCCCTGGGAGGCCCCTGTGCCACTGGGGCAGGGGGAGTCGGGGAGGGGCTCCCTTTGTCTCACCCACGGGACTCATCTCTACTGGTGTCTCCCTTGTCTCCAGCCTGCAGAGGATTTTGGGACCTTCTTCTCGGCAGTGATTGATGCCAAGGTACGCGGCAGGAAATGGGGTGTTCTTGGGGCGGGGGGCAAGCCCTGGACTGGGGGGGAGAGCAAGGAAGAGATGTGCAGGACCCTGACCCAGGAGCAACTCAGCCCCACTGCTTTGATCAAGGCAGTGACAGCCACAACATGCCCCCAGCCTTGGAAGTGGTGGAATCGTCCCTAACCAGAGGACTGTTCCCCTGCACACATAAACCCAAGAACACAGGCGTGTGTGTGGGTATATCCAGAACCATGTAGGTCTACCCACATAAACACATGTCCACGTGCACATAGGCATATGTGTGTCTTCATAAACAAGTCCACACTCAGGCACACGTATAAGGCATGCAGATACTTACGTGTTTGAACATAAAGATACATGGCCATGCCATGTGTATACATGACATACATTATGTGTGTGTAGGTTTATACGTGAGTACACCTATGAGTACACCACACACACATATACACATACAAGAGTATGCATATTGGCCCTTGTCTTTCCTGTGGCTCAGCCAGAACCTGGCTTTTTTTTTTTGAGACTGTCTCACTTTGTTGTCGTTGGTAGAGTGCTGTGACCTCATCGCTCACAGCAACCTCAAACTCTTGGGATCACTCAAGTGATCCTCTTGCCTCAGCCTCCGAAGTAGCTGGTACAACAGGCACCTGCCACAATGCCCAGCTATGTTTTAGAGGTGAGGTCTTGATCTTGCTCAGACTAGTCTCGAACTCCTGAGCTCAGGCGATCCACCTGCTTCGACCTCCCAAAGTGCTAGGATTACAGGTGTGAGCCACTGCGCCTGGCTTTCCCTCCCGCCCCTGGAATATATATAGATGGGGTCTTGCTATGTTGTCCAGGCTAGTCTCAAACTCCTGGCCTCAAGTGATCCTCCTGCCTCATCCTCCTAAAGTACTGGGATTACAGGACAGAGCCACCCTACCCCAGACCCTGGCTTTTGCCCTTGGGACCCCCCCGCCTCCACTGTCCCCTCTTTTAGAAGTTGGGCCCTTTAGGTCCAGGTGTTTTGGGGTATGTCGGGAGGCTGCTGCTGGGAATGACCTCCCAGGCTGCCTTTGACCCACTCCTCCCCACCCACCCCAGTCCTTCAGTCGCATCAAGAAGTGGCTGGAGCACGCTCGCTCCTCACCCAGCCTCAGCGTCCTGGCCGGGGGCAAGTGTGACGACTCTTTGGGCTACTTTGTGGAGCCCTGCATCGTGGAGAGCAAGGACCCACAGGAGCCCATCATGAAGGAGGTAACTAGGGAGGGCAGCCTGGACTGAGATGAGGATGGTCTCACCTGAGTGCAGCACGCTCATGGGGCACTTGCCTGTGATTTCTTCTCTGAGACATTGTCCCCTTACAGAGATGAGGAAGGTGGGGCCCTACAAGGTAATGTTTCACACCTGGAAAGAGAGAGCAAGGTCTTGAGCTCAGGACTCCTGACTCCAAATCCAGTGTTATGTTCTTAATCCAGGCCAGGGTCCTAGAGCTTCCACTGCCCACAGTCACCATGGCCACCACTAGAGTGATGGTATCAGCTGACATTACTGACTCTTGCTGTAGGCCGGCCTGGGCTGGGCACTCGGCCGAGATGAGGTCGGTGTTACTGGTTCCATTTCACAGATGAGAAGCAGAGGCTCCCAGAGATGGAGGTACCTGTCCAAGGTGGCAGTGTGGGGCGGGAGCAGGGGTCAGAGGATGAAGTCTTCCCCCAGACTCTGGGTATCAGAGGGGGCCACAAACCCTCCTGGTGGGAGTGGCATCACCAGTGACCCTCCTGGTACTTGTTTTCCAGAATTCTCCCATTTTCAATGCCTTGGGCCCTTTGTTCTCCAGGTGTGGGGTTGGCAGGGAGAGCCAGAAAGTTTTTGGATTTTTGGCAGTTGCAGTGGGGTGAGCAGAGTGAGGAGCTGGGTACACTCCTGTCCTGGCAGGGTCCCAAGGAGGTGGCAGCACCTGGCCCCTTGCAGGGGTGAGGTGTGGACTCAGAGCTGGGGACTGAGGGGTGGGGCAGAACAGGGACTCCAGGAAGGCTCAGGGCAGCAGCCCCCCTGACCTGGGCCTCTCTCCCAGGAGATCTTCGGGCCGGTGCTAACTGTGTACGTCTACCCGGACAACAAGTACAAGGAGACGCTCCAGCTGGTTGACAGCACCACCAGCTACGGCCTCACGGGGGCAGTGTTCGCCCAGGATAAGTGAGTGGCCAGGCTGCAGCCCCAGAGCTGTGGTCTTGTGTCCTGTCCCTGTCCCTGCTGGCTCTCTCCCTGTCCCCTCCTCTCAGCTCTGACAGGCCCACCCAACAGGGGCTCTCTGTCACAAACACAGGCTCCAGGGTCCTGAATCTGAATCTCTGGGGCAGGGCCCGGGAATCAGTACTTTTGACTGGCTTTCCAGATCTAATGGAATCCCACTGAGTGAGGTGATCGTCCCACACTGCAGGGACGAAGGAAGGCAGGGGCAGGATTCGCACCCATGAAGCTAATCCCAAATTCTGCTTTTTTTTTTCTACCATGGCACTAGTTGTCACCCCAAGTCGGCTACTATGAGAGAGTAGAGGTGGGCTTGGAGGAGGGGTGGGAGTCTGGTGGTGCCTCTTGCTCCTGAGAAGCAGGAAAATCAGACTAGGACAGGCCACACCTTGGGTATGGCCTGACTCTTGGTCCTTACATTTGGCATGCCAGCCCCACCCCAGGGGAGGAAGCTGAGGGTCAGAGGCTGAGTAATGTGTCTGGGGGCCCATGGCCAGCAGCTGGCCAGCACCCCTGTCCCGGCTTGTCTTGTGCTTAACTCCCAGTGTGGGCTGGGGCAGAGGTATTGGAGTCGGGCCTGGGATTAGAAGTGGGGACCGGTCAGCTGTCCTCTTACTACTGCCCTGCTCTGCAGGGAGGTCATCCAGGAGGCCACAAAGATGCTAAGGAATGCTGCCGGCAACTTCTACATCAATGACAAGTCCACCGGCTCCGTGGTGGGCCAGCAGCCCTTTGGGGGAGCCCGAGCCTCTGGTAAGCAGGTCCTTCTTCCCACCCTTCCCAGAGGAGAGCCATGTTCCTGGTGGGAGACCCTAGATCAGTGCTTCTCAACCTTCCTAATATCCCAACCCTTTCATACACTTCCTGTAGGTCGCGACCCACAGGTTGAGAACCACTGCCCTAGATCCTTCATCTCGAGGGAGTTAAGAGTAACAGGAATGACACTATTTACTGAGCACTCACTGGGGGCCAGGGAAACGTATACTATTCCTTTTCCCATTTTACAGAGGGAGAAACTGAGGCATGGTGCTCAAAAGCACATGGTCGGGAGGTGGTGGGGTTGCAATTTTGTCTGCAGCACCCATACTTTCCACCGTCATGCCCAACATCATGTGAGTCCAACACCTTCCACTTCACAAATGGGGAAACTAAGGCCCAGAGGGGTCAACAACTCACAAGAGGTTGTGCTCCCAAGTGGCAGGACCAGGGCTGAGCCTGGGTGTGAGAGGGTTTCTTGTACTAGTCAGTTCTTCAGGTCTTGCAGACACCAACTCGATGTCCTTCAACTTAACCTGATTCTGACACCAGCTGCCTGGGGTTAGTGCAGTCTGTGCAGGTGAAGGTGTCAGTCCCACAGGCTGCCCCTACCTCAGACACCAGTTGCAGGCAGTGGGTCCCCAGGCTACCCACAGCTTCTGTCCAACTTGGCTACACATCAGAGGTTCCAAAGACCGCTTCCTTGGGTGGTGGGATAATTTGCTTGGATGGCCTACAGAACCCAGGGAAATTTGCATATTATCACCCAATTATTACAGAAGGTATCTTTTTTTTTTCTTTAATAGTTTTTGGCTGGGGCTGGGTTTGAACCCACCACCTTTGGCATATGGGGCCGGTGCCCTACTCCTTTAAGCCACAGGCGCCGCCCCAACAGAGGGTATCTTAAAGGGTCCAGGTGAGCTGCCAGATGAAGAGACATAGGGCAGTTTGGGAAGGGTCCCAAGCTGGGAAGCTTCCAACTTCTTGGAGTTGGGGGTGTGCCCCATCCTGGCACATGCCCCTGTTCACCAGCGGGACGCTCTCCAAACCCTGTCCTTTTGGGTTTTTATAGAGGCTTCATTATGCAGATGTGGCTGATGAAATCTTTGGCCATTGGTGACCAGGTCAACCTCTGGTTCCTCTGCCCTCCCTGGGGCTGGAAGTCCCACCCATCTATCAGACAGGGTTGGTTCTTCTGCCAGCTGACCTCCATCCCGAAAAAGCTACCATATTAGTGTAAACCTCGTGTGGTTAGAAGGGGCTTCTTATGAGTAGCAGGACATCCGAAGAGCTTCAGGAGCTTGGGCCAGGAACCAGGGATGAAGGCTAGGTGTGCGTTTCTGAGGCATCCCAATATCACATAGGTCTCTAGTCCCCAGTCCAATGCCCTTTCCACATGGCACCTGCCTCCCAGTCACCTTTGCTGAGGAGGGGTACCCCAGCTTCCCCAGCCCCTCACCCCGCAGCCGAGGAGCTGAGTCTCTTGTCTGTCCATCTGACTGTTTAGACCTCATGCGGGCACCTCTGCGGGGTCAGGCTCCCTGCTGGTGCCCTGTTTATTCCGTGAACTCCTCCCCTGCCTTCTGCCCAGAACGGCTGTCTCTTCAGAGGAAAGTAGGACTGTCTTTTCCACAGGAACCAACGACAAGCCAGGGGGCCCCCACTACATCCTGCGCTGGACGTCACCCCAGGTCATCAAGGAGACCCACAAGCCCCTGGGGGACTGGCGCTACTCATACATGCAGTGAGCCCCGCCGTGCCTCCATTGTCCACCTGTCTGCCCATCCAGATGACTGACCTCACTGCACTGCCCCCCGCCCAGCCCCTCCACCCCATTCCTTGTGGATGGCTCCCTTTCTAGAGCCAGACACCCCCTCCCCACCACTACCCTGTGTTCTGGCCTCTGCCGTGCCTTGGTATCAGGTGCCTGGGTGCTGGTTTGAGATCACATTGGGGAGGAACAAGCTACTTCCCCTTATCCTGTCAGTCAGTTCCACTTGGGAGGAGCTCAGGGCCTGGAAGTTTCTCCCTCTCTCCTCCCCTGGGGCCCTGGGGCCCAGGGGCCCAGGGACCTGGGAATGGACATCAAGTAGCTGTTGGGATCCTTTGCATAAAGGAGGCTACTCTGGGTCCCTCGGCAAACCTCACCACTCATGGAGGCTCCTGGCCTTGGGCCCAGCTCCTCCAGGTGTCCAGGGTAAAGTGTGACCAGGGGTGGCCTACAGGGCACAGGGGGCACCAGCTGGCCTTGTCCTCCTTTTGTGCGGGCTGCCCACCTTTCTCACCACATCTTTGTCCAGACCCACTGGGGTCAGTGGGTATCTGTACCTGTGTCCACCCACCTGCCTTAGACACCTGTATGCCTTTCTCCAGGGGCCTACGTTCGCCTGAGGCCCACATGATTCCTGGCCTGCTCCATGTGCTGGAGGTCACCTGTTATGGTGTGGGATGTGCTGGTCCCTCCTGTTTGGGCTGTGATTTTGTAAAGCCTTGGGTGGGCCTTCGTCCTGTCTCAGCTTTCCTTAGCCCCTCTGGTCCTACCTCTAGAGACCTCCACTCTCAGGGCTGGTCTTGGGGCCTGAGATTTCCCTACAGGAGCTCAGGCAGATGTCACCCCCTCCCTTCTCCTAGCCCCTTACACCTGACCTTGGGATTCCTTCAGCCTGGGTCGAGGGTGTTGACTATAGAACCTTCCCTGCTTAGCGTGTCAGTGGCTCTATGAGGACTGGCCCCTCAGTGGCCTGTTTTTTGTTATGGCCACAGTGTCCCCTGCAGATTCCTTCTTGTCGGATTCTGGGTGGTCAGGGGTCCATCCTGACTTTCAAGGGTGGCTTTTAGGGGACTGTGAAAGTGCTAAGAAAGTAAGTGTTCCTCAAGGACAGCTGCACGGGGCCCCCATGGAGCTGGTGTGGCTGTCCCCAAGTGCCACTGTTTCACACCACGGCCTGTGGTTGGGATGGATGCCTTTGCCACCTCGGCCACATGTGGGTTCTGCTGTCATTCTTTCCTGGTTCTGCACTGTGAGCTGGCAGTAGGAGTCACCCTGATGTCACCCAATAAAGTGCCTGTTACTTAAAGCAGTCAGTTGTCTTTTTGGTGGAGGTGGTGGGGGATGGCCTATGTCATCTGAGTCTGTTGGCCCTGCCAGTGTGTTGTCAGGAAGTGCCAACAGCACCCTCAGTATGATGGGGGAAGGGGTAGGACTGATGTCTGGGAGTTCCTGCTGGAGGCGTCGGGAGCTCTGGAGCCAGATGTGCTGGATTTAAATCCTGGCCCACTGCCTGTCAACTGGGTGATCTCCAAAAAGTTACGTGACCTGTCTGACCTTTCTCTTCATTTGTAAAATGTGTTCTCACACACACCTACAGGTTATAATGAGAATTGAAGGAAGTAATTCGAAGAAGTGCTTCGAATAATGTGAAATACATACTGATTCAAAAATGGTGCCAATCTATGTGTTGTAACAGCCACCATCATGTGCTGTGATAATTTTATGTGTCAGCTTGTCTGGGTATGATACCAGTTATTTGGTCAACCATTCTGGATGTTTCTGCGAGGGAGTTTTAGGAGGAGATGAACGTTGAAATCAGTGGACTTTAAGAAGGAAAGCAGATGACCCTTTACGACATGGGCAGGCTTTGTCTGATCAGGTGAAGGTCTTAATAGAATGAGGACTGAGCTCCCTGAAGCAGGAAGGAATTCTTCCAGCAGTCTGCCCTTGGACTTGAACTGGAACTCTTCCTTGGGTCTCTAGCATTCTGTGCAGATTTTGGACTTAATAAGCCTCCACAATCACATGAGTCAATTCCTTAAAATCTCTTTCTCCATAATCTACCCTATTCTGTTTCTCCGGAGAACCCTGACTGATGTGTGTGCCACGTCCTCTGCATATGTCTCCTCGCAATGGCCTTATGAAGTAAGTCCTACCATGCCCCCATTTTGCAGATGAAACAGAGGTCAAGGGACTTTCCAAGGGCATGGTATTGCTGGGATGCAAATTCATGTCTGTCTGATTCCCAGGGTCATTCTCTCTCTTTCACCCAGATGTCCACACCTGGGCTGAACTGTCTTGGAAAGACCTTGGAGGGCCAGATGACTCCGGGGGGAGCCACTGGCCAGTTAGTTTGAGCCAAGAATCCATGGGCCCAAGCCTGTGCAGGCCAGCCGACTTTTGGAGGGGGAAGAACATGTGTCCTGGGCTATCTCCACCTGCAGATAAAGTGAAATGACTTTTCCTAAGCCACCTCGGCACCTCCAGGCATAAAGGGCAGCAGCCAGGGTGCTCTGGGCTAAAGCCCACAAAAGGGAAGGGTGGTGACTGCATTTGCGAGTGTGGGACCTGTGTGCTCTGTAAATGGGAATGAGTGATATGACTTGCTTAAGGTCACATGGAGACACTAGCAAAATTGACCCATCACTGGCTAAGTGCTTTACCTACCTCATCTTTTAGAGCAGCGGTTCTCAACTTGTGGGTTGCGACCTCTTTGGGGGTTGAATGAGCCTTTCACAGGGGTCGCCTAAGACTATCCTGCATATCAGATATTTACATTACGATTCATAACAGTAGCAAAATTACAGTTACAAAGTAGCAACAAAAATCATTTTATAGTTGGGGCTCACCACAAGGTGAAGAACTGTATTAAAGGGTTGCTGCATTAGGAAGGTTGAGAACCACTGTTTTTGAGCTTGGCAGTGACCTTGTTGGGTAACTGGCAGGGCTATTAGGGGTTGGTTGTAGGGGATGCCAAGAGCCAGACAACCTCTCAGCAAGATGATTTGCAGCTGGGGGGTGGACCCTCGGGCAATTCATCCGCAGGTGCTCCTTGTGGGGGAAAGAGCCCAAGCTCATGGCGATCCTTAGGCACACAGTCATTGTCTAATACTCCCCTCACCTGTCTTGTGCTGTCTCAATAAGAAGTTACTGCGGAGGTTGCTTGGGCTACCCTGTGCTTATGGTTAGCCCGCCTCCTGCAAGCTTGTACTTCTATCAGCATCATGCCTGGTTCCTTCCTGTGGCGATCAAGACCAGGGCCATAGGGGCTGCGACAGTTGGTCATACAGCAGGTTAGCAGGAAGGCCAGGGTTTGGACCCAGGTCTGTGGGTCCTTGGGGCTTAGGCTCTTTGCTACCTACTCTGACAGGGCCCTAACTCCCAAGTTCCTCTGCTCCTGACATTCTATGCTGCCCCTCCCCAACCTGCCACCTTTGCTTCCTTTTTCATAGGGGCAGGATGACTCAGAGCTGTCACTTGCTCACCTCTCTCTCCCTTGCTCCCCAGACTTGGGGCTGATGGCTCTTGATAGGGGGTGTCTGCTTGGGGACCTGAGGCCTCTTTGCACTGTCATTATAATAACTCCCCATGTCTGCGGTAGCCCAAAGAGCCCCTTCATTTCCATGTTATGGCCAGGGGCCCAGCCACAGCCCTGGGCTGGGAGCGTGAACCATTTGACTGAGGCCGGACGTCCTTACCACTGCTGTCCCACGGGCAGCCAGCCGAGCGTGCACTCTAAGGAAATGAAGAGCCACCTGTCCTAGCTCCTGGCCACTAGGCTGGCACAGAACCCCTGAAGCACCGAGGAAGTGGCAGTATACAGACCACCCTCCCCTCTTAAGGGGGTCACGTCTTTATTCTCACTAGTTCACCCCCACCCCGCCCCTGTTCATCACCATAATCCCTGTACACTCTGAAGTGATGGCCTCCACCATTGCTTGAATGCAGGATGGGTCCAGGCATTGTGCTCAATGCTGTGGACATCAGAACCTCGAAGCCTCATGGCAACCCCATAAAATATGTACCATTGCTCCCATTTTACAGATGAGGAAACTGAGGCACTGAGAGGTTGAGTGACAGTACACCAGGAGGAAATGGCTGGGTTTCAGTCCCACATTCTGACCAACAAGCCTTGCGTTGTAACCACCCCTGGGCAGCCCCCCAAGCCAGACAGACCTGGGTTCCAGCCTCTCTCTTACCTGTTCCTTGACCACCTGGCTTCAGATTTCTCAGGGAGCTGAGGATCTAATGAAGTGTCTTCAAATAGTGTGCTGCATCCTGCCAGAGTGAGGTGCTCAGTAAATGTGAACTGATGTCCAGTCTTAACACTTTGTCCTGGAAGTATATGTACGCAGGGGGAGCTGCTGGATTTAACTGAGCACCTATTAATGGACCAGGTGTTCTCACTAATCAACATGGACTACACCAGCCTGTGAGGCACTTTAGGCCCATTTTACAGATGAGGGGCTGAGGCAGATGAGGGGCAACAACAGAGCTTGTTCCTGATGGCTGCACCAGCACGCACTCATCCCAAATCTTTGCAGGAACCCAGCAGTCTCTGGATGGCCCATGAGTGGATGGGGTGGGTGGGGAGGCAGCTCTGCTGATGCTGTGGCTCCAGACATAACCAGCCAGTTGTGTCCTCCTTTGCCCAGGTAGCTGACAGTCACCCTGGATGGTGGAACAGGTACCACATGACCCACCAGTGCCCAAGGGACAGCAGAAGGCTGTTCCAGCTTGTGCCATGCCCACCCTTAGCCCTAAGCAGGCAGGCAGTTGTCCTCAGGCCCTTGAGCATTTGGCTGTCAGAGGCCACAGGGAGCTGTTGTTTGCTGAGCACCTGCTCCGGGATGTGCACAGGGGAGGGCAGTGAGGCTCAGGGAGAGAGATGCCTGGGGGAGGTCACACAGCAAGTGGCAGAGCCTGGGATGAAACCCTGGTAAGTCAGAGCAGAGTCAAGAGTCACACGGAGACCACCGTCCCAGGAAGGAAGCCAGCAATGTGGGAGTGTGATATTTGCCATCATTTATTGACATTTTAACCTCATTTATTCACTACTTGACAGTGGCCATGGCCATTTTATAGGCAGGGAAGCTGAGAGCAGTCAATACTGTTGGTTGCCCCTTGTCCATTGGGACAGGCTAGGCCCTCTGGAGCCCTACAGAACAGGACCACTGCCTGTCCCCATTTCAGCCCTTTCTGACCCATCAAGAACTCCATGGACCTCTTCCTCCCCAGGCCGAATATCCCCACTTCTTTCAGCTGCTCCCTGTGGAATACAGTTTTCAGATCTTTGTCCACCTTGTGACCTCTTCTGGGACTCCCAAGGAGTGTAATATAGTCCTGAACTGGGATCTTGGCTGTGTAACCTTGGTTGCATCACCTCTCTGAGCCTCAGTCTCTTATGGTATAAAATGAGGATATAATAGTGATAGTACTCCTCCCTTGCTATCGTGAGAAGGATTGAATGATCTAAAACATGAAAATGAGCTTAGTGCTGAGCCTGGGGCCAGGAAGAGGTCATTCAACTGAGCTATTACTTTTACAGTCATCCACCCAAGTGAGGTCTGATTACCACATAATGTGGCAGGACTATCACCTCCTTTGTTCTGGAGAGTCTGCTCCTTTTGATATAACCTTAAATTTAAAATAGCTTACACTAAAGCAATGGAATTAGTTCTGAAATGCAGCAAAAAGGGGTCCAAGTCCCAGTGACCTTGGGTAAGCCATTTAATCTCCTGAGCCTTGGTTTCCTCATCTGTACACTGGGAATAAAAATCCTCCATAGAACTCTGGTGAGCAGGTGCAGTGATGTTTGAAGGTTTGCAGGAGTTCCATAAAGGTTGCTTCCTTTAGGCTTTAGTGACTATCACCCTCTTGGCTCTTTTTGAGCTTGTGGTCTTTTGATATCTTCATATCTTTTTTTGGTTCAGACTCAACCTCATCCACCAAAGTTTGGTGAGGAGGCTTGAGAGGACCTCTGGGCTCAAGAGTGTACCCAACCATGGAAGAATCCCTTCCTCAGGCTTCAGCTGGTCTCTGAGTTCCCAGCTTCCAGTGGCCACCCACGCCACTCTTTGGGCTTCTTATTTCAGAAGGATGGGGTGAGGAGGCTGTAGCCTCTAAGAATGGGCCCTGGGGCCTGCTCAGCACTCTCCTCTTAGGTGCCTCTGGACCAAGCAGGCTGGTTTGGGGACTGGCCATCTCCCAGCCCTTCCAAGAGGAGGCCTGGCCTGCCCGTGCCCCCAACCTAAGCCATTAGGAGACTGATTTCCAGCAGCCCAATCTTGTCCTAGAGTGGGGAGTGCTGGGAGGAAAGAGAGTGGAGGGATGGGGGGGGGTGTCCGAGGAGTAAAGGGGAAGATGAGCAAGTGGGAAGAGAGAGCAGAGGGCAGGGTGGGGAAAGGAGCTCATGCAGCCCCCAGTCTCCAGGGCCAGTCCCCATCTAGCTGCAGGGCAGGGCGGGAAGGAAGTTCAAGGCAGCCCTCGGCCGACTCGCCCAGCTCCTCTCCGTGAGCATCAGGGGCAGATGCCAAGGCAAATGGGCGGCGTTGGGCTCGCCATTGCCACACTTGCCCTCGCTCCCCCTCACCTGCACGCTTTGCATGCCTGTCATGGCTATCCATCACCTTGGTAACCAGTGTCCACACAGGTATGAGCATGGGGGCCTCAGGCCCTGGACCGGCCCGGAGGGTGATGGGTCTGTCTGGCCTGGGCTGTGTTTGGCCACCCTGGGGCATGAACCTTGTGTGTGACCCTGAAAGGGAAGCTCAGTGGTACTGTTCCTGGGCATTTGACCTCAGGGTGGCATCCATTCATCCCTCCCTAGATAATGTCGAGGCCAGAGGGATCCCTTCAGGCTCCTCTCAGCTTGGGGCTCCCTGATGAGCTCCACGCACTGGCAGCACCTGGGAGCTGGGTAGCTGGCTGGGGTGCTGGGGGTGTGTGTTAGTGCACAGGGCTTTTCTCAGAGTCTCTGGAGGGTCCTTGCCCCAACGAAGGTTAAGAAGCACTGAGTCCATTTTACAGATGGGGAGACTGAGGCTGCAAGAATGGAAGGGACTTGCTCAAGAGTAGCCTGCAAGTTGGGCCAGAGCTGGGCCAGAAGCTGGGACTTTGACTCTGTCTCATGCTTGTTCTTCAGAGAGATGGTCCATCCGCACTGACAGCCCACACTGAGAAGCTCTCCTTGGCAATGGGACAGCTTTGTACATTAACTCCTGGAGACAAAATACACCAAAGTCATATGGCACAGGGGCTAACAGCTTGGGCAGCCTGGGTTTAAGTTCTGGTATCACCTGTTAGCTGTGTGACTTCTGGCAATTTGCTTAGCCTCTCTGAGCCTCACTTTTAAAATGGGAGTAAAAATGGCTACTTTGAAGAGTGGTTGTACGACTTAAATGATACATAGTATAATGCACATAAGATGCTTAGCACCATATGGGCCTAGTGTTTAATACACTCTGGGAAATGTGCTATTTCCCAGAAATATAATTCCTCATCACCCCTTAGATGTCTGGCAGCGCAGGCAGCTGTGGTCTTAGAGGCCCCTAGAATGATAGTCCAAAAGATCCTTTATCCCCAATCCTACCAGGCCAGCGTAGCTGTGAGTTGGGGCATGTGACATAGGAGACAGTGGGCTGGAAAGGCTGGAAAGGGACAATGAGTGAGCTGGGGTCAGGCTGAGGAGGCCTCAAATGCTAGGACTAGGGACTCAGACTTGACTCTGCAGTTGATGGGGAGCCCCAGGAAGTGTGAGAGCAGAGGAGTGTCCAGCTGAGAGCTGTTTTGTGGATTTAAACAGAGTGGGGCACACAGAGAGGTCTAGAAAGGAGGTGATGAGGGTCTGAGGAAGGGTAGGGTGTGAAAAGTGGGAGGGAGTCTCGGGAGAACCCGTAGGGCAGATGGGAGTCAGCACCAGGGCTTTGGGCAGCCTCACATGAAGGGGGAGAAGGGCAGTGTGAAGAGGACCCCTCATTGTACAGACGAGGAAGCTGAGACCCAGAAAGCAGAGTGTCAGGCCCAGAGGTGGCAGAAGGCGGGGGTGTGATCAAGAGAGCAGCAGGATGCTCTCTTCTTCCAAATACAGTTCTAGAGCACTCAGGCTCCACTGTGCTCTAAGAAAGAATTGTCCTAATTCCTGCCTCCTCTTCTGCCCCTACAGCCCTCAAACTTTTCCACCTGTTCCAGGTGCCCCACAGTCAATGGCAGGACCACTGCTATGTAAATGTCTGTGCAAATGCCCTAGTGTCAACTTGCCAGCTCTCCAGTGAGGAAGGGCCGCCTCCTCCACTTCCTAGCCATGGGGCCCTGGGCAAGGATGGTCTGCTCCCTGTTCCTCCTGCTGCAGGTTCTGGCTGAGCCGGCTGAGAACTCGGATTTCCACCTGGCTGGGGATTACCTCCTGGGTGGCCTCTTCACCCTCCATGCCAATGTGAAGGGCACTGTCCACCTCTACTATTTGAAAGTGCCTCAGTGCAAAGAGTAAGTCCCCAGTGTGAGACTGGAAGTGGCTGGGGGTCTGGGCTGGGAAGTCAGGGCTAATCCTATGGTCCTTGGGGGCAAGACCAGGGAGCTAAGGCAGGAAGATTGCTTGAGCTCAGGGGTTCATGACCAGCCTGAGCAGGAGCATGACTTCCATCTCTACTAAAAAATAGAAAATATTAGCCAGGCATGGTAGTACCTACCTATAGTCCCAGGTACTCAGGAGTCTGAGGCAGGAGGATCACTTGAGCCCAGAGGTTTGAGGTTGCAGTGAGCTATGATGATACTACTGCACTCTGCAAGGGTGACAGGGTGAGAGTCTGTTTCAAAAAGGAAAACAAAATGCACCATTTATGACACTGGGGAAGATTGTATGCTGGCTTAAGAAAGACAGTGGTGCCAGTGATGGTACTAAGGGTGCTACTGGATTTTCTGGTGCTTATGATAATAGCAAGAAGCATAATGATGGTGATGGTGGGAATGATAGTGTTGATAACAGTAAACTGTTATCATGAAATACTGGTGATCAGGACAATGGTGAAGAGTATGATGCTGATGGTGATGCTGGTGGTAGTAATGACGGTGGTGATGATGGTGATGGCAGTGATGATAATGGTAATGGGGATGGTGATGGTAGTAATGGTGGTCACAGTGGTGGTGATGATGGTCATGGTTGAGATGGTGGTGATGATGGTAATGGGGATGGTGATGGTAATAATGGTGGCCGTGGTGGTGGTGATGATGGTCATGGTGGAGATGGTGGTGGTGATGATGGTCATGGTGGAGATGGTGGTGATGATGATAATGATGATG
>NW_003852404.1:5990080-5991476 GCF_000181295.1 Otolemur garnettii
ATGGTGGTGGTGATGATGGTCCTGGTGGAGATGGTGGTGGTGATGATGATAATGATGATAATGGTGATGGTAGTAATGGTGGTGGTGATGATGGTCATGGTAGTGGTGGTGATGTGACAGTGAGGGAATTGGCAGGATATTGGTAATGGGGATAATGAGTGATGATGGGGATGGGGTGATGGTGATGATGGAAGTTATAGTGGGTGATGGTGGTTATGTCAGGGGATAGTGGTAAAGTGGGGATCAAGGTTATAGGAATGGTATTGAAGGGGGTCATGTGGATCATGGGGATGATGGTGACCTTAGGGATATGGTATTATAACAATGCCAGAATCCGAAGTGGCTCCTTCTTGGTCAATGCTTTGGCTTCCTTGTGGCAGGGAGGAGGAACAGGCTGGTTTTCTCAATCCCTTTCCTGCTTGCTCTGGACCTGCTCCCACCTCACCTTTTTGTGGCCCCTCTAGGTATGAGATGAAGGTACTGGGCTACAACCTAATGCAAGCCATGCGCTTTGCAGTGGAGGAGATCAACAACCAGAGCAGCCTGCTGCCTGGAGTGTTGCTGGGCTACGAGATGATAGACGTGTGCTACGTGTCCAACAATATCCATCCTGTGCTCTACTTCATGGCGCAGGACGACTTCCTGCCCATCCAGGCAGACTATACCTACTATGTGCCTCGCGTGGTGGCTGTCATTGGCCCTGACAACTCTGAGTCTGTCTCGACTGTGGCCAGCTTTCTCTCCCTCCTTCTCCTTCCACAGGTGAGATTCCTGGGCCCTGGAGAGGAGGCTAGGAGGGACCAGAGGGTGGTTATCCAGAGGGCTCAGTAACCACTTCCTCCATCAATCATGGCGGGGTGGGAATGGTGGGATGACCCCAATCTCAGGAAGGCAGCTCAGCCTATGAGGTAAGATAAGAGCTCAGGCTTTGGAGGCAGACAGACCCAGGTGTGCTCTTGGCACTGAGTCTTGGCCATTGTGAAGCCTTTAGCAAATCTCTTAACTCTGCTTAGCCTCAGTTTCCCTACCTGTAAAGTAAGATGGTAAGGGTTCCATCCCAGATTGCCCCAAAATTAGAGCATCCAACCTGGGAAAGAGTTTCCAGTCCATAGTAGTTAATAATGTTACTTTGCTAGAATGTAAATCATTTTGCATAGGAAAATCAAAAACCCCTAAGTGCTCAATATTATTCTTTACCAGAGTTTTTCAACCTTTTTTGTCCCTTGGCATATTTATAGTTAAACTTCTACGACAGACTTGAATTTGTTGATCAAATAAAAAGAAAAACAAAAAGAGTAAAGAAAAACACTGTGGGCTCAGCGCCTGTAGCTCAGCAGCTAGGGCACCAGCCACATACACCAGAGCTGGCAGGTTCGAATCCAGCCTGGGCCTGCCA
>NW_003852404.1:5992008-5996454 GCF_000181295.1 Otolemur garnettii
GCCCTGAAAATCACTGCTCTGTACAATTGCCTAGCACAGAGTCTGCCTCATACATAGTACGTTGTCAAAAAAGGGCCATTAACATTACTACTATTATTCTAACTATTACCATCATCATGATTGAAAGAGCTTAGTCCAGTACAGGTATAGAGTGTTTATAATTAAAAGAGCAGGTAGGGCTGTGCCTGTGGCTCAAGGAGTAGGGCACCAGCCCCATATACCGGAGGTGGTGGGTTCAAATCCAGCCCTGCCCCCCCCAAAAAGGAGCAGCTAGCATATGACTTGGCACACAGTAGGTCATCACAAATACTGTAATTGTTGCTGCTGTTTTTATTATGCAAAGCACTTAACAGCAGAGTCTGACACGTAGTAGCTACTCATAAAAATTAATATTTTGACATGAGACATCTAGTCAAGGGCCGAATTCATCATCTTTTAACACATGTAACATTTCTTGAGCTCCTACTGTGTGCCAAATACTGTTGTAGGTGCTGGGATACGAGGGGCAGCGGAACAAACATCACTGCCCATGTGGAGTGTCTTTTCTATTGTTAGTAGGGAGAGAGACAAGAAATGTAAATAAATTAGGGATGTAGGCTGTTAGGTGGTGAGAGGGCCATGGATAAAAGCACAGGTTGAGATGAGCTCGAGCATGTCAGCAGTGGGAAGAGAGGGCACAGAGAGATTGCACTTTTCAACTAAGTAGGGTCAGATGGGTCTTACACTGGACAAAGATTTGAGGGAGGAGAAAAGTGAGCGAGCTATGTAGGATCTAGGAGAAGAGCACTTGAGGAAGAGGGTCACCAGGTGCAAAGGCTGGGAGGTGCCTGGTATGTTCATGGAAAAGATGAGCAGAACTGCAGCCAGCGGGGAAGGGGGAGGTGACAAGATCAGAGAGGTGAGGGCTGGGCTAATGATGGAGCCCCTTAGTGACTAGTGAAGGACTCTAGCTTTTCCTGGGTGACATTCAGAGGTTGAAGGGTCCTGAGCAGAGGAGCAGTGTGACTTGGTACGTGTGAGGACAGCAGCATCTGGTGGCCGTGTTAAACGCAGACAGTAGGGAAAAAGGGAGGAAGACAATGTCACAGAGCAGGCACGGAGGACGGTGGCTGGACTCGCTGGACCGAGAGGGAGCGGGAAGGTGGTAGCTACTCAATGGGCACATTTTGCAGGGTGAGATTTGCCGATGGATCCAATGTGGCATGCGTGAGAGAAGAACCAAGGATGATGCCAGAGCTTTCGTCCTGAGTAACTAGAGGATGGATTCGCCATCAGCCGAGATGGGCAAGGGCGGGGGTGGAACAGGCTCAGAGGAGAGCAGGAGCCCAGCTGTGGATGTGTGAAGTTCGAGATGTCAGATAGGCAGCGGCAAACATGAGCCTGAAGTTCAGCGGAGAGGGCCAGGCCCGCTCTATCCACCGGGAGCTGTTGGCCTGGGCTGGATGAGATCATCTAGGGAGGGACAGTAGATGGAGAAGAGATAAGGACCCAAGCTGGGTCCTCCAAGTTTAAGAGGTCATAGAGAAGAGAAGAAACCAGTAAAGGAGATGGAATGAATATTCAGTGAGCTGGGAAGAAACAAGAGTGTGGGGGCCTGGAGGCAGAGAGAAGAAGTGTGGCTTGTGGATAGCCTATGCTGGTGGTGAGGAGGAACGTGCTCAGGGACACACAGTAGGTGCTCATTAAATGTTGCTGATGATGGCGATGATTATGATGTCAGTCCCCCCTAGCCCACGGCTGTTTCTCACTAAATGCTACTGTGCTGGTGACCCTGGTGTACATCAGTGGGGCCAGGGCATGGGACATATTAGGTGCTCAAAATCATGAGGTAAGGCACCTAGCTTAGGGCTCTGCACACAGTAGGTTCTTTCTTTCTTTTTTTTGAGACCAAGTCTCATTATGCCACTCTCAATAGAGTGCTGCCATGTCACAGCTCACAACAACCCCCAACTCTTGGGCTTAAGCGATTCTTTTTCCTCAGCCTCCCAAATAGCTGGGGGCTACAAGCACTTACCACAATGCCTGGCTATTTTTTTTGTTGTTGCAGTTGTTATTGTTTAGCAGGCCTGGGCTGGGTTGGAACCACCAGCCCTGGTGTATGTGGCTGGTGCCACAGCCGCTGAGATATAGGCATGAAGCCAGTAGGTTCTTATGGTAGGTTGCTACCTTCTGACCACGATGATGGTGTAAACCACCTCGCCCTGGGTGTAGCTGGCCTTAGGTGCTCCCCCAATATCACCAGGACAAGGGCGCCTCGCTAAATGGCAGCGGCCCTCCCCTCTCCTCTGGCAGATCACCTACAGCGCCATCAGCGACCAGCTGCGGGACAAGCGGCGCTTCCCGGCCTTGCTGCGCACGATGTCCGGCGCCAAACATCACGTCGAGGCCATCGTGAAGCTGATGGTGCACTACGGTTGGAACTGGATCATCGTGCTGGTGAGCAACGACGAGTACGGCCGCGACAACAGCCAGCTGCTCACCGAGCGCCTGAGCGGCCGCGACATCTGCATCGCCTTCCAGGAGCTGCTGCCCACGCCGCAGAACAACCAGGAGGAGACGCTGGAGGAGCATCAGCGCCTGGGGGCCATCGTGGACAAGCTGCAGCAGAGCACCGCGCGCGTCGTGGTGGTGTTCTCCCCGGACCTGGTCCTGCACAACTTCTTCCAGGAGGTGCTGCGCCGGAATTTCACGGGCGCCGTCTGGATAGCCTCCGAGTCCTGGGCCATCGACCCGGTCCTGCACAACTTCACGGAGCTGCACCGCATCGGCACGTTCCTGGGAATCACCACCCAGAGCGTGCCCATCCCGGGCTTCAGCGAGTTCCGCGTGCGCCGCTGGCAGGCCGGCCTGCCACACAGCAGCAGGCCCAGCCAGGAGGGCACCTGCAACCAGGAGTGTGACACTTGCTTCAACACCACAGAGTCCTTCAACACCATCCTTACTCTCTCGGGGGAGCGCGTTGTCTACGGCGTGTACTCAGCTGTCTACGCGGTGGCCCATGCTCTGCACAGCCTCCTGCGCTGCGACCAGACCGGGTGCTCCAACAGGACGGTCTACCCCTGGCAGGTGAGGTCTGGCCAGGGCGAAGCCAGCGCAGCAGCGGTTGCCGTGGAGACCGCAGGCACCTCCCACCCCAGCTCTACGCTAGCCTGAGCCTCCCTTCGCGGGTTCTAGGCACACGGCAGAGGCCCTGGGGCGTCCTCTTTCTCCAGACTCCTAGCACCAGAAGTTCTTCCTGGTGCCAAAACAAAATTCCTTTTTAAATTAACTTAACCTTCACCATCGTCCCCAGGGATTCAGGGAGAATTCCCTGGAAGGGAGTCCTGAGGCAGCGCGAGTCCCAGCGCCCCCTACAGCATATCCAGGGTTGAGGGCCTTGGGATGGGCTCGCGTTTCACATGGGCACTCTGAGGCCCTAGATCAGGTTCACTGATCTTCTCTTGGTTCTGTGTCACCTTGGCTCTAACCTAGAATTCAAGTCTGTGTTTTCCTTCCTCCTTCCTTCCTTCCCTCCCTCCCTCCCTCCCTTCCTTCCTTCCTTTCCAGTTTTCGGCCAGGGCTAGGTTTGAACCCGCCACCTCCGGCATATGGGGCTGGCACCCTACTCCTTTGAGCCACAGGCACCACCCTGTTTTCCTCTTTCTTTAGAGATAGAGTCTTGCTCCGTCACCCAGGCTGGACTGCAGAGGCATAATCATAGCTCACTGCAGTCTCAAGCTCCTGGACTCCAGAGATTTTCCTGGTTCAGCCTTGGAAGTAGCTGGAACTATAGGTGTACACTACCGCCCCTGGCCAAACCTGTGTTTTTCTGATTTAATGTACACACAGACACACACACTGTGAAGCCTTTGGCGGTTTAGAAGGTTTTACTGAGGATAAGAGGGATTGACATTAGGGATGTACACTTTATACTTTGCTATCAGGCATCTCTGTTCTTAAATAGTTCCTTAATTTTTCACAGTTTGGGGCCAGCCTCCCACCCTTCTGCTCAACCACATCTCCAAACCCTGCCCATCTTCCCTCTTGATTCTCCAGTTCCCCCCCTTTTTCTAGATCTCTCTGTCTTCCCAATAACTGTTCACTGCCTTAACAGAGCAATTTAGTCAGTTCTTAAAAAATTCTTGCTCTCTCTCATTTTATTTTAACTGTATTTCTTTATTTCATAAGTGGGGGAAATGGAATCCCACTGTCAGAATCCCAAGGACCCTTCAGCCAACCAGCCTGCCCTAGAGCCAGGACTACGGCCTGGTTCATTTGCTGCCTACTTGCCATCCACACTAGCTCTTCACCACACCCCTCTCTTCACCTCTGTGCACCCTCAGGCTTTTCAGGTGTGGCCCACCTATTTGTACATTGGAAGGCTGGTGGTGGTGAACTGGGCAGAGCTTTGCAATCAGACAGACCTGGATTAAAATCCCAGCTCTGCCACTACCAGCTGTGCAAACT
>NW_003852404.1:5996496-6029648 GCF_000181295.1 Otolemur garnettii
TGGGCTATTGAGAGGATTAACTATTCAGTAGAAGCTGAATGTACTCTTCCTCTTCATCCTCTTCCTCATTTATTTCTGACAGCAGGTGTCTGGGCCCAGGAAGGAGTGTGGGCTGGAGAAGTGCAAGGGTCTGCCTTGGGTGTGGGGCTGTGCTGGGGTGGGAGTGGGGCTAAGGGAGGAAGCAGAAACAGGGCTCAGACCCAAAGGGACAGCCCTGAGGAGCCCAAGTCTCTGCAAATAATAGTCTAGGCTCCACCTACTCAGAGGACTATAGGGTGATGCTTCTCGACCCGTTGAGGGTCATATCTGGATCCTCAAATCCCAAGTTGCTCAGGCCAGCTTGGTCACATCACTGCAGGGGTGTGAGGGTTTTTATTGCTCCCACTTTGCAGTCGAGGAAACTGGGGTTCAGAGAGGTTAAGCAACAGGTCCAAGGCCTCACAGCAAGTGGCAGAGCTGAGACCTAAACTCAGATGCATCTGATTCCAGAGCAGAACGTTCAGCCATGCCTCCCAGCTGCCACCATTCTGAAGATTGTCCCCATTTTACAGAGGGGGAAATCAAGGCAGGTGGTATGGTAGGCTCTCTCCCAGTTCTAACCTGGACTCTGATGCCAGCTCCACTTTTCTTCCTTACAACCCCCCAGCTACTTCAGGAGATCCGGAAGGTCAACTTCCCCCTCCTAGGCCACCAGATCAAGTTCGACACAGAGGGGGACATGGCCATGCCCTTGGAGATCATTCAGTGGCAGTGGGACATGACACAGAATCCTTTCCAGAGCATTGCGTCTTACAGTCCCACGACTGAGAAGCTGGAGGTCATCAAGGTCGTCTCCTGGCACACCCCGAACAACATGGTCAGTTCAGAGGGACTGGCTGGGACTTGGGGGCAGCGGGGTCTGGGGGCTCATGCTGGGATGGCCCTTTCCATCAAGGAGGGTGCCTGGAGAGTCTTCATCTATAGCTGATGGGACCTATCTTTGTGGGTGCGTAGTCCAAGGTCCTGCTGATGAGAACTAGGGCTGTTCTGGGCTTTCCACTCCTTGGGACAGAGTGGCCCAGGGAGACTCTACAAAGTAAACAGTCACTGAATGAGTGTGTTCTAGGACCCGTGCTATGAACTTCCATTCTCATGTCCACCCTAGGGGGTAGATACCACCATTCTTCCCATGTTATGGATTAGGAAACTGAAGGCACAGAGAGGTTTTGTGACCTGTCTGAGGCCACACAGCTTGTCTGGGGTGGAGGTTCTCTATATCTGGCATTCAGGCTCATCTTATCATTTCATGCTCCTTATATCCAAATAGGGCCACATTCTAAGGTCCTGGGGGGTTTTGGTACGGTAACCGTGCCTTCAACTGTGCTGACATCTATCAATCTAAAGATCCTTTGTTTCCCCCTCTTTAGACAATAGATAATTGAAATTCTGATGGAGTGCAGAGGGATAGAGAGCAGCATTTATCCCCCTAGAGGAGAGGATGCAGGGATCTAAAGGCTTCTCCACCATTCTCCCCCAGTAACCTCCTGTGCCCCTTCACCCACCCCACAGCACACTTCACCCTCAGTCCCAGAGGTACCCAACACTGCCAGTTCCTGAGCTTCTTGGGATCTGTGTGGAGTAATTGGGTTGGGGTCTTCATTCATTTCCAGGGCTGCCATAACAAACCGCCACAGATGGAGTGGGTGGGGGGCAGGGAGGCTCAAACAATAGGAATTTTTCATGTCATGGTCTGGAGGCAGAAGTCCAAGATCAAGGTGTTAGCAGAGCTGGTTCCTCCTAAGGGCCCTGAGGGAGTCTCTGTTCCAGGCCTTTCTCTGGCTTCTGGTGGTCTGTAATGGTCATTGGCGTCCCTTGATCATAGATGCATCACACCAGCCACATGGCATTCTCTCTGCATGCATTTCTGTTTCCACATTTACCCCTGTAGTAAGGACACCAGTCACATCAGATTAGGGACTCGCTCTTCCTCCATCAGGACCTCATTCTAACTAATCATGACTGAATGACCTAAGGTCCTGGGGCTTAGGACTTCAAGGGGAACATCAGCAACCCATAACAGTGTATTAGCCTGGGTTTCCTCTAGAAAGCAGAGCCTGAGACAAGGATTATTGTACAAATAACGTCTATCAGGACATGATGTGTGGACATGAACAGGAGTGGGAGACTGGTGTGAGTTCCAGAGGGAAGAGGGAAAGTCAGCCCCAGAGGACATTCTCCAGCCAGACCCTGCTGTGAGCAACTGCAGCTGAGTCTTACTGGGACCTTCTGGAGAGCCTCTTTAGAATTGACTCCAGTCCCCTGGTGGCCAGGGGCCACCCCCCCAGGGTGTCAGCACCCTTGCACTCCAGGTCCTATGTGTGTGAGAGCCCAGCAGCTTCCCATGGATACCCCACTCTGAAGCCCCAGGGCAAGAGAGAGCCATGTGGCAGAGGCCAGGTGCTGCCAGGTACCATAACACTTGCTTGAAGTTAGTGGCTGCAGCAACAGTTGGAATAAAACATAGGCTGAGAAAACATAATATTGGGAAGCCACAGACATGTCCACTCCTCATTCCCCTCAATGCTGGCGTGTCGTTCCTCAAGCCTGGTGAGTCGCAGGGTTTTAGGGCAGCAGCTAGGTCAGGATTGTCACAGATATTCATCCTCTGTCCTTCCCTGTCCATTCTGGATCCCTCTGCTCTTGGCTTTACTCAAATTCTCTTGGTCATTTGCCTGGTGGGGTGGTCCAGACCTCCATCCCCAAGGTGTCTAAGCCTGCAGTTAGCTGCTTTTGCCCTTGCTGGGCTGGACCTGCAGCATCTCCATGTGGGTAGTTACCACTGGGATAGAGGCACCAAGGGTTGCCCCGGAGAGCTCCCTGTTCTTCCTGCCCACTTGCAACCCCAGCTCCTCATGCCAATCCATGTCACTTACCTCTCCCTTTCTCGGCTTCTTATTCCCTGGCCTGAGGCCCCCCAAATGACCAGGTAGCAATTACAGAGCCCTATTGTGTCTGCTGGTGGAAGTATTCTCTCTCTGGAGACCAGAAACTCTAGTCTAGTGGAGTCTAAGACGGTAGGGGAAGAAGTGCCAGTTCTACAATGAATCCCTGAGAATAATGGTGAATGTGGCCAATGTCTCTTCCCCCTTGTGGTTACTGGACCCACATAGTCTAGCTATTGAGGTCACAGCACAATACTCCAGCCATTTATTCAATGCCCATATCTCATCCTAAAGGGTGTGGTCCCCCAGATGGTACCTTAGCTGACATGATGTGTCACCCATTGTTGTTTTCAGACTGGCTCCGTCCAGTCGATATGGTCTGTGTTAGGGCCAGTGGATCCCGTGGTCATGTGTCCATGGCACGTCCTCTTCACCATGAGATGTACCCCTTGTCTAAGGTGATATGGGATCTTGCATCAGTAAGTCATTTTAGCCTGTAAGCTCTGGATAGTGATGCTGTGCTGAAGTCAGGGAGGGAAAATTCATATGAGGGTGAATCATTGCTTCCTCCAGAGAGGGAAGGATCTGCTATAATAGATCTGCCAGCCATTGGTATCCTGGTCATCTTGAGCAATGGTGCCAAATGAATGGATCAACACTGGTCAGGGTGAGCGTTCAGCAACAGCAGCTGGATCACCCAAGGTGGGAGGGAACCCAAGCTGTTGGGCCCAGGCCGACAGCCTCCATCTCTGACACCATGACTGCTCTGTGCAAGCCCTGGGGTGGCCAGGGCTCAAATAGAGGCCAGCTGCCCTCCATTGGGCAGGTCATCCTTTCTCTTCTTGATTTCTCTCTCTGTGTGTTCTCCAGCTGGTATGAACATGAGACATGAAATCATCAGGCTTTGCGCTCACTCTCATAGGTCCCTGTGTTTACCATTCCCAAGCAAGCTTGTCTCCTTTCTACCAGTCTTGCTCTTTCCAGGCCCCTGAACAACCAGCCAAGTCACTCAGCTTTGCCCGGGAGCCCAGGACATCCACACTTTAAGACACCTCTCCATCCACACAAAATGAACAACCACGCACCCTCAGTGCGGGCAGCTCTGTGCTTGGGCAGCATCTCCCCTCATCCTTCAGGATCAGCCCTGAGAGGGTTTCAGTGCGGGAACAGACCCTGTCAGCTCTCTAATGAGAGAGAGCTGATGCCAAGCTGACCTTGGGACTCATCCTGAATGTTCTCTGTCTGCTGACCACAGGGAATCCCGGTGTGACTCAAGGGACAGGCCTTGTTACCACAGAGGTCGATATAGGAGTCACAGCCATCCATTTAAAACATTTCCTTGTACCCACTAGAGCTTCTTGGGTACTATTTCCATCCTCTGAAGACTCGCTGCTATTCCTGTCTCCCCAGGAGGAGAGTTACTTGATGTCCTGGGGTGCAGGTGCTTCATTTCTGTGATGGCCCCCAGGACCCCTGGAGTTGATTTTCACAGCACTCTACCGTGGGCAACATAGTGAGACTCTGTCTCAAAAAAGAAAAAAAAAAAAAATCAGTGGCCTTCTCTGTGCTAGGTTCTGGAAATACAGCAGTAGAACAATGGACGGGTCACTGCCTGCCTGATCTTGCTCACCTGAACAACCTCTGCTCCTCCAGAAAGGCTGTTTTAACTAAGAGTCTGGGTTGTGAGTGACAGAAAACAATGTAAGCCATCATAATTAAGATTAGCCATCAGCAGGAGTAATGATCGGGGAAAAGTAAATTAATGCCCCAAAAAAAAGAAAACTCTGGAGGTAGAATATGAAGCTTCATGCAGGAGTGGATCCCGGGTTTCACTCCATCTCCCAGACCTTCCCTTGGGCATGGTGGCCCCTTGGGGCCAACTCAGGTCTGTGTCCTGTCCTTCCAGCAACATCACAGGGTCTGTCTCAACAGTTGGGCACTTTTACCAGAGGAAGGTGGATTAGGTCTTGGGCAGGCAAAATTAAGAGGGTCCGAGCAGAGGCAATTCCAGCACCCCCCCTCCTCCCAGGCAGCGACCCAGGTTTCCTTCCCAGGGCATCCCGCTGTTTGGAGAGAGCTGGAGCCCCCAGAATGTGGGAAAAGAGGGCTCAGGGTCTCTTTCCCTCCTCCCCCAGGTCCCTGTGTCCATGTGTTCCAAGAGTTGCCAGTCTGGGCAAAAGAAGAAGTCCGTGGGCATCCACCCCTGCTGCTTTGAGTGCATCGACTGCCTCCCTGGCACCTACCTCAATCAGACCGCAGGTACAGGGCACAGGCGCCGCCCCTGCCCCGCCCCACCCCACCCCGCCCCGCCCCGTCCTTACCCTGGGATCTCCAGGGCTCTTCCCCTTTGGCAGGGCCTCTGGGGTCTCCTCCAGGGCATGTAAGTGTCTAAAGGTTCAGGACCATGTCTGTGTCTCCCCAGTACCTAGTGTAGAGCAAAATCCTGAATACAGGCTGGTTTGGTGGGGAGGGAGGAGGGTCAACACCCCCCCCACACCCCACCCCTTGTAGCAGAACTGGAGCTGAGCCTGGGGGTGTTCTACACACAACTCAGGGCCTGGGGGTGTCAGGCAGGGGAGCTGCAGCTGGAATGAATGAATGAATTCTTCTGCAGCATGAATGAATGCTTCTGCCAATAGACGTTTCTAGCAGAGAGCGACGGTATGCGATTTATCTCTTGGGCCTCCCAAGTGCTTAGGGTAGTCCGGAGTATATAATTGCTCAGTGAAAGTTAAATGATTTCCTTGCTTAGAGGAATGACCATTTCTTCCTATAGACCATAAACTTATAGAAGGTGTAGACCACGTTACCATTCTGTCCACATTAGGGTTTAGTGTACAGCTCAGGATTAGGGCTCAGAAATTTTTTGACTTCATGAATGTAAATTAAGCGGGTGAGTATGTCTCTCAAAACAGAACATACTGGGTGGCGCCTGTGGCTCAAGGAGTAGGGTGCCAGCCCCATATACCAGGGGTGGCAGGTTCAAGCCTGGCCCTGGCCAAAAACTGCAAAAAGAAAAAAAAACTAAACAAAAACAAACAAACAAATAAACAAACAAAAAAACCCAGAACTTACTGTGTGCCTAGCAGAGTGCAGAACTCAGAGCCGGTTGAGTGATGCTACTGGCCTTCCTCTTACAGCTGGCCTGGAGCCTGCAGGTGCGGGCTGGGTTCTATTCTTCTACCTCCCATACCTGCTTCAGTAGGTGGTGCTCAAAATTATTTGAGCAAGTGGTTGAATACCTCTTCCAGGTCTTGGAAGGGAGGATCTTTAGGTGATAGGCTTGGAGTTAAGGAGACCTCAGTTCAAATCTTGCCTCTGTAACTTACTGGCTTTGCAACTTTAGGGAGATAACCACACTGAGCCTCAGTTTCCCCATCTGTGAAATGGGGTTGCTGTGGGAATTGGATGTGCCAGTGCACGTAAGGGACTCAGGGAGTGCTGGCCATGAATAGAGAGGTTGCCCAGTGCCGGGACTGCAGGACGTGGGTGCTCAGAGGGTAGGATTAACTGACGGAAGATGCCATGGGCTTTTTTCAGATGAATATGACTGCCAGGTCTGCCCGAGTAACAAGTGGTCCCATAGAAGTGACACCTCCTGCTTCCACCGGCGTCTGGCCTTCCTGGAATGGCACGAGGCTCCCACCATCATTGTGGCCGTGCTGACTCTCCTGGGCTTCCTCAGCACCCTGGTCACCCTGCTTGTATTCTGGAGGCACTTCCAGACACCTGTGGTTCGCTCAGCTGGGGGCCCCATGTGCTTCCTGATGCTGGTGCCATTGCTGGTGGCCTACATGGTGGTCCCAGTGTATGTGGGGTTACCCACGGTCGCCACGTGTCTCTTCCGCCAGACCCTCTTTCCCCTCTGCTTCACCACCTGCATTACCTGCATCACCGTGCGCTCCTTCCAGATCGTCTGTGTCTTCAAAATGGCCAGCCGCCTCCCGCGTGCCTACGGCTACTGGCTTCGCTACCACGGGCCCTATATCTCTGTGCTGTGTATCATAGCACTCAAGGTGGTCATCGTGGTGGGTAACTTGCTGACCAACAGCCCCAACCCCACCACCCGTACCGACCCCGACGATCCCCAGATCATGATCATCTCCTGCAACCCCAACTACCGCAGCGGGCTGTTGTTTAGCACCGGCCTGGACCTGGTCCTCTCCGTGCTGGGTTTCAGCTTCGCCTACACAGGCAAGGAGCTGCCCACCAGCTATAACGAGGCCAAGTTCATCACCCTCAACATGACCTTCTACTTCATCTCCTCTGTCGCCCTCATCACTTTTATGTCTGTCTACAATGGGGTGCTGGTCACCATCATGGAACTCTTGGTCACTGTGCTCAACCTTCTAGCCATCAGCCTGGGATACTTTGGCCCCAAGTGCTTCACAATCCTTTTCTACCCAGAGCGCAACACACAGGCCTACTTCAACAGCATGATCCAGGGCTATACCATGCGGAAGGAGTAGCAGCCATGGGCGTCCCAGATGGAGGGTTTCACACTGGGGATTGGAAATCAGGTGTTCAGTTACAGGTGGATGTGGGGACACCCTCCCAGACAAGTACCATATCTCCTTGGTGTCTGATGAGCTGTTCCTCTGAGGATCTCTGCATCTTGTCTGCTTTTACCCACTTAATGATTCTGTTCCTTTCTCTTGAGCTATTTTGTTTGGCAGGCACTGCCACCCTATTCTAGAAAACTCAAGGTGACAAGTTGGTCTCCAAGGCCAAAGTCTGATTTAGCAGCCTACAGCCGCCATCTGGTGGTCACACTGGGCATCTGCATGTTGCAGTTCAAGGCTTAGGGATGTGATCTGGGCTGGGCTTGGTGTGGGAGGCCTGGGTCTGCTGGTCAGTGTGTGAGCTCCAGTAGTGCTGCCCGGGCACCACCCACTAGCTCTGTCATGTGACTATGTTTCATTTCCCTGTTCCCAAAGAGCTTGGGGACCAGGGTTTTGTGCTGTGTCTAAGTGATGGCTGGGTACGATGGGTGCTTCGTAAATGCTTATAAATAAACCTTACTTGGGTGTAATGAATGAGCCTCCTTCCTGTCTTCAGAGTTCAGAAGTCCTCTGAGAAAGAATATGTGGAATTAGAGAGACTTCAGTTTCAACCCCAGCATTGCCACTTTCCAAGCTGTGTGATCGTGGACCAATATTTTATTTTCTCTGAGCTTACAGTTCCTGTCTCTAAAATGGAAATGATACCTGCTTCCTGGGGACATTTAGGGAGTGGAGATGATGTGTGTGAAGTAATTTAAGGATTGGAGATAATGTGTGTGAAGTGCATGTAGTAGGTACT
Source organism: Otolemur garnettii (assembly GCF_000181295.1). Taxonomy (NCBI): domain Eukaryota; kingdom Metazoa; phylum Chordata; class Mammalia; order Primates; family Galagidae; genus Otolemur; species Otolemur garnettii. Next base: position 6,004,719 of record NW_003852404.1, read on the forward strand.
CAATAAATGCCATCCACTGCACAGCCACAAGGCCCTGGAACCGTCAGGGACAGCAGCAAGTTGTGCTTTTATTTATTTATTTTAAGACAGAGTCTCACTCTGTCTCCTTGGGTAGGGTGCTGTGGCATCATAGCTCACAGGAACCTTAAACTCTTGGGCTTAAGTGATCCTCTTCCTTGGCCTCCCCAGTAGCTGGGATTATAGGCACCTGCCATGATGCCTGGCTAGTTTTTCTATTTTTAGTAGAGACAAGGTCTTGCTCTTGCTCAGGCTGGTCTTGAACTCCTGAGCTCAGGTGATCCATCTGCCTCAGCCTCCTAGACTGCTAGGATTACAGGTGTGAGCCATTGTGCTCAGCTGCAATTTGTGGTTTTGTTTTTCTAATGCTACACATGTGCTCCAGTCCCTGCTAGTAGCCTCTGTTGGAAAGTAGCCTTCCTCAAATTGTTCCCCAACCATGCTCCACCCTAGAAAATTCTGGGCATTGCCTTGGGGGGTACTTGGGCCTCAGGCAGGCTCCAGAGCCAGCAGGCACTGTGGTGGCTCTGATGCCTTTGTATTGTTGAGCCTTGGAGAAGCCACAATGCTGGGGGTGGCTGTGCCCATGCCAACCACCCACAGTGGCAGGCTCCAGCAACAGGAGGGGCCCCGACTCCCTATGCCAAGGCATCAGGACTGGCCTCTCCAAGGAGCCTGTACTCCACGGATGAGGCCTCCAAACAGCCATCCAGAGAGGCTGAGTGACTGGCTCAGGTACACCCAGCTTGCAGGTGGGAGAGCCAGGTGTCAGCCTCCTCTGCTGTTCCCCAAGCACAGGCAAATACAGGCTCCTTGAAGAATCCATTCCTGAGTGACATCTTGGCCTTCTCAGAACTCCCCGGGAGTGAGTCATAGTTGGTCCAGGGCTTGTCAGCAGCCAGGAGGGCACAGCTTCCTTCTCTTGTCCTAGGCTTACCTCTTCTGCACCTCGAGATGGTAGGTGGTGGGATCTTGGCTGGAATCATCTGTCATTTGGGGGGAATAGCCTTCACATTTTGGGACCACTCATCCATAATGGCAGCGATTGTGCTTGTTTCTCTTCCCAGAGCAGGTCCACCAGATTAGTGATGAAATCAGTAACCACTTGGTCACCCTCTCCTCTGCCACCCATTCCCTCAGACCACAGCCTCCTTAATTCAGTTCACTTATTACAGACTTCGGGTGCCGACAACCTTTCATCCTTACAATCACACCACCGTGCTGGCCTTGGTGAGGATAACAGCTAATATTCATTGCCAGGCCCCTCGTTAAGAATTTCACGACTTTATTCATGCACTCCTCCCCAGGGGCACTATTATGATTCTTATTTTACAGATAGAGAGTGAAAGGGAACTTCAAGGCAGTTATGGTGCTTACCCAGGGTCACATAGCTCATCTGAGACCAACAACGTACAGCCTGCCACTGAGGCCACTGCCGCTGGGGCCCACAGGGAAGGGAAGGGGAAGGGAAAAGAAAAACCCTGACAGCCCTGCCCAGAAAACTGTCCCCACTTAGGTTCCCCAGACAAGGGGCTGTGCTCAGATAGAAGCTTCAGATGTTAGGGAGTTGGGTACAGGGACCAGGAAAGACTTCAGGAGAAGCTGGCATTTGGAGAGAGCCGTAAAGTGTGTCTAGGTGTGAGGAGCAGGTGCAGTGGGAGGAAGCATGGCCAGCTCCAGGAGGAGAACGTGCCTGAGATTGGTGGCATGGTGAAAGCCTAGCTTATAAGGGCTGCAGGGGCTGGGTGTGGGGGGCCTAGCTCTGGGTGTCTGGACCTCGTCCTCCCTGGCTGGGTGCTGCCAGCATCCTGTGCACACACTGGGTTGCTCTTCTCCTGGGCCACCTGAAATGTCATCTGGTCCTCTGTCATCACTGTGACCAGCCTTCCTCTATGGCTCTGTTCCCTTCCTAGAGTTTTCTGCACTGGCCTGGACTAGTGGGCTGGAGACTGCTGGACTGCTGGGGTCTTTCTGGGACATTCTTCCTCTGTCTCCTCCACTTGCTTCCCAGGGGAGCCCAGAGCCTCTGCTGAACTCCCCCTGCCAGCCCTGAGCTTTTGGGAGGCAACTTGGTGTGGTCTATTCCTGTACGTGTAGCTGTGTCCTGTCCCTCTCGCCCTGGGGACCAGATTGTCAGAGGCTCAGAGAGTTTTAAGCTCTTAATTCTCTTTTCTTGCATGCTTCTGATGCCTTGGTTTAACATTTTCTTTAAAAAAGAGCTAATCACCTCCTTTCTTGGTTGTGCCTCCTGGACCACCGTTAGAGAAGAGAATCCTGGAACCTCACGAACCTCAGAGGTATCTGCTCATCACCTCGATCTGCAGCCGCCCTGACCACTGGGATCTTAATCCTTCCTTGCTTCTCTCCAGTGACAGGAAGCTCACCGAGGACAACACCAATTATTAGAAAAAACACCTATTACTAGAAAATTTTTCTTAGATTGAATTAAAACCCAACTCCCTGAGATTTCCATTTAATGGCCACTAGTGTTATCCTCTTGGACCACAAATTCAATCTAATTCCTTTTTCTCACGATGGGCTTTTCTATGTAATAGCAAAAAGAATAGTTCCCTTTCAAGGAGCACCTACTGTGTGTTCTGCTGTCACGAATCCCCGCAAGGATCCTGCCTAACAGGCACCAGAAGCCAGAGGTGGACGCAGGCCGAAGCCTCCCGGAGCCTCCCTCCCATACTGCCCAGCAGCCCCTGCGCAGCTCCAGGGAAGGCAACTGTATCTCTTGGATTTTGGGGGGTGGGCCTTGGTTGGTCCAACCAGAGAGACTCTCAGAACTTTTCCTGGGACAGACATTCTTTAGGAACCAGTAAGAAGGTGGTCGACCCAAGAGCTGGGGGCAGGTCTTGTGGGATCCCAAGGTAAGTCAGCCTTGGGGAAAGCTGGACCTCACCGAAGGCAAAGTGGAAGGGTGGGAAAACTGAGTCCTTGGAGCCTTTTTTGAGCTAATGGATCTCACGCAAAGGCAGCACTAACTCTGAAACGCTCTATTTCATGAATCGACTGATGTCCATTGCTTAAGGTAGTTTGAGTTAGATTTTCTGCGCCTTTGCAATCCAAATCATTCTTATACTACAGAGGAAATTGAAGCTCAGAGGTGCTGATTAACTTACCCAGGGTCACCTAGCTCTTAAGTGAGGCAGCTAGCATTTGGGCTCAAGGGGGAATTTGTGAGAGGTTACAACTATTTGAGTTCTACTCAGGCCATCTCTCCTTTGGTCTAAAAGTCCCCGTTTGTCCTCAGGACCTGATTTTAACCACTGTCCTGGTCCTCTCCTTTGGACACACTCTGATTTGCAAACATCTCTCTTAGAGCAGCTCTCACACTTTGCTCTCCTTGGTCCCTGTCATTCTTCCCAAATCCACAGTCAATCTCTGGCCACCTGAGTAGAGCCCCCTATGCTCAGTCACCACGAAGGGCCTTCCTAGCCCAGAATCCTCCCATGGCTCCCTAGTGCTGAGAAAGTTAAGTCTTCACTTAAAATTGCCAATAGGTTCTTGAAAACTGTGACTTCAAGCAAAATGGTGTACAGGGTTATGAGCGAAATAGATTCTGTAGGTTTGTTCTTAGGTTGAATATTTGTGTGTATGTTGGAACAGGTACACTTACCTAGTACCTGTAATAGCCTCCGTTTGTAAGTGTGAGTTGTACATCAGTCAGAAGTTTATAACCCAGCCACTGCTTGTAGAATGAAACGAATTCTTTTTTGTCGTTAATGTTATATTGAAACCACATCCAATAAAATGACTTTATTTGAGGACCTTCTGTATTTTGTTTTGCTTAAAGTAGAGGTTTCTAAAAACCTATTGATGACCTTACATAAGGAATTGCTGTGCCACCACGTTGACCTCTTTCATGTTCCATGTAAAGCCCCGTGAAGCCTGCACTGTAACCCACCCCCCCCCAGCCTTATCCCCCAGGGACCCCAGTGGCCTCCTGGCTGCTCCCCAGACATGTCGCCTGGTTTCATGCCTTTGCTTAAGCTGTTCCTTCTCACTCGTCTGTGGCAGACGTATATTCATCCTGTAGGGCCCAGCTCAAATGCCTCCTCCTCTGGGAAGCCTTGGGCAGAGGTGAGTTTTGGTGTTCCTGTGGCCTCTTGGGCTTCAGGTCTGCTGCCCCCTGGTGTGGGGCCTGCAGGAGAGGGCTGGCTCTGTTCTCTGTGTAGCCTTTCCCCACTTGCAGGGGTCACCCACTGCGTGTTTGCTGTATGAATCCTGGAGTCCTTGTGAGCCAGGCAGGGCAATTCCATGGCCTCTGCAGGGCTGGCACTGACCTACTAGGAGAGTCCCTTGTGGGGAGCTGGCTGCACTCTGGGGTCCTGGCACCAGCCAGGTGAAATGTGTTGGCACAGGGAAGGCGTTCAGCAAATGCTGTTTCAATGAATGAATGAGTGACTGAGTGAGTGTAATGGACCATGAGGTCAGAAGCCTGGAGAACTAGCAGCAGGCCAGCAAGTGTGGAGGGTGATGGGCAGGGTGTGTGGCCAGGTCTAAAGCAAGGAGAGAGTATTGGAGGCCAGTGTCCACCCATGCATGCATTCATTTGTTCCCTCCCTCATTCGGTCATTCACTCAGCAATGGTTGCTGAACACTACTAAGGGTCAGGGTCTGTGTAGCTCCAAGGACGCAGTACTCAGGAAGATGGGCCCAGCTCTCAAGCAGCTCGTGGTCTAGTGGAGGAGTCAGGATGCCAAAGGGATGATCCAGCACCATGTGATGGTCTGTGAGAGGGTGGCCCACGGGGCTGAGCTACTTCCAGTGGCGGGAGCGGGAGTGCCCAGAAAATAGTGGGAGTTTTAGTGGATCTGGACTCTGACAGGGAAAGCCGATGAGTTTAGGAGAAGAAGGGAGAAGAGAGAGATGGGGTGAGAGGGGAGGCAGAGAGAGGGAGGGAGAGACCGAGAGAAAGGACGAGATGAAGAAAAGGAAGGAGGGAGGGACAGGGAGAGAGGGCGAGGGCAGCTGTTGGGTCACCTCGTTTCTCTGCACTGCAGCCCCCTCCTCTGTGCAAAGGGGCTGATGGTGACAGCACAGCCCCAACGAGGCTGCTGGAATGAGGGTGGCAGGCTGCCTAGCCCATAGGCACACAGAGGTGGGAGTGCCCGCAAGCATTAGCTACCCTAAGATAGAACCTTGAAGGGTTTTGGAAGACAGGACATAGGCAGTGTGGGGAATGGCTTCAAGGGGTCTGGGAAGGAGGCGGGAGACTCACTGAGAGTCTGCCGCCAGGCCCGGGTGAGCGAGGAGGCTGGCCTGGTGTTGGCCAGTGGCAGCTGTGGCGTCAGGGCTGCATTCATGGTCCTCGGTGACTGGCTGTGGGAGTGAGATGTAGTGGGAGCAGGGATCCTGGTCTTGGGAGCAGTGACTGACTTGGAAGAGGAGGTAGGTGGGTGGGTTTGGGCCACATGTGTCCGAGGGACACCCTGGAGTCATCACACCATCCCCTTGCCTCTGGGCAGGCCTGGGACCTGGTCCGTAGCTGGTGCCGGTCCATTTTGTAAAGCTCTCCTGGGGCGGGCCCATGAATACTCAGTGGAGGAACCTGGCGCAGGTGCGTAGCCATCCTGAGACTACAGGAGGAACCTGGCGCAGGTGTGTAGCCATCCTGAGACTATGGGAGGAACCTGGCGCAGGTGTGTAGCCATCCTGAGACTATGGGATACTCCACAGCCAGAAGCAAGTTTCCCGCAGTCTTCTGGCAATGGGTGATGAGGCCAGTTCTCCCTGGGCCTCAGATCTCCCCCCACCCTAAGGCTTTCCTACGAGATCCTTAGACCTGCTGCCGTCTGGGGAATGTCTAGAGTGGGTGAGGAGAGAGGGCCAGGACACGCTGTCCCATCTACTGAGAAGTGGGGAGTGTGAGTTTTCCACATTCTGATGTATCAGCCCATCTGCTTCCAGTTAGCAGCTCTGGGGGAGCCTAATTGGCAGATCAAACCATTCGATGTTCCGTGTTAGATAAGCAGTTATAGCAGCCCCGGCGAGGCTGACACTTGTTGGACGGAGCCCAAGCCCTGCATCCGCCTACTGCGAGGCCTGGGGTGCTAATGCAAACCAGACCCTTCTGCCCAGAAGCGGGAGGGCATTAGCAGGTGTCAAAAAGCTCTGAAGTGCCCGAGCAGATGCAGCCCTGCCTTCTTCCCGGAGAGAGGGACACAGCGGCTCCTGAAACTTAAGCCTGAACGTTGAGGAGGAGGGAAGAGCCCTCAGAGGGTGGTTTCTTGACGCTAGCTGCTGTGGCCAGGTGAATGCAATAGCCCTTGGGTCCAGCCATGGCAAAGAGCTGTAGTGGAGAAATAGTGAGCCCCAAATGGGGAGGCCTCGGTTCTTACTTCTTGTATGACGTGCTTTGAGCCATGCAAGACAGGACTGACACACTTGGCTTTGGACAAGGGCCTTTGCCTCTTACAGCCTCTGCTTCTCCACCTGCACAAGGAAACAGCCCTTCCTTGCTCAAGGTAGACAGATTTGGTTCAGGTCCCAGGTTTGCTAATTACTACCTGTCAGTTGAGTGATTCATCTGTTACTGACCTTATTTGTAAAACAGGGTTTGTAACGGAGTTGTGAGGATTAAGTGAGGTAATAATATGTGGCAAGTACTCAGAGCTTGCCTGGTCCACCGTGAATATTGTAGAAATGTGAGCTGTTGTATTAGTATTTGATAGGTTATGCTGCCATGACAAATATCCCCTGAATCTCAAAGATGCACTGGAAGGTTATTTTCTGTCTCCTGGTACAAGGCAGCTGTGGGGTGGCTACAACTCTCTCCCTCATGCTTTCTGTCCAGAATCCAGGCTGAAGGAACAGCCCCAATTGGGCCATCAACTCTCCCAGCTGAGGGGGAAGAGCCATGACAAAAAGCTCACGGTGACCCTCAAAGCTTCCACAGGGGGTAGCATGTGTCACTTGTGCTCATGTTTCTTTGGCCAAGGCACGTGACCTTGAATCTGTAGATGGACAGGAAAGTAAGTCCTCTCCCAGGGAGGGGCTGCCCACATGTGGCCGGTTAGGATTAATGGCGGGGTATGAAGACACCGAGGGTTATTATCCAGATGTTTTTTCATCAGTTTGGTGAGGATTGTGGCAAAACAGTGAGTTTTTCAAATGCTGTCATTAATATTCCTCCCCTCCCTTTCTTGTGCTTTTTCTCCCTTTAGTTTCTGGTTTTCCAGAGGATTGAGGTTCTCCTGGCCTGTCCAGTGTCTCTGCTATAGGGAAAAGACCTCACAGAATAACTCGCAAAAGGTGAGTCAGTATCCCTCTGGGAGGACCACTGGGGGCCATGCTGAACACACTGGCTACAGATTTAGGATCCAGGCCAGAAGGAAGATAGTTTTTCCAGGAACCCTTCCCAGAGCCAATGAGGAAGCTTACCTGAGGAGCATTGCTTGGCCATGATTACGCCCAGCATTTGGCCCCAGAGCTGAGCCACCAGCAGAAGTGAGGGCCTATGGAAGGCTCAGCCCTGTGCTTTTCTCTGAGCCATGAGCTGGCCTGTCCCAATCAGACATTCAGGAGTTATCTCAAAACCTGCCTTTCAGGGTGGCCTGTGATGTGAACCTGAGTGCCTGGAGCTCCCCACCAGGATGGGGACAGGTTTGTTAACCTGTGGTTTCTGGGCTGCCCTAGACCCAATCCTTCTCCCAGCTCTGGGGATTTCTGCTTAGCTATGGTCCCAGAAAGTATCTTGAACCCAAGCCACAAGCCTCCCACTCTGCCTGGCACCTCTCTCTCTCGGCTTAGAGAGGACTAAAACTGAGGGTGTTTTTCAAAGATGGGAGCAACCACTGCAAGGACAATTGGTGCCATTTATCAAGCACTTCCTAGGAGCCAGGGGCAGCATTTTGCATGCATCATTCCATGAACTCTGCATAGCCACCCACTTGGGCATGGTCATCATTCCCATTTTATAGATGAGAAAACTGAGGTTCAGGGGAATTGAGTCAATTGCACCAGCCCATTCATTCAATAATGGATGGAAGTGGGACTGAGACCTTAGTCTGTCCGACTTTAAAGTGGAAATGGAAGTGACACTTCTAGTTGTTAAGGTGGGGATAACATTGTAGTGACTTTTGTCATGATGCTGTGATAACATGTAACTTAGGAGACAGCTCTGGTTCAGAAGACAGGAAGTGCAGGGGAGGGCAAAGACTGTGTGTTAATACATTTTGCTCCTGTCATTCATGTATCTTATGTTTAATCCTTAAGACAACCTTATAAAGTATGCAAAATTATATTATTATGAAGTTACACCTTTTATAAAGAGGAAATTGAGACCTGGCAGGGTATAGTGACTTGTTTACAATCATAAAGCATGAAGGTGGCATGGCCAGGCTTGGAACCTGGAATGGTCATTTGGTGTCAGTGATAGTGGACAAATGGCTGGATGGTCAGCAGAATAGTGACATAGATGGTGGCTGCCCAATTAAAGGAGGCTAAGACAGAGACACCATCCCCTAAATGCTTAAACACAGAAGTTATTTCTCTGCTACGTAACAGTCTGGAGGTGTGAAGCTGAGAACAGTGTGCCACTGCACCCTCCACACAAAACATCCACCTTTGGACTCAAGGTGGCTGCTCCAGCTCCTACCATCACATCTGCATCCCCATCAGTGGGAACAAGAGTAGAGGGAGGAGGGTACATGCCCACTCATTTTCAGGAACAACTTGGTTAGTGGAAGACATAATTTCCTTTCACATATTATTGACCAGAATTTAGCCACTTGGACGTATCTTGCTACAGAGGAGGGCGGGAATGTGGTATTTAATGGGCATCTGTGGTAGGCACTGTGATGTACTTCCCAGAGTCCTCTCAGGACTGAAGGACTCTTCTCCCTTGCTGAGAGGGCTGCTGGTTGACAGTACTAAACCCTATCTAGAAATGGCTCCTGGCTGGGGAGAGCTGCCTTGCTCAAGGTCATGCCCCTTTCCTAGGAACAACCGTATACAATGACTACATGATGCAGGAGTATCGAGGGCTGGCCTCTGGGTGCAATGCAGGACAACTGTGAAGAGCTACCATCTTTAGAAGGCCTCGTGGGGTCAGCAAAGGCTTTTGTTGAGACAGCATTGCAGCCTAGCTGCTCCTTCCGCCTGATTCCATTTCTTCCTTGCCCCTCTGTAGGTGTTATCCCCAGGCACTTCCCTGGATACCTCCTGCCCACTGATCTCCACCTCAGGGTCCACTATCCAGGGAAACCAGCCTGCAACAGCATCCGTGTATCCATAACCTTGGGAGCTATTAAGGGCAGCAGAGGAGAGAGCCTGCCGATGGATGACAGCAGGCTCTGCTTTGGTTGCGGTCATGGTGTCAGTTGCTGGGAAGAAGTGAGAATGTCCATAGCTGTAGGGGAGGTGGCCTTGAGGCCACTTGTAATGGCAATGGTAGACATAGCCATCCTGGAGAGTGGGATGCTGTGACAGTAGAATATTGATATTTGTTCACCTGTTGCTGGGCCCCACTTCCAAGCAGGCTTCTGTAGGGGCTGCCTGTTCCCTGCCCCTCTGTTCTGTCTGGACAACTGTGAGCTACCTTTTTCTCCAAGTGGTCCTGATGGCCGCCCTGTGGAGGCTCCTGTCCACTGGTTCCACTCTCCTGTCCCAACTCTAGCCCAGTCTCCTAACCTCCAGCTCTGTTCCCTTACTGACTTAGCACTTGGCTCTCCCTGGGGGCAGGTGCCCAACCCACACGCCTTCTCTCCAGGAAGCTTTCTGGGTTCAGGGTCAGCTGCAGGCGTCCTCTTTGCTATCTGGTGCAACTCGACCTAGATCCGGCTCAGTCAGTGATGATGGTGGTGAAGGTGGAGGTGCTGGTGATGGTGTTTATGATGAAGGTAATGGTGGGAGCAATGATGACAGTGGTGGCAGTGTTGATGTTGGTGATGGTGCTATTAGTAATGGTGGTGTTTGTAATGGTGTTGGTGTTGTTGATGGTGGTGACGGTGGTGGTGGTGGTGATGGTGGTGATAATGGTGGTGGTGATGGTGGTGGGATGGTGGTGATGGGGAGAATGGTGGTGATGATGGTGGAGGTCATGATAGTGGTGATGGGGGTGATGGTAGTGATGGTGGTGACGATGGTGTTGGTGGTGGAGGTGGTGATGATGGTGGTGGTGATAGTGGTGATAGGGTGATGGTGTTGTTGTTGGTGTTGGTGGTGATGGGAGGTGGTGATGAGGATATTAATTCTGATCCCTTCTTTTCTCATTGGATATCTGCATTAAGCCTCTGATTTAGGGGCCAAAGGCTAAGATCACATCTTGTGTTCTTTCTTCTGCCAACATACAGACTCTGTTCTTTGTCAGAGCTGGGACGTTTGGGCATTCACCCAGATTCTGGCTGGGGTGGTTAACACTGGCATGGAGTGAAGTAAGGATGAAGTCCAGAGTCCTAAACTGTGTCCTTCCCAGCCCCTCACCATCATTCCCTTTTAAAGGCTGAGCAGGCCCAACCTAACCCCTGTCACTGTCCCTCTGCCACTTAGTCCTAAGGATCAGGTTTTGGCTTGTGGTAGGAGAGAGAGAGCACTGGACAGGGAGTCAGGAGACCATTCCTGAGTTCTGACACCCCGAGTGATTGACAAGTCCCTTTGCGTCACTGTGCCTCAGTGTTTCCTCCTGGGTCATGAGAGGGTTGGGCAGGGGCTGAGGGTTTAAGCTGTTTCTCATAGTGGCCCGGGGACTGTTCAGGGGCAAGAGTGAAATGGACAAACCATGCTGGGCTCTGCTGGCCCTCTGGTCTCTGGCTGATCTGGCTGACGGGTTGATCACCTGGGCACCATGTGAGGAGAGTGCATGGCTTGGTGTAGCTGGTCCCTTTATGGTGAAGGGGGGGTCATGAGCTTTGCTCATGTGTGTGTGTGTGTGTGTGTGTGTGTATACACTTTCAAAAACAGATTACAGATCTGACTGCTTCACACCCCTTCCACCCTGACCACCTTAGCTGGGAAGCTCCTCGGTGGTCTCTCTGTTTCCACCCTTGGCCCTGTATCATCTGTTAACCACACAGTGTCCAAAGTGCCCTTTATAAACTGATCAGATTGGCTACTTTCCTGCTCCACTTTGCTCCCCATTTCATCTGAGTAACAGCCCAGGTGCTCACAGTGTTTTCAGGTGCCCCCCCAACCTCCCTTCTCCTACTGTCCCCTCTGACCCCGCTGTACTGGCCTCCTTGCCATTTCCTAACCATGATCCTGCCGCAGGCCCTTTGCACATGCCACTTCCTCGGCCTGGAAGCCACAGCCACATGATCAGTTCCTTCACTTCTTTTGGGTCTCCACTCAAACATTCGCTTCTCAACCTCACCTTCCTGAGCTTCCTGTTTATGTGCTCCCTGCCCACTCCATCTTACTCCATAGCCCAGGCATCCTCAAACTACAGCCCTGGGCCACATGTGGCCCACCTAGGACATTTATCTGGCCCGCCAGGTGTTTTTGCCGCCGCTGCCTGTCCTGCTTAGCAGCCAACTCATCCTGGGGCCTGCAGTCCAGCCATCCAATGGTCTGAGGGACAGTGAACTGGCCCCCTGTTTAAAAAGTTTGAGGACCCCTGCCATAGCCCTAATCACACCCTGGAAGGATGTGTACTTGGTAATTTGTACCTGCTCCCTGTAGAGCACAGTTTCGTCTATTCATGCTTCAGCACTTGGGACAGAGCTTGGCATACAGTTTGTGTTCAAAAAATATGTGTTCAATGAACTTCAATGTGTTTTTATACCCATGCTAGAGCCAGCACCAGTGCTCCTGAATGGGTTCAAGGATGCAAAGACTGCCCCATCCTGTATTTGGCAGTGAGGGGCAATGGGGAGGGCTCGGACTTGGAGCCAGTCCCAGGGTGAGTCCTGCTGCAGCCACTTAGGGTGCTGTGAAGTCAAGCAAGTGACTGTCCCTCCCCAAGCCTTGCTTTCTTCAGCTGTAAAAGATCCACCCTGCAGGGAGGCGTCCCCGGGCTACCCAGTAGTCGGAGTCCCTCTGGATGGCTATAACAGAGCACCACAAAATGAGTGGGTTATAAACGACAGGAACTTATAGCTCACTGACTGGTGGCTGGCAGTCTGAGAGGAGGGCACCAGCAGGGCCGGGTTCCAGGGAGGCCTTTCCTTCCTCCAGTTGCGGAAGGCTGACTTCTTGTATCCTTGTATAGTGGAAAGAGGGCGAGAGACCTCTCTTGGGTCCCTTTACAAGGGCACTAATTCCATTCATGAGGGCTCCACCTTTAATGACCTAAGTTCCTCCCAAAGGACCCTACCTCCTAATATCATCTTGTTGGGGTTAAAGATTTCTGCATATGAAGTTTTTTGGGGGGGGGGGCACATAAACATTCAGTGGCACCATGACTACTGTGTTATGACACCCTTAACCCCCAAGCTATAGTAGCTAGTTAACAAAAGGGAGGCAGGGGCAAGCATTGGCCTAGGGTTGAGCTTAGGGACTTGGTAGAAACCGCCTGTTCCCAGGCCTCCTGTGCCTCCAGGCTCTTCAGAACCCCTTGGTCTAGGAGGGAGGTTTCCCAGGCCCTTTTAGGGCCTGACTCCACCACTTTGCCAGGGTTATGAATAGAGGGCCCTTTTCCCTGGGACAGATAATTCTTAACCCAAAGAAATAAAGCAGCCATCAAGGTAGGACACAAGAACTCTGGATAGGAACCTGAGCACCTGGGCTGGTTCTTAGCTGGGCTATTGGCTGCTTCCTGGGCCTCAGTCTCCCTACCTGTAAAGTGTGCAGGTTCGACTACGTCACCTCTGATCCCAGGCTGCTTCTCTCCCGCATTCAGCAGGGCTCCAGCCTGGAGACCTCAGCACAGCACCACTGCCTGGAGCCTGACGTCCTCATATCGCTTTCTTCTTTTGTGGTCTTGTGCCTGGTCCTCCCGCCTCTGTCTGCAGTCCTTCTTGGTGTCACCTGTGTGTTCATCCCTTATGGGTGACAGCAGGCTTCCCATAGAGGACCTTCTTGTCCAGAGCAGTGTCCAGGCGTGGGCAGCGGCCTGTATCTCCTACCACATCATCCCAGGGGTCTTCCCTCCTGAGAGGCTCCAGCAAATCAGACCCTTACTGTCCAAACAGTGAAACACAATTTTAAGATGTGGAACAAAATGAGGAGTTTGAGGAAAACGACACCGTTTGTGAAATTGCCACCATCCTCTGCCTTAGGACAACCATAGAACGTGTCACTCCCTGATTCTTGGCCTCAGTTTCCCTCCATATAATGAGAATTATCCCTACCTTGAGTACAAACCTTTCTGGGACCACAGGATTGGGGTGTCCCTGCTGTCCCAGCTTCTTTCTACAAAGTCCTTCTAAGCAGCAGGTGTGCGCTCTCTGGAGGGCAGTTCTGGAAGCTGACAGCAGATGGTGCTGTTGACCCCATTCCTGGGTAAGGGGAGGTCTTCGAGTGGCTGCTGCCGGTTTGGCTCCAGGGGACTTGACAGTGCTTGGCAGGTCATAGGCATGACACCGAGACACAGAGGTGCTCACAGGCCATTCCAGTGTGTCTGACCTGGCCTGTGTTCACTCATCACATGTGTGCTTACGTGTCACCTCTGTGGTACCTTGGGGGTATGTGGAGAGCACTGAGGGCTAAAAGCAGGGACATGTCTGTGCAGGCTCCCGTGGGTAGGCAGGGGGCACAGCCTGTGTGCCTGTGGTGCATGTGTGTCTACGTGTGCCCATGGGAGAGCAGTGTGTGCCCATAGGTGTTTTAGTTGTGTGTGTGTAAGCAGACCAGTACTGTGTTCTCATGTGTGGACGACTCAGCTGGGTGGGGAGACATGTACCTCTGCAGCTGCTCATACTGTATGTCTGTCCCCATTTTACAGATGAGAAAAGTGAGTCTTGGAGAGGCAGAGGAACTTGCCTGTGGTCACTCAGCCATGTGGGGATGGAGCTGGGTCTTGAACCAATGTCCAGCTTCTGCCCTGTCATTGAATCGCCTCCTCCACCTATAAACCTGGCCTTGGTGGGAGGGGCACAGTACAGATCAGCAGCAGAGCATGAGTCTTGCTGTTGAAAGAGGCAACTTGGGGTCATGGAAAAGTCCTGAGCATCCATTGCCTCTGCCCTCAGCCAGGGGGGTAGTGTCTTAGAGCCTTGGTCTCTCCTTCTGCCATGTGAGCAGGTCAGTGCAGGTGTGCTGGCTGAGCCCAGATTTCATGCCAGAAGTCTTGTTGGGCACTGCCCATCTCCATTCATTCAGCAAGTGTTTACTGAGCACCTAGTATGTGATGGAGGTAGTGTGGGGAGCAGGACAGGCAAGGTCTCCACCCTGATGAAGCCTAAACTCCAGTGCACGAGAGAAATAATAAAGAGGGAATAAATCCCAAAGGAGACACGTTCAGACCGAGGAATGTGCTATGAAAAAGGGACAGGGCCACTGGACAGGCAGGAGCTGGGCTGCTTGGCTCAGGGAGGCAGGGAGGAAGGTTTGGTGGGGGGCCTGGGACAGGGGCACTGGACAAGCAGGGGCTGGGCTGCTTGGCTCAGGGAGGCAGGGAGGGAGGCTTGGTGGGGGTCTTGCAACAACGGGCTCTGGGGAGAGGGTTGAAGTTGGGGGGGGCAGGGCCTAGAAGGATTTTGTTGCCCCTCTCAGGGCAATAGGAGAGGATGTGATTGTGGGTGGCAATATGGTGACTGTTCTGTGGGACCAGCGTGCAGCAAGGATTCTAGCAAAAGCCACCCTGAAACAGGATTTAGGGACACCAGAGGCCTGGGAAGCGGTGGTTTGAACCCTGGGTCCTTGAGCAAGCCCTCCTCCTGGTTTCTTCCCTCCCACCCCCAAGCCAGGCCCCTTCCCCACACTTTCTTGTGCCTGGAAGGTTTCTTTGGCACTGTGGATCCTGAGAGTAAGGTCTCTGGGTGCAGACCCTTTATCCGAGCTCAGGGCTCAACCCCCAGTTTGTCTGTTATTGGCAGTGAGACTTGGGTCAAGGGGCTCCTCCGAGAGTCTTATTTTCCCACCTATGCAATAAGGATAAAGATGCTCTTTGAGCATCAGATGTGGTGGTGAGGGTGACATGACAGAGAGTGCAAGGTGCTGTGTGCAGTGCCTGGGACGCTATCAGAGCTCCCTGAGCATTCGCTTTCAGTATGGTGTTGATTGCTACAGCATGGCCTGGCACCGTCACTTTGCTCTCTGAACTGCAGTCTCCCCTCTGCAGAATCCCTGAGATCTGGGAAGCTTGCAACACGCAGTGGGTACTCAGGAGATATGGCCCAGGGAGTGGCCACAGCTGGCCCAGCATTCTTTGGGAGTCAGGGACTGTGCCAGTTGTGCAGAGAGGAGGCTCTGGGGGGCAGGGGCATGTCTGGGAGGGTGTCAAGGCTTCCACAAGGCCCTGTGGGCTCCTGCTCTCCCTCAACTCTCCCTCCACCTGCCCTCTCCCCAGGCCTTCGCCCTCCACTGTGCCCTGGGAGGTGGGTGTTGGGAAGTCTCCCAGCGTCCCTTCCCTTCCCTGATCTGCATGTTTAGAATGTATCTGTAGACGCATCTCTCTTGCATGGGCAGCCTCCCTCCCTGCCTGCCTGCATCTGCGAGCTGAGCTCTCAGCATGCACAAAAGCCCTGAAAACCATCCACAGGCCCCTCCACGCCAGCATCTTCTGAGATGCCCTCAGCTGCCTCAGCCCTGCTGGGACAACCATTCCATTTGGGGGGCTGTGAGGTTTCTTTTTACATCCCCCTGTCTTTGCGGGCACCCTTGGGGTTGTGCTCACTCAGCGGCTGCTGGGTGATGCTTTCAGATCACAGGCCTGACATTTCGGTGTTCGCGTCTCTGTGCCAGGCAGGCACCAGCCCGAGCAATCGATTCTCTGTGCATAATTGCTAAGCACCGTCCATAGCGTCTCATCAGCCCCCATCGGCCCTCTGGGCTGCTTCCACTGGCCTCCCGCTGGGTTGCCCATGCCTTCTCTTCTGGGAATGGGCGCTCTATTTCCAAATCTCAGAAAGAACTGCTCTCTGCCCATGGCGCCCCACCCCTGCCATCCCTCCTCCACACCCCATTAGCTGGCAGAGTTTCCTCAGTGTCTGCTCACCTCCATATTCCCGTGTGTCTTGCACCAGCCACATTATATTCCCCTTGGTTCCTCTAGGACGGTGGTTCTCAACCTTCCTAATGCCGCAACCCTTTAATACAGTCCCCGTGGGTTGAGAACGGCTGCTCTAGGAGGGGGCACCTTTTCCACCCCAGAACTTTAGCACATGCTGTGCCTTCCCCCAGAACTCCTTCCCAGCAGCCCCAGGATACTCCCCCCTTTGCCCTGCTCATGCCTACTAAGCCTTCACCTGTTACTTCCTCCAGGAAGTCCTGGATTTCCCAGACTAGGTTAAGTTGTTCCACTCCTCTGTACGATCAGCCCATCTCTCTGGTACTCTGTCCCTCCCATAAGGATTTGACGTCTGTCCTCCTCATCCCTGTCTCTGTTTTGCTTCCATACTTCTGTATCCTTTTGGCTCACACAGCAAGGCACAGTAAATGCCATTGAATTGAATGACTTATCGATGGATGCTTATTGAGTACGGCTGTTCAAACAAAGGCTCGACCTTTCAGCCATGAGAATTTTTGTCTGGACTGTCACGAGGAGAAGGACTGGTCTGAGCAGGATGTCCTTGGTATGGTGAGGGTGGCACAGCTAGGGGAGGAAGGCGTGGTCCGGATGAGGGGAATGGACACGAGGTCTCTAGGCTCACACCTCTGTCCTCTTTGCCCCCTGCTGTGTGGTAGGGCTTGGCAGCTCTTGGCTGAGCAGAAAGTAAAGGACGGTGATGGGGCTGGTGGTGCTGGAGGAGGTGATGGTGGTCAGGCTAGTGGTGACAGGCCTTGGCGGTGGCAGTTGTGATACTACTGACACTGATGTCAGTTACTTATTCAGTGGTGAAAACAACGGCAATTTTGCTGCAGCATAGAAATGACGGTGTGAAGCCCATTGGAGGAGGTAGATGGTGGAGCCAGACCAACCTGGGCTCCTCTCTTGCCTCTGTCATCTCAGGGATTCAAAAAGCCTCTTCATTGCCTCAGCTTCCTCATCTGCAAAGTGGGTACAATCAAAGTACCCACTCCATGGGGGCATGGCTCGTTGTGAAAATTAAATTAGGCGCTTCATGGAAACTCTTAGCACAGTGCTTAGGCCCATGCGAGGTTTTGAGTAAATGAGCGTGGCAGGAAATCATCAGGATGGTGGCTTTGTGGTGACAGCCTCGGGGCTGCTGTCAGTACTTGGATGATGGCTTCTGTGAGGAAGGGAAGGAAGATGACAGCGTTGGTGCCTTTCCTGCTGCAAGGGTGGTTGAAGGTGACGAAGTGATGATGGTGGTGTTGATGTCACCGTGATGGTGACAGAGGGGCTTATGGCTTATTAGTTCAGTCTGTCAGTTAAACAGCCAGCATGTGTCTTGTGCCAGCAATTTTTTGGGAAAAAATAGAAGCCTTGATTTTCAGGAGTCATGAATAAAATACAAAATTCTCACATTCTCTCCCTCGTCCAGATAGAACAAGGTGGCGTGCGACCAGATGTTAAGCAGATGTTTTACATTAGGGGAGATACGAGAGTTGGAGAATCAGGGAAGGCACCCAGGGAGAGGTGGGTCGGGGGTCAGGCCTTCCAGGAGGCAGGAGAGTGGTGAGTGCAGGGGTGGTGCCCCTTACGGTCTCAGGGAAGAGTGCGGTGGGGTCGGGGTGGGGGATTCATTGAAGAGAAAGAGGAACATTGGTTTTTAGTGTTGAACCCCGGTACCAGTTCCAGCTCTACCCCAGACCTTCTGTGTGGCCCTGGGCCAGGTCCTTCCCTAGAAACAGACCCTGGGTGACCCATGACTCCCGGGCTCTTGATTCAGCCCCCATTTTACAGATGGATACCCTGAGGACACTTGCACCGTGAAGGTAGCAGGCTGGCACGAGTCACAGCAGGACTGAGACCTGTTTCTGGGGAACTGTGCAGGGATGTCAGAGCATCCTCTTCCCATTTGAAAACATATCTGCAGTTGCATCTGGAGCTGCCAGCCTCCTCTGCCCCATCTCTCCTCTGGGAGATGAGTTATCTGTACGCACGGAGCCCAGAAAAGCACTGGCCACGCCAGTGCCTCCCATCCGATGTTATTGTCTGAGATGTACATCACGACCAGAAAGGGCAGCACCTTGTCCAATACCACACAGCAGGAGCCGGCAGAGCTATGGCTCAATGAGCACTGGTGAAAGCTGTGGGATGACCCCATTTTATCCAGAGCTCTCCCCTCCCTTGGTTGTCCTCAAGGGTGGGGGGGCGGGCAGCTGAGGGCAAGGGAAATAGGGACCCAGGGAACCAATCCCTATCTAATGGATGCACTAGTGTAATTAATGTGAACTCTGGAGCCAGAAAGGCCTGGGTTTGAATCCCAGCTCAGCCACATGGTGGCTGTGTGACTGCAGGCAATCCACTCAACCTCTCTGTGCCTCAGTTTTTTCCTCTATGAAAGGGAGATGATAATAATAGAACCTTTCAACCTCGGAGGCATCTTGTGAGGATTAAGTGAGTTTGTACATAGCCCCTAGGATGGGGCTGCCTAGTGGTAAGGGTCACCGCTGTTCTAGGCCCTGTGCTTCATATGTACAGACTTCCATCACTGAATCTTGCCCCTGCTTCAAGTAGAATTGCCCCCACTTTGCAGGTGAAGAAACCAAGGAGGGAGGTAGGAAGCTTGTCCAGCCAGGACTCGTGCCCAGGCCTGGCTGGCTGGATGCCCACTGAGCTGCCTTGGCAGGGGCCCTGGGGGCCGGGGGGCTGGGGAGGGGAGTAGGAAGCCGCCAGCCTGACATAAGGCCCTCAAGAATGTGATCCGCTTCCTCTCGGGCTCCTGGGAGCCTGGTAATCCTGGATGTGGGGAGACAGCTGTGCTGGGTGTGGGGGGAGCATCTGGGAGTAGGGGGTGGGCCCCCCTTTTCTGCTTCTCCTGTAGGGGTGGGAGCTGCAGGCCAATTAACCCTGGCAGGGCTGGAGCCAGGAGGTAGGGAAGCAGGAGAGGAAGGCAAACAGAGGTAGCTTAGTGTGGCAGGGGAATCGGGGGGGCTTGAATGGCCTGTGGGTGTGCCCACCCTGCAGCCAGTCCCCAGGTGTGGCCAGCTGGCCCTCCCTGGGAGGCACTGGGAGACTA
This sequence comes from Otolemur garnettii, assembly GCF_000181295.1. Classification (NCBI taxonomy): domain Eukaryota; kingdom Metazoa; phylum Chordata; class Mammalia; order Primates; family Galagidae; genus Otolemur; species Otolemur garnettii. The sequence goes on from NW_003852404.1 coordinate 6,023,870, forward strand.
AACTTCTCAGCATGACAGAATAGGAGAAGGGGAACAGGCTTTTAACAGGGTCACAGCTGGAAGGGCCATGGGTGGCACTAGTCCCACCCCCTTGCTTTATAGAAGGGGAAACTGAGCCCCAAACAGGGCAGCAATTGGCTCAAGGTCACACAGAGTTGAGTTAGGAATAGATCCAAGGCCTCCTGGCTCCAAAGTTGGAACTTCTGTATGGCCCAGCCTGTGTCCACCCCGTCTCAGGAGGGAATTTAACTGACCCCACTGGGTCATCATAGTTACATAAGGGTGTCACCGGCCCCCTCACTGACTGGAAACTTCAACTGTGAAACAGTAATCATGAAAATACGAATAATACATTTTCTTTCTTTCTTTCTTTCTTTCTTTCTTTTTTTTTTTCTGAGACACAGTTTCACTTTGTTGCCCTGGTTAGAGTGGGGCAGCATCACAGCTCACAGCAACCTCAAACTCCTGGGCTCAAGAAATTCACTTGCCTCAGCCTCTGGAGTAGCTGGGACTACAGGCACCTGCCACAACGCCCAGCTATTTTTTAGAGACAGTGTCTCACTCTTGCTTGGGCTGGTCTCAAACATGTGAGCTCAAGCAATCCATCCGCCTCAGACTCCCAGAGTGGCAGGATTATAGGTGTGAGCCACGGCGCCTGGCCCCTCATATCTTACTTTTTGATTTTTAAACTTAGGTATAGTTTCTATTTTATGCTATTTTATAGCTTACAAAGCCCTTTGTATTTGTTATCTCAGACCCTAACCACAGTCTGGGTGAGTATATTATAAGTTCTTGCTTCCATTTCACAGAGGTGGATGCCGAGTCTCAGGGAACTGATGCGATTTGTCGGCTGTGCAGGAGTCACCTTTGATTCCTCCCACCCAGGGACAGTTTGATGCCATCTCCTTCCTATCTCTCAAATCTTGGCTCTGTCTCCACTGGTGTCACCTTGGAATTGGCCACCATCTTTTCTCACTGGGTGCCCACAGCCTTCTTGCTGGTTCTTGTCTATACCCCCAGGCCATTCCTCATGAAGCAGTGAGGGACGGTGTCCCATAGTGGGACTCAGATCATGTCATTTGTCTCCTTCCAGTCTTCGGTGGCTTCTGTGGCTCCCACCACTCTTAGAAGAAACTCCAGTCTTCATGGCCTGGAGCCCGTGGGGCTCCCGATGCGGCCCTGCCTCCCTCCACTCTGATCACATCTCCTGTGGTTCTCCTCATCATTCAGGTCCTCCCTCCTTTTCCTTGAACCTGCTGAGCTTTTTCCCACCTCAGGGACTTTGCACATGCTCTTTCTTCTCTTGTAGTGCTCTGTCTGCCCCACGTGTGGCCGAGATATCTCCCTGGCAAGTCAGCCCAGACTTCGCTCTGCCCTAGCTAATGTTGATCTCAACCACATCACTGGGTTTGACTTTCTTCATAGCACATACCGGTGTCTGAAATCACCTTGCTTTTTTTGGGAGGGGGGGATTATGATTTTATGATCTGTCTCCCCAATCTAAATGTAATGTTCTGAGAGCATAGACTTCACCTATTCTGTTCACTGCTATAACCCCAGTTCCTAGAACTACCTCTGTACCTAGTAGGTGCTCAGTGAGTTAGGGTTAACTTGACCATGATTGTTGTCAGCTTAAATGTAATCTATTACCTCTTTGGCAGCCTGCGTGGCCGTCTGACACTGACTCTGAGACTAGGCCCTCTGCTCATGCTGTTTTCAGTAAACAAAGGACACAATGGGCCCAAGCCCTGATGCACTGAGCCTTGTGCTTCTTCATTTAATATTAATATTTAAAGAGTGGCTTGGCGCCTGTAGTTCAGTGGTTAGGGCATCGGCCACCTACACTGGGGTTGGTGGGTTCAAACCCAGCCCAGGCTGCTAAACAACAATGATGACAGAACAACAACAACCAAATAGCTGGATGTTATGGTGGGTGCCTATAGTCCCCAGCTACTTGGGAGGCTGAGGCAAGAGAATCACTTAAGCCCAAGAGTTTGAGGTTGCTGTGAGCTGTGATGCCACAGCACTCTACTGAAGGCGATAAAGTCCAACTCTGTCTCAAAAAAATATATATATTTAAAAAGTGAACTTGCTGTGTGCCAGGTGGCCCACTGGACCTAGAGGCAAAATAAAATAAAAATAAATGCACAAAAATAAAACCCTCCCTTCAGGTGCTTAAAATGTAGAGCAGAAGAGAAGAGAGAAAGACAGCAGATTCAAATGCATGCTAGGTAGCATTTGCTGAGCACATAGTAGGTGCTTTGCAAACATCATTCCATTGAATCTTCATTGAATCAATAGCTGCTTGATAAGAATGGGATAATCCTCACAAAACCCCATGTTGCCGGTGGGGGTGGTGAGGAGTGGAGGCAGAATGCTTGCCCAGGGGCACCCAGCTGGTCAGTGGCAGAGCTGGTTCAAATCCAGGTCTGTCCGCCTCCAAAGACTCTGCTTAAGAGAGAGTGGGAGGTCGAGTGTGATTGGGATGGGAAGAGGCCACCGGGCTGAGCCTGGAAAGCGGGTGGGTGAGGTTTGGACCAGGGCAAGTGGGTGGGGAGGTAGGCAGGAAACCGCAGCCAGCCACAGGGTCAGGGAGTGGCTGAGTTTTCCTGGGAGCACAAGGTGACAGGAAGGGAAGGGAGAGAGATGAGGGAGGGAGGTGAGCTGTGCTAGACCAAGGTGGGCCCAGAAGGCCAGGCTGTTGGCATTTGTATCTGCATTATGGTGGCCGCGCAGGCAAGACAGGGAAAGTGTGGCATTGAACCTGGACCCCAGGAAGCTGGTCCAGAGGGAGAGGGTCTGGGGGAGGAAGCTTCTCTCAGCTCAGCCCCACTCCAGGAGTTTTAGGGGAGGTGGGGAGAAAGTGGGGTCAACAAAAAAGTCATGTGAGTTGGAGAGACTTTGAGACTTCATTTGCAAAGCAGCGAGGCACTGACCTCATGGCTTTTAACAAGAGGCAGTAGGAGCTCTGAGTTTTAGAGTCTCTGTAGGAGCTCTGAGTTTTAGACTCTCTGGTCTTGGTCTGAGTTCCAATTCTGTCACTTCCAGACTGTGTTATAATCTTTCCGTATTGACTCACTCTCTGAGCACGGTTTCTTCATTGATGGGTTAGGAATTTCTGTAATTATGAGGACTAAATGTTTTTATACATGTGACACACTCAGAACAATGGTCAGCAGGCTTTAAATGCTCCAGTGTGGGGACCTATACAGCCTGAATGTTTATCTCAAGAGACTAGAAATATGGATTTTAATGTGAATTTCCCACAGCTATGGTCCCCAAATAAAATGTCCATGGACCTAGATCCTACCAGTTTGCAAACTCATTGACAGAGCACCTGCTGAAGAGATTTGGGACTTTCTGAGGTTCTGGCTGGGGGAGATGGATCAGTCGAAGGGATCTGAGGCAGCGTGCATCATTGACAAGTTGAGGAGGAAAAGCTCTGTTGACCTGGTCAAGGTCACAGTCAGGACAAATCACTGGAGTGAGATTGGGATTGAAAGATAGATGAGGAAATGGTGCCGGAAGCAGTGAGGTTGGGGAGTGGGGAAGCCTGGAATTGCAAGACTACTGTGTGACCTTGGGCAAGACCCTTGTCCTCTCTGAGCCTCTGTGATGTCAGCAGATGAGCTCTTTCAACAGTCTGGGCTTTCCAGGCTCTGGAGGCTGGGTCTCTGGCCCTCAGCAGAAGGTGAGGGTGGACTCAGGGGAGCGAGCCCCTCCTCATCCTTCTTGGATCCTGGGAACAGCACAAGGTATAATCTGCTGTTGACATTCCACTGGGTCCTGAGGCCGTGTGTGCAGGGCTTGGGTTTCCCCTGGCCTGTGTGATCCTCCGCCCCTCTCAGCAGGCGGGCGCTGGGATAGAGCACTTGCTCTGTGTCACTCTGGGGTGGATTAAGGACCCTGGGGCCTGGGGATTGAGGGTGCTGAGAAGAGGGGAGATGACACAGCAGGGCTGAGGGCCAGCTCCGGGGGGGGGGGCTCTTCTCCCCTCAAAGTCCGTGGGGGGATGTACTCTGATAATCAGACTGGGTTTAGAAATGATCCTGCCGCATACATTCGCCAGGTATGAACTAGGCACTTACAATATGCCAGTAAACAAGAAAGGAAAAGTCTGCACAACATCTCCATTAGCATCCCCATTTAGCAGAGGGGAAAACTGAGCCTCAGGGAAGGGAGAGGATCCACCCAAGGTCACGTGGTTGTTAGATGCTGGTGACATGTGAATCCAGGTGATCAGGCTCTCAAGCCTGCATATCAAACACACATGTGGGCATGTAGACCAATACCAAGGGCAGGATATAAGGATGACTGATGCCACCAAAGGGGTATTGGCCAGGCCACGAGGGTGTGTGGTGGGGAGATGGGCTGGGTGTCCTGGTGGGGGTGCTCCCAGGGAAGCTGGAATCAAAGTCTTGGTGAGCTTCAGTGAGGAGAGGGGTCCTAAGGGGTCTTAAGTGGGGTCTGATTTGTTTTTTAAGGAGCTCTCTCTCAGCTTGGCTCCTCCGAGACAGACCTCCTGAATGGGTTGCTGATGATCTGAGCATATTTCAGGCGCTGGCCCTGGTGTCCTCCTGCTGGGTCTGGGCATTCATGGCTGCCTGGGGACACAGAGGAGAACCTGAAATGGATTTCAGAGGCTGTCTTTGAGCGGGGCCTGGGGTGAAGACCCCTGGGCTGTCTGGGCCCCCATCTCTCCTTTCTTGATCTCCCTCCTCCTTTCCACTCTCAAATAAGATATTTTGCAGAAAGCACTTAATGCACCCTGGCATACCAGCATCATTCATTCATTCATTCATTCACATAGAGTGCCAGGCACTCTTCCAGAATCTAAGATAATAATGGGCAATTTAATGACTTAATCACTCAATGCCAGGCCCAATATCAAGAGCTCCGGGCTTGTTACCTCCTTTGCTCCATACCAGAACTCCAAGTGGCAGGCATGTCCTGTTTGCAGATGAGGCATGGAAAGATCAAGCAATGTGCCCAAGGTCACAGAGTGCTTAAGTGGCAGCACTGGGGTCTGAACCCAGGTTAGCCTGGGAGCAGAGAGCAAGCGCTAGTTGGTATTTTACCCTTGGTCTGGGCCCTAATCCTGTATACTGTAGGTGGGAATGAAATCTCAGAATCATTCTTTTTTGGGCCTAATCAATTGAAAGTCCCACGAGGCCAGGGACTGTCTCTGGTTCTGCTCACCTCTGAAGCCCCCTCGGCTGGCATATGGTGGGTACTTGGGAAATGAATGAATGAATTAATAGCTACCTAGGCCAAGTCTCATGAGATTTCTAGAGGTAAGCCCAGGTACCCTCTGCCTCATGGCTTGGCCTTGGAGACAATCTCTCTGGCTTCTCTGCTACCTAGCCTGCCCTAGGATTTGAAACAGTGTCCTTGGAGTTGGGCCCATGGCAGCTTCCAGAAGGACCCGGGATAGAATATCAGGATCTGAGCCCTTGAAAATCTGATCTCGCTCCAGCCCATCTCCCCAAGGTTTCCCCAAGACCATCAATCAGCATCCAGAAGATCGTATTTTATAGCCAGGCCAGGGGTGGGGGGGGGCATGAAACCCAAACCCCGACTCTGCCTGGGGTCCTGCCTGTTTAGCGGGATCAAGACAGACCCCGGCAGAGCCTTAACCCTTTGTGCTCCTGTTCCTGTGGACACAGCTCCTCTCGTCCACCAACCCTACCTGACAGGTCCCTCAGGGGTGACAGAGGGACTTACTGGAAGGTGGGAGGGTCCTCTGGGGTCTTGACTGCTCCCAGGGAGCTATAGGAAG
>NW_003852404.1:6029720-6032286 GCF_000181295.1 Otolemur garnettii
GTCTCCCCCTTTCTGGCTGTGTGGCCTAGGGCAAGTTGCTTCCCTTCTCTGAGCTCACGCCTCACCTCCAATCTGGGAATCCCAATAGCTCCCTGCTCATTTCACCACACAAGAGTAAAACCTGATTCTTGGCCTCGGGCCCTGCCATCTTTATACCAGAGTCCTTCATGCTGGGAACAGCTTGTCCAGAAAAGACTCTCACCTCTCTTAGGAATTGCTATTTCTATTTTGGAACCTGAGTGAGGCCCAGAGAGGCACTTTCATTACCCAAGCTCTCACAGCAAATTGCTGTGAATTACACTAGAGCTGCTGACCTTGGGGCTAAAACACCCTTCCCTCCTCCTTTCATCTCTCTTGTCACTGGAAACAGGTCTGGGGCCCACTCCGGGGTCTCAGATTGTTGTCAGAGCAAAGATGGCAGGTGGATGTCCAGCCTCACCTATGAGCAGAACTGAGGAATAGGGGCTCAGAGATGGCTTGAGCTCAGCACCAGCTTGACACCTTCTAGGCCTGTCCTAGGGAGGATGCCACAGGATGTGTTCTTCAGGGAAACCAAGGCTAGGAGGGGAAGCCAAAGGTTGGAAGAACCTGTTTACCAACAAGAAGGAGGTGTGGGGTGAGCTGGTTCTTGGATAGGACTCAGCCACAAACTGTCTGGCTGACCTCTGAGCCTCAATTTTTTCACCTTTTGAATAGGTGAAATAATACCGAATTATCTTAAGGCAGAAATACAACGATGACCACTCACAGTTGCTCCACAATCAATGGAAACTGAGCTATCATCGGGACTACGCTGGGGGTGCTGAGCGCCTTGTCACTGGGGTTATTGAAGCAGGCCCATGGTTGTGAGGCCAGAGAGGGCCTCTTGCGGAAGGGGCTGGAGGTCCCTTTCAGTGGAATGGGGGTGAGGTGGAGAGGTGTTTTCTTGGGTCTTCAGTTACCAACTCCTGGATTGCAGAGGTCATTTGAGGGCTGAGGGAGGGAGCTCCAGGAGCCGTCTTCTCAGGTGGATGGGGCCCTGGGGACGTAGGTGTCATGCCAACAGCTGGAGGTGCCGGGTTGATGGATGTCTGTTAGGAAATCAATTTTCTGAAGCCCAGTCAGGGAGTAGACAGGCCAGCCTTGGGGACCTCAGGGCTGGGATGGGGAGGGCCTTTTTTGCCCAGCAGGTGGAATGCAGCCCCGGGCCCCAGCTGCAGAGGCCCTGTCACTTCCCCTGCCTCTTCACCAGGCTGTGCTTCAGGCTTGGGGACCCTTCTTTGGCCCCCTCCTGGGCTCCTAGGAATTTAAAAAAAAATCCAAGTCCAGGTATAGGAGGTAAGCTTCTAACTGGCTGTGTGATCTTTTGGGGCCTCAGTTTCCCCATCTGTGAGTAGGAGGAGTTGGTGTAAATTCTCCTCCTTTCTCAAGGAACAGTGAGGCAGGCTGGTTCCTGCTGGCACCAGGTCTCTATTTAAACATCACCTCCGTAAAGACCCCCCTCCCCACCTGCTTTCTCCTTACTGATTCCATCTGTGCCCAACTTTCTGCTAGAAGGTTAGCTGCCCATGGAAAGGACCCTGCGTGACTCTTATGTCATATCTCCAGTGCCTACATATCATCCAGCACATAGTAGGTCCTCAAAAAATAGTTGCTGAAAGAATGGATAACTAGGTGGCATGTCCTCTGCTGGGAGTTCTGGGGTCTCAGGAAAGCAATAATCCAGGCTCTGTTCCCAAGTTGCTGGTTGTCTGATGGGACTGGTGGGTGTGTTCCCAGATTACTGTAATTCTGAAGCAACGAATAAAAGGGCTGGTGGTGGCCTGGAGCACAGAGTGGGGTGAGGGACAAGAACTGATGGGAGGTGGGGATGAGGGATGGGCAGGTGGGTCTGTACCTCTCGGTTCCCCGAGGTTTCACAGTGGAGTGTGGACGTGGCCATTAGGAAGACTGGTCCTGGGAGCGGGGCCTGGTTAAGGGGTCTCTGCTCATTAACTGTCCTCGAGACTCCTGGCGTTAGCTCAGAGCCGCCTTCAGCATTGAATTCTGCCTTCTTTGGGGTCAGAGAATCCCACCCAGAGGAGGCAGCATGGCATATGGGGTTCAAATCCTAGGTGTGCGGCTCATAGGCTGGAGGGCCCCAGGCAAACATCTCACCTCTTGCACACCCCTGGGGTGAAAGAAGGCCCAGCACCTCCACAGAGGGGGGTGCTGCCCGTAAATGCTCGGCCTTGTGGTGCCTGGCACATAGCAAGCACTTGACAGCCACAGCCCAGTGAGGAAAAGTGAGTCCCAGAGAAGGGGAGTCCTGCGTTCACTGAGTATCTAATTAAACGTACGGCTAAGCTGTCCACTGAGTCCAGGGAGAAGCTCCTCAACTGCTCTCATCTTTTTCCTGCTCTGCCTAATTTCTTGACTTTGGACAGGACTATTCACAAACTCCCCTGGAATCCCACCTCTGCTCTTGATCAATCCAGACTTATAGAATAGAGAGCCCGAGTAGAGAGCCTTATCTTAGAGGTCTGGCTGGTGGGCAGCTAAGGCTCAAGGTCAACAGCACCAACTAGAAGCAGAGCGGGTTGGAGAT
>NW_003852404.1:6032422-6033838 GCF_000181295.1 Otolemur garnettii
AAAAATGGCTCAAATCCTGTGTCTGGCCCAGGAATATTTTATGGCCTGTTCCTGCAGGGACGTGAGGCCCTGGGGGACGTGTGGTCCCTGGCCCTGGCCGGGAAGGCCCATCTATCTCCCAGCTGGCGGCTGTGTGTGGGAAAGGCTCTGCTAGCGGGGCCACACCTGTCGCTTTCACTCTCCCTAAGCTCACCGGAGGGTCATTCCAGTCCCTAGTGGAGGCGGGGATGGGGGGGCGGGGCCTCCAACATAGTCACAGACTCTGAGCACCGCTGAAACTGCCCAGGGTGATGAAGGTGCCATGAGAGTAGGGGTCCATGAAAGCCTTCGGCTCTTCCGCTATTATGTGGGACCAGTTTCCCTCTGGGAAGGGATGGCAGGCCCTGGGGAGGCCCAGGGAGGAGAGGAGCTGACCCTGGCCCTGTGAGGGCTCAAACTCTAAAAGGAAGAGAGTCAGGCATAGTGATGATCAGAGGTGGCACAGGCAGTGAGAGGAAGGGCAGGCTAGGCTGAAGGAACAGCATCTGTGAAGGCCCAGAGGCTCAGCAGGGCAGGGTGTACTGGGGAGACCCTCGGGTGTGACTCAGGGAGAGGCTGGATCCCAAAGACAGGGCCACACACTTGGGCTAATCCTGACGGTATAGGGGTGTCTGTGGGTTCAGGGGTAGGAGAGGGACACGCTCAGACCTCATTCTGAGGACCTTGCTGCTCTCAGGGTGGCAGAGGGGTTGAAGGCGGACAGTGAAGCCAGCTCAATAGGTGACGCCAGAGACTCATTCCCAGGGGAAGGTAGTGGGGTCGGCTGAGGACAACAAACTTGAGAGTCGGACCCTCCCGGGCCACCTCAATACTCCTGGCAGTGTCCCCTGTGAAGGCACCTTCCCTCTCTGGGCCTCGGCTTCCCCACACTTATAATGAGGGAGCTAGACAGGCAAGGCGTGGTGAACCTCGGACCGCCTGGATTTACTACACAGCTCTGCTGTAAACCAGCGATGGGAGCCTTCCTGAGCCTCGATGTCCCTATTTGTAAGATGCTAAACTCACAGGGGTGTTGGGAGCACCAGTTCTCCGTTTGTAAGGTGCCTCGTGCAGGGCCTGGCACACACTAGGCGATCGATGACTGAGAATTTCTCTGTTCTAAGCCTGTCCCAGGTCGAACTCACCCATTTCTGTTACTGCTCTATTGGAAATTTGCTGGCAACACAAGATGGCTTGGCGCTAAAGGAAAATGGTGGCTGAGCGGGCGAGCCCTGGGTGAGGCGGGTGGCGGGGACACTCAGGTTTCAGCCATCCCGGGACCTGCAGAGCTTGGAGGAATTTTCCCAGGCTAGGGGCCGCAGGCAGCTGGAAGCCATCCGTCCCAGAGAAGGGAAGATCAGAGGTCCTGCCAAGGTCTTTTCCTGGGAACAAGAGCTC
>NW_003852404.1:6034034-6035982 GCF_000181295.1 Otolemur garnettii
CTCCCATGCCTGAACAGCTTTTGGCATAGACTTGCCCTTGCTGGAGCCCTGAGGACATTGTCCCCAGCATGCTGAGGTTTCCTTGGGGTGCCCAGGATGTCACAGCCCAGGAGACAGCGAGGTAGGGGCTCATGCACATCAGGAGCCCTGCTTTGGAGCCTGGCAGACTCCAAGTTCAAGTTCATCTGAAGGTCTGTATTATCTGCTCTGCAAAGTTATTATGAAGGTTAGAGATTACATCTGAGAAGCACCAGCTCATACAAGGTGCGCCACAGATGCTAATTCTATCACCAGAAGGGTATAGACCAGTGATTAAGAGCACAAACAGGCAGAGCCTAGCTGCCTGGGTTCAAATCCCACCTCTGCCAGTTCCTGGCTGAGTTAATCAGTTAACATTTCTGAACCTCAGTGTCCTTGTGTGCTACCCTTTGGACATGCCTGGCAATGTAGCAAGTCTTCCACAAGCACTAGCTGTTATGGCTGTGATTGTTGTCACCCACATCAGCATCATGTGAGTAAATACTTTGACCCCCAATTGACAGAATAAGAATATTCTTCTTTTTCCTTGCCACCCCCATAACGATAATGGCTGTCCCTTACTGCATGCCTTCTATGTCCTGGGTACCCTGTCTAATGAACTACGTATGTTATCAAGGGGGCCCACCTGCCACTCAGGAGCATCATAATGTACTGTCCCCATCTTACGGGCAAGGAAAGACCCCGAGATACGAGGTCGGACAATTAAGTTCAAGAACTCATCCTGGAAAAAGTTCTACATACCTCACTGCCAAAGATCACTGCAGCCACCTTCAAAGTACTCCCATTGGGAAGGTATTCACTGATGCCAGCACCCAGTCTACCCCTTCAAAACAATTTTGGAACTCCTTTTCTGGAAGGGTCATCAGAGCTATTGTCACACAAGGTCTGACAATCCTTTTATTGTTGAGGATGTTATCCTAGAAAAAGTACATTGAAGGGTGGATTAGGTGTTGGCATCTGGGGCATCGCTTCCCAGTGGGGGTACTTTGAAGGTGACCGTAGTGGCATTCAGAGATAAGGTAGGTAGCACTTTTTCTATCATAGGATGAGTTCACGAACTTAATTGTCCAACCTCATCGGTGGAGAATCACCCAAGACCTCACTGCTCATAAGTTCTGGGGAGAAGAGATTTCAGACCAATCTCACAGAGCAGGAGGAGCAGGCAGAGGAGGCTTCCCAGGCCCTGGAGACAGACACAGAGGCAGCGGGAAGAGCCCGGGGCTGGGAGTCAGGAGTCCAGCCTTCTTGTCCTAATGCCTCAGGTGTGAATGGAGAGGAGAACCATAGACGCCCTTAGAGTTGGGATGAACCTTAACTGAAATCACATGTACAAAACACCTGGCACAGCTCCCCGTACAAGGTGAGGGCTGGGGGTAGGGGGTGTCGGGAGAGATGGTTGGTACTAGTGGGTTTCCTATTTTTTTTTTTTTTTTAAGATATGACTCTCACTTTGTTGCCCTTGGTAGCGTACCATGGCATCACAGCTCACAGCAACCTCAAACTCTTAAGGTCAAGTGATTCTCTTGCCTCAGCCTCCCAAGTAGCTGGGACTACAGGTGCCTGCCACAACGCCCAGCTATTTTTAGAGATGAAATCTCGCTCTGGCTCAGGCTAGTCTCAGACTTGTGAGCTCAGGCAATCCACCATCTTGGCTTCCCAGAGTGCTAGGATTACAGGGTTTGCTATTAATGTACAAGTGGTTGCTGGTAGGTAATGCAGTTGTGGTGGCTGTTGTGATTATTGTTGCTGCTGGTGGTGATGGCAGTGATACGGTATTAGTGATGGTGGTGGGGGTGTTGGTCTAATTGGTGATCGTATTGGCATTGGTCATCCTTTGATTGTTGAGGATGTTATTGGTGATAAGGATGCTATTAACAGTCACGGTGTTGGTGTTGCTCTGGTGGCAGTG
>NW_003852404.1:6036716-6042723 GCF_000181295.1 Otolemur garnettii
TATTGGTGTTGATGGTAGTGGGGTTAGTATTGCTGGTGGTGGGCTTGGTGGTAACATTGTTACTGGTTTGTGTGGTGTTGGTGGTATTGGTGCTAACGTGTTGTTATTGGGGTGGTGTTGGTAGTGTTTTGATGGTTGATATGATATCCTGGGTTTAGCACCTGCCCAACAATGCTGATACAATGCCATGCTTGGGGACCCTTCGGCTGCGCGGCCAGACTCTCCTTAAGGAATCGTATGTGCTTTAGCATGTGGCTTTCTTTGCCTTTCTTGTTTTCCTTTTGAACAACTCCAGTCTGGACTGAAAGCTCACTAAATTTGGGTTAGTGAGGGGGACTGGCATGTGTGGCAAGGCTGGTAAGCAGGGAGCTTCAACTGGGTGAGGAAGAGGGGACATCGTGAGGTGGGGGAACCCCTAGGGTCTTTCCCACAGGATCTCTTCCTCTCCCCCGGGCACCCTCTGTGCTCAGTCACTTGTTCACCAAAGACTCACTGGGGCCCGTGGTGCCGGGCCCTGAGACAGACACAGCACCATCTTAGGCTGTGAGTTTCTTGAGAGAGGGGAGCTGTCTGCCTTGTTGCTCAGTCTTCCCAGCACCTGTTGACTGACTGACTGACTGAATGAATGAATGAGTGCCTAGACGAAGTGATGACATCCCCTGTCCAGGGAGCTTACAGACTGGCAAGATGATCACGGGAGCACCTGGGGGAGTGATCAATTCTGCGGAGGATAGGGGAGTGGGTCCAGGAGAGCTTTCTAAAGAGGTGACAAAAAGATCAGCAGGGGAGGGAAGTGTGAAAGGCCCCACAGCTGAAGAAACAACAGCCTTTCACATGGGGCCAGCTGACTTCACTTCTCTGGTCCCCATTGTTGGCAGAGCTCAGCAAGGAGCCTTTGGGCCCAAGGCCATGGGGAGCTAGCTGCCTCTTAGAGATGACAGACGTGGGGCTTGGTCAAAACCTTGTTTGGGGGTGCTAGTGTGGGCCAAAGTGCTGCTTAGGAATGTCCTAGAATCTTCATGAAACTTAGAAAGCCCTTTAGAGGGTGTCCAGCTCATTGGTTCCCAGACTGTGTTCCTCAGGCACTTGGGGGTTCCACCAAGGCATCTCTGGGAACAAGAAAGGGGCTGCAGACACCAGCCCTAGGCACACGGCACCTCTGTCTGTTCTATGGTGTAGGAACTTTTCCAAAGGCAGACCTTATCCCATCTTCACCTGCAATGGCTTCTGACTGTTACCAGGATAAGGATCAAAATCCTCACCCTTGCGAGCCTTCGGACTCTCCCCACATACCAGCTTCCTCGCCCCAGCCACGCAGCTCCCTGAGTCTGGGCACCAAGCGGGCTCCTCCTTACCAGGTCTTTGTTTCCTCAGGGAAGCCCCCGACCCCTCCTTCCCACCACAGCCAGCTCCGGGGGACAGGGAGAAGGTTTGCCCAGCCCAGGGCCCCACAGCAGAAGGTGCCCAGTGAGTGCTGTGAAGTGAACAGTCACATCCAACTCCCTTGGGTGGTGGGTGGAGGAGCTGAGGCCCAGAGAGGGCGGTGACTGTTGCAGGGTCACACAGCAGGTCAGCGGCAGAGGCACCCTGTGGGTTCTCTGTCCCATGTCCTTTCCGCTGTTCCCTGAGACCTCTCCAGGGCTCTCCCCCCACCTTCCCTGAGCAGAACTCTGCTTCTGCTGCTCCCTGGGCCCCCTCCCTGCCTTAATCCTTTCACTTCCTCTGAATACTCCCTAGAACATCTGTAACCTGGCCTGGGCATGGGAAGCTGGCAGAGGGCTCACCTTCCCCTGAATGGCAGGAAGTCCCCCCACCAGCTCTGGCCACTTGGCCTGGACCCCTCTCCTCTAAGCCCCAGCCTGGGAAAGGCTCCCCTGGCCCCAGTGTGGCATTCTCGGGCCAGCTCTGCCAAAGGGCTTGTGTGGGGAGGGACAGGACATGGCAGCAGGGGGTGCTGCCGGCCACAGCCTCGGGGGTGGGGTGGGAGTAGTTACGGGAACCAGCCTCCTGCCCCAGCTGCCTCCCACCTCCTTCGCAATGGGCACCCCAACTGCAGGAGGTGGTAAGAGTGGAGAGGGCTTGATGAGGAGGTGGCCAGTGGCCAGAGCGGGGGGAATAATGACACGAGAGAGGCCAGACCACTTCTGGGAAACACCCTTGAAAATCAATTCTCAGTGCATAAAACCAATGGGCGAAGCGGGGTCTTTTGGGGTCTTGTGGGCTGTGGCGTGTCCCCCTCCTTCCTCTGGGGCTGCCATTCCCAGGAAGGCTCGGTTCCACCCAGCTCTGCTAGGTTCCCATGGAACCACCGCCCGTCTGGATGGACAAGGCTGCGGCCAGCTAGACAGAGACAACATCAACAATAATGACCCGTGATGTTTACTGAGCTATTTCTACCCATCTATGTCCCAGGCAGGGTTTGAGGAAGCCTGTTAAATTCCTATTCCATTTCGCCTATGATCCAATGCTCTCACACAGTAGGCACGCAACAAATATTGGTAGAATATTACCGTCTGATTTCGTTTGGTCTTCATAATAACCCTGACGAGTATTACTAATTCCCATTTAGCAGATGAGGAAACTGAGGCTGCGCATGGTGACTTGTGCCTGTAATCCCAATGACTTGGGAGGTTGGCTTGAGGCCAGGAGTTTAAGGAAACTGAGGCTCCAAGGTTAGAGCCTCTTGCCCAAAGACTCCTGGCTGGCGTGAGCAGACCTACAGCTTTGACTGCAGACTCCACTGTTTACAAGGGGGGGAGTGGGTGGGACCCAGGGCACAGTGGGTCCTTTTGTGGGCAGCCAGGAGGGAGTATCGTGGAGACTGAGAAATCGTAGACTGTGGTACCGCAGGCTCCAGAACAAACAGGCAGCCCACCAAGGAACACTTTCTACTGTTTGCTTATTTTTTCTTCTGATTATTACAGTAAGCCATGCTTATTAGAGAAAATACAGAGAAGCATAAAGACGAAAATAAACACCACCACCCAATAGCAAACGAGACTAAAACAGAGGCAGGGGGAGGATTTGAAAGCCAGACGTTTGGGGCTCAGATCCCTCTTCTGCCCATGGAGACAGGCACTCAGATTCCCTGAGACTCGGTTTCCTCCTTTGCAAGATGGGAATAATGATCCTTTTCAAGGCCATTGGCGGATCACGGGAATACGCCATGTAAAATAAAACGATGTTTGCAAAGTGCCCTTCATAGAGTGGGATGGGAGGGATCAGGGCACAAGTTCACCATGCTTTTATTATGAAAGAATGGCTTCCACCTCCTCACGTACATCACTCACTCCTTAGGACTGTGTTGTATAGACTATTGAGTCCTACGTCTATTGCTATTTTATGTTTTTTTACAGAAAAGCTACCTTTGAATCCTGCTTTTACAGGATTTTGAAACTGTAATGGATTCCCAGGAATTTGCAAAGACAGTACAGGGAGGTTCAATGTTCCTTTCACCCAGTTTCCCCAATAGTTACATCTTTTGTAACTATCATTTATATAAAAAATAGGCTATCGACATGGGGCCAATGTGTGGTACAATTCTCTGCTATTTTATTGCATGTTGATTTGTGGTGGAACCACAATCGCACTCAAGATACAAGCTGGATGCGGTGGCTCTCTCCTCCAATCCCAGCAGTTTGGGAGGCTAAGGCTGGAGGACTGCTTGAGTCCAGGCGTTTGAGACCAGCCTGGGTAACAGTGTGAGATACCATCTTACAATAAAATAGAAAAATTGTCTGAGTGTGGTGGTGCTTGCTTGTTGTCCTTGCTACTGGGGAGGCTGAGGTGAATGGATGGATCACTTGAGCCCTGAAGTTTGAGTTTACAGAGAGCTAAGATGACACCGTTGGACTCCAGCCTGGATGACAGAGGGAGATCCTGTCTCTATTAAAAAGAAATAAAAAGACGCAGAACAGGAAGCTCTCCCTTGAATTACCCCTTTATCGTCCTTCCTCCTTTTCACCATCCCTAGCTCTCGCAAACACTAATCTGCCCTATTTGTACATTTGTACCATGTTGAGAGTGTTACACAATTGGAATCACCCAGCGTGAGTCTTCAGAGGTTCATCCAGGAGTTGCACGTGTCAATAGCTCATTCATTTAATATTACTCATTACTGAGTAATATTCCAGGGTGTGGATATACCTCTGTGTGTTCAACCATTCTCCCACTGAGGGACATTTTGGCCATTGCAAATAAAGATGCTACGAGCATGTGTGTGCAAGCTTTTGTGTGGACATCAATTTTCATTATCTCGGGAATAAATGCCCAAGAGTTCTGTTGCTGGGTTGTGTGGTAATCACATGTTTAGTTCTTTTAGAAATTGCCAAGTGTGGTGGCAAATGGCAAGAAATGAGGAGGCTGAGGGACAGACGAGGGGGTGATTTGTATTAGCAAGATCAGCCAGGCCACTGTGAGCCCAAGAGGGTAGGAAAAGAGATAGGAAGAGAGTGGAGACTCCTGGACCTCCGGGCGATGTGTGAATCATAGCCAGATGGAGCCTTGGAATCCCTAAGCTGGGAGAGCCCCTAAAAATATCCAGTCTTCTCCCTTTGCACTCAGGGAAGTAAGGTCTTGAGAAGGCCAGTGATCAGCCTGAGGTCACACAGAATGGTGGTGACAGGATCAGAATTAGGTTGAAGAAGGGGGAGGTTGAGTGAGCTCCTGGCCCTGTGACAGGTGGTCTGGTCCCAGGGGACCCACCTAGCCCTTAGCTTCTTCCACCCAGTTCACTCCTACCCCAGCCTTTCCACCAGAGCTCAGTCAGTCACACAGTCACAT
The DNA here is from genome assembly GCF_000181295.1 of Otolemur garnettii. Taxonomy (NCBI): domain Eukaryota; kingdom Metazoa; phylum Chordata; class Mammalia; order Primates; family Galagidae; genus Otolemur; species Otolemur garnettii. The sequence goes on from NW_003852404.1 coordinate 6,041,499, forward strand.
CCCGAGACCCTGCCCCTGAGCCTCTCCCGAGCTTCCTCCCCCTCTGGCCTCTCTGGAGACCACCTTTTTGGCCATCAGCCAGACTTCCCAGCTAAAATCTGATGCAACTAATGGAAGCTGATGGCAGAAAGGCCTCTGTTAATTGGGGCCTAATCAGAGGTGGCTGTGGCCACAGCTGGGCTATGGGGAAGGCGTGGCCAGGATGTTGGTCCCTCTGGAATCCCTCTCGCCATGGCCACAGAAGAAGAGGCCCAAGTTCCAGGATGTGGGGTCTTCACGGACCCTCATTTGTTTATTCCACAAAGATTTACTGGAGGCTGCATGCCAGGTTCTGACAGTACGACTGTGACCCAGGACGATGTGAATCGCACAGCCGTGGCCCTGCCTGTATGAGGCTGACAGCCTAAAAGCAGGGTCCGATGGCAAGCAGGTGACATGGCCATCCCAGCAGGAGGTCATGTGTGGGTGAGGACAGCTGGGGAGAGATGGTTCTGTGCTTGAGATGATGCCATAAGGGAAGGATGAGAAGGAGGGAGCCAGAAAAAGATCTGGAGGGAGGGGGAGGCTGGATTCCAGGCAGAGGGAACAGCAAATGCAAAATCAGAACTTGGGAGTCAAAGCCCCACCCTGCCATGACTTGCTGAGAGGCCTCAGGGCAAGGCCTTTTCTTCTCAGGTCTCTTGTTGGGGTTGGACCCTGTCCCCCCCATGCTTCCAAGTCTTAGCTTTTGTGTAAGTGAAAGCTGGGGGGATACGCAGGGTGCAGAAGGGGAGCTGATTTCATCTAGGACAGCTCTGGCAGAGGAATGGAAGGTCTGGCCCCAAACCTGCTGGGTCAGCTAGCTTGCAGCAGTCACTTAGGAAAGGTTGTGATAGTATTTCATTTCTCCAAGGCAGCCAGAGAAACTCAGTCTGCAGGTGGTGCCCCTGAGGAGGTAGACCAGATGGCTCCAGCAAGAGCTGGCCTCACATGGGAGACTAAGGTCAAGCTGGTGTAAAAAAACTGTGTGAGACCCAGCGTTCCCCTCCTGTCCGCACCCTGGGGAACCACCAGAATGATGGGAAGAATCAGGCCCTGTTTGGGGGCACTATCTGCTGAGGGAGTTTCCTGGAAGAGTTTCCTGTCTGATTTTTAAAAACAAACCAACAAACATAAAAACACCTACCAAGAAATACATGAGTAAATGGAGTTGGTTGCTCAGCTCTCTGAGGGAGCTTTGCAGACA
>NW_003852404.1:6042908-6045936 GCF_000181295.1 Otolemur garnettii
TGCGTTTCAGTTTCTTTTCACCTATAACATAGGAGGTTAAAAGGCTTAAATTATCTTATACTTCTGAAGAGTTTATACCTTCACCTGTAAGTCAAGTGCTTGACAAATAGCGATTATTTGGATTCTTTTATTTTTTTTTCCTCTCCTGAGTTAGCAGCTGAGCAGACAGGCCCAGGGAGGGTCAGTGATCTGTCTGAGGTCTCCAATCTAGATTGGGGGGCTGCACTGGGACTTGAATCTGGATGCCCAGACTCAGTGTTGAGTTTTCCAACTATGTCCCCAGCATGGCCACCTTCCCCAACAATCATGTGAGAAGCTGTCCAGGGAGGGCCTGGTGCCCTATTCTGCAGATGAGGAAACTGAGGCCCTGAGAACTTGGGGCCTGCCATAGGCAGGAGGCGTACCTTGTTCACCGTGGCATCCCAGTCCTCGGCACACAGGATATGACTAGACAACACTTGTTGACTTGAGAAGAGGAGGAATGGAGGGGGCTGGAGGTGGTTGGGAGCGGAGGACAATTTAACATCCTCCTGGGTTGGAGCTGTAACCCAGATCTCCCAGGCTAGCACTTGCCTCCCTCCACCCCCCTGCCCATTCCAGACTCAGATATCTAAATTGGGCTTTGGCCCCGGGCTCCTCCTCATGTCTAACGCATCTCACTTGCAGCCTGTATCCCTAAACCGGGGGAGGTCTACGTGAAGGAGTGAGGCGTGCAGTCTCTGAGGCCTCGTGTCCAGGGCCTTGGGAAACCTCACACCTGGCTGGGGAAGATGATAAACACAGCAGAACAGTGTCTGTGACATCCTGTGAATTAATCTGAGCGCCCTGGGCCCCAGGCAGTACAAGCAGTGGCAGCAGGGGAGTCCTGTCTCCAGTTTTGATTAAATCACAATGCTCTGCCAGTCTGTGCCCATTCTCCCAGCCAGAAGAGGAAGGCATGGCTGACACTGATGGGAGGGGGGCTCCAGGAGCAGGGTGCAAGGTCCGGCAGGGGCTTGGGCAGCCCAGACAGAGCAGGAGCACAAGATGGGCTCTTTGACCTTGGACCCCAATCTGGGCAATGGCCTGCTCACTCCCAACCCCCCTCACTTGGTAATGCCAAGCTTCTCCTGGGGTTCTTGGATAACCACTGGCTGAGAAAGTCCACCTAGTCCCTGCAGACCCCAGTTTTCATTTTTCTGTGTATGTAGAGGAGACTTCTTGAACTGGGTATTGTTGGCTGAGTAGGAGTTTTCTTGGCTCACTGCTGCGGGCCTCCTCTCTTGCTATTCCCACCTGCCACGGCTGGCTAAGTCACACCTCTGTGCCTCTGCCCACTTCCTTCTTTCTGCCATCTTTGTTCCCTTCCTGTGCCATCTGACAAAGTCCTACACAATGTGGAAATAAACAAAACCAACCAAAAATGAGAAAAGCGTTCAGAGCTTGCTGTAGCAAGGGAGTCAGCCGCCATCACTTGTGTTTTGGCAGAGATTCAAGGCAGGCAGAGCAGGAGGAAAGCTTTATGGTGGGGAGAGGGGGAGCTGCAGGTGAGCTCTGATTAGAGACGGTTGACCTGAGCAAGCTGGAGGCGGCTCACTAGAATCAGAGCATCCTGTGGGATTGGTCAGGGGCAAATCTGACTTTCTCTGGTTGGCCCTGAGTTGGAAGCAGGAAAAAATATAGGGAAGCTGTCAGTTATCAGTCAAGGACTGATCATTTCGGGTCAATTGTTATAGAAATCATTGTTTAGCTTGCTGGACTGTCACCAACGGTAGCAGGTCTGACTTAGAGCAGGCTGGCTCTCTGGGTTGGTTTTTGGAGATACGCGGGTTGGTTGCCTGGGCCAGGTGATGCAGATTGTGGGTCAGAGTTCTACTGCTCTCTGTGGTCTGGCCATTGGCCATTTGTATGTGTGGTCTCTCAACATCATTCAAGAATAAGATGAAGGGCCACTGCATCCAGGGAACTTTTCTGAATCATCTGCAAAGATCAGAGTAGATGTCCTCCTTCCCTGGGCCCATAGTTTGGGCCAGTAGGGATTTGAATCCCAGTTTCTTTTTTTATTAGCAATGTATGTTCTGAGCCAAGGGACTTAGCCTCTCAGTTTCCTCATCTGTAAAATGGGAGAGGATAATAACATTGTCACAGAGATGAGTTGAGATAATACATATACCGTGCTTAGAACACTTGTTATTAGCGCTATTATGACCAGCACTCCAGCAAGCGATGGCTTGGATGAGGAACGTTTGTTTACATTAGCTCTCTCCCCTTTAGACCTGGAGGTGTGGACAGGTGCAAGGGAGACATGTCAGCTCTGGGTCACCTCCCTGCAATCACTCCCCTGGATTCCAGTGCAGCCCAGGGACTGTGCAAATATCCTTACCTGTCAGCTTGACCCTCACTCAACTGGGAGTCCCCTGAGGGCAAAAGTGGTTTCTTATTTGTGCGGGTTCTTAAATGCTTAGCTCAGGACCTAGCCAGGGATGGGAGCCAAGAGGAGGTTAGCTGAGTGAGGGAATGAATGAATTAGGGAATGAATGCTCGAGGTGGTCTCAGAACCACCCACGCCTGTCTTCTCCCACTCACAGGCAGGAGGAGGCCTCCCTTCTCGCTTGGTTCTGACAGGTGGCCTCTGTGTGCGTGTCTTGGGAGGTGGCTAGCTGAACCCCATGCCCCGGAGGGAGGTTTAGCTGGAGGAGGGTTGAAGAATTGGGAGGATGATGGGGAGCCAGGGTCGGGGGGCTCCATGCAGGACAAACTCTGACTCAGCCGGAGCTCTCCAGTGCTAGCCCAGGCTTCCTCTACAGAGGACGAGTTCCCCATCACTGGAGGTGTTTCGTTTCATTCATTCACTGGTTCTTTTATGGGTTTGTTCATTTATTGAGCACCACTTTATGCTGGGTAAGCACTAGTGGGTGGAAAATTAATCAGATCAATAATTCCAAAAGCACGAGTGTGTGGAATGAAAACCCATTTATCCCTCCTTGGCCAGACGTGTCCCCAGCCTCCTGCTGACCCCTTGTCACAAGATATTTCTGATAGGGCCCTC
>NW_003852404.1:6046534-6048555 GCF_000181295.1 Otolemur garnettii
AAAAAAAAAAACATTTAAAGTTTTCTATAAATAGCCAATGTACTCCGTATTAATATAAAACCGATATATAAACAAAAACATGCTTATATGAACAAGAAAAGACAAAAATAGTTTAGTAGGAGGGTAGAGGGAGGTGAAAGAGAGGAGGGGGAGGGGGAGGATGATTGGCAGATAGAGGGAGGAACCGAGGCAGGATCTCACCTAACGTGCATATTGTGAAGTGCCTAACACACCCCCCGGGGTGAGGGGCTCTTTTATAACTGAAACTTTACCCTGAAAGTGAGAACAGTGTAACCTAAAACTTTGTACCCTCCTATGAATTGGAAATAAAAAATAAATTGGAAATAAAAAATAAATACAAAGAGTTTAAAGTTTTCTAAAGTTTAGTTTGAAGTTGAAATACATGTGTATATCTATTTTTAAAATACATATATTTTAACATATATAACACGATATATATGTGTGTAGCCAGCACTCAGGTCAAAGAACAGAACATCAGCAATTCCTGGAACCTGCCCCCATACCTCTGACAGCCACCACTCCCCCATCCGAACAGGTACCCACTTTCCTGTGAATGGAGTCACACACCTTTGCTGCCTGGCCTCACTTGACCATCTTACTCAGTGTACTGTGGTGTGTAGCTGTACTTCATTTATTCTCTGTCTTATAGTATTTCATCCTGTTGCAAGAATATGCTTTTCTTTCCTTATCTGTTCTAATCTGGAAGGACATAGTTTCTTTCTTTCTTTCTGTTTTTGAAACAGGGCTGCGTCACAGCTCACAGCCCAACCTCTTGGGCTTAAGTGATTCTCCTGCCTCAGCCTCCCAAGTAGCTGGGACTACAGGCATCTACCACTACACCCGGCTATTTTTTGCTTGCAGTTGCCATTGGTGTTTAGCAGGCCCGGGCTGGCTCGAACCCGCCACCTTTGGTGTATGTGGCTGGTGCCCTACTCACTGAGCTACAGCCGCCGCGCCTCTGGTGTGTAGTTTTAACTCGCATTTCCTTGATGATGAATGAAACTGAGCTCTTTATCGTCTTTATTAGCTGTTTTCTTTTCTTTTGTCAAGTGTCTGTTCAACTGTCTTGACCATTTTTCTACGGGCTTTTGTATTTTCATATTTATTTGTCCACAAATTAAAAAAAAATATGCTAGATGTGAGTCCTTTATCAAATATATGCAAACATGCTTTCCCTCCCTGTTGGTTGCAAATGTACCTTCTTAAGGGTGTCCTTTGGTAAATAGCAGCCTTTGATTCTGATATTGTTTATTTTGATGGTTTATTTAGAATTTCTAATTATTTATTTTGGTGGTTAGCAAGCACTTTGGGGGACCTGCGGAAGGAACTGTTGCTTGCTTCAAGGTCACAAAGATGTTCTGTTTTCCCGTCAAAGGTTCAGTTATCTTCTTTTTTTTTTTTTGTAAGACTTTTATTTATTTACTTTTTGTTGTTGTTGTTGCAGTTTGGCTGGGGCTGGGTTCGAACCCACCACCCTCAGTATACGGGGCCGGCGCCCTACTCACTGAGCCACAGGCGCCGCCAAGAGCTTCCCTATTTCGCCTTTCCTACTTAGATCTGCCGTCCGTCTGGAATGACATTCTGTGTATGGTGTGAGGAAGGGTTGAAGTTTGTTTTTTCTCTCATAGATCTGCATATATTGGGAAAGTCAAGGTGTCAGTGACGGTGGGGAGGGTGGGAAGGGTAGGGGGTGTGTTCACAGACACTGGGTTTGGGGGGGCGTAGGGACAGCAGGGTGCGGGCAGCTCTTTTTCTCTAATTAGCAGGGTAGTCATCTTGATCTGTCTGTTCTGTGGCTTCTATTTCCTAGACCCTGGGACATAGGGTTTGTCCTCAAACTACTTCTCGGTAGGGACATGGGGCTGCAAGAGGCTGTTCTCAGATAGGACCTGCCGCTGCCCCTCCCACCGTAGGGGAGGCTGGTGCCCCAAGGCTGGGAAGCGTGGTGAATGGATGAATCATGGAGAAGGCTCCTTTCTGGACAAGACATGGTTTTCCTC
>NW_003852404.1:6049194-6057123 GCF_000181295.1 Otolemur garnettii
AGAGTCAGACTGCAGCCTGGCTCTATCACTCACTCGCTGTCTAAACTATAGGCTAAGTTGCCTCAGTTTCCTCATTTGTAAAGGGGGATGTGAATGGTTCCTACCTCCTAGGGTTGTGAAGATTGAAGGAGGTACTAGTTTTAAAACCATTTAGTCAGTGCTCAATAAGTGCTAATAATTATAATTAAGTCACCAATCAACTGTTCATTTACCCTGAGAGGTCATCTAGGCCGTTCTTCGTTTATTCGTCCAACAAATGTATCTTGAGGTTATTTGGTAACACACGCAGGTTTTAGAGCAGGGAATAAGATTAAGTCCCCACTTCCAAGGGGGCTGGCACTTTGGTGGGAGAGAGCATTATTTAGGAGTAGGGTCTAAGCTACTGGAACAAATAAACTCAACAATACAGTGGCCTGGGTAAACTGGATTTTGTTGTTGTTGTTTATTTGTTTGTTTGTTTTTACCGTGAGTAACACTCCAGAGGTAAATGGCTCCAGACCTACTAGGGGCAGCTGTGGTATCCTCAACATGTGGCTTCTACCTCTGTGTTAACTATAGCTGCTGTGGCTCCTGCCATCTCATCAGCAACCCAGCAAACTGAAAGTGGGAAAGGGAAGAAACATAAGTGGTTCTTTCTCTCTCTCTCTTTTTTTTTTTTGCAGTTTTGGCTGGGGCCAGGCTTGAATCCGCCACCCCTGGTTTATGGGGCCAGCACCCTACTCCTTGAGCCACAGGTGCTGCCCAGTGGTTCTTTTTTTTTAAGGCATGCCCTAGAAGTGTCTGATATCATTTTTATTCATACCCACTGACCAGAACTTAATCATGTGACTGAACCTAGCCACAAGGAAGTCTGGGGAATAGAGTTTCTAAGAGTTTGAAAGCTGGTGCCATGGCGTGCTGCCCCCATATCCCCAAGGTGAGTCAGGCCCATTGCAGGATAGCTTGGGCTACCTCAAAGCTTGGACTGCCAGATTAGCAAATCAAAAGACAGGACACCCCGTTGGTATTTGGGATACTTGTATGTTTAGGCAGAACACTTACTTATTGCATGGAATACTAAATTTTAATTTACTTCTACTCAAACCAGTCCTAACTATGCCTCTGAAGCCACATGGGACAGATGTGTACTCCACCAGGCTTAACCATGCACTTACTGGGCGCTGATCATTGCAGGGGGGACGCCGAAGACTCAAGTGATGGGCACCTGCCTTCTGGGCTGTGAAAATCAGGATTGGCAGCTGCATCTTTTCCCACAAAGGTGCATTAAACAGAAGTTCATGATTTGTTGCATGGGACAGCCCAGAGGTGCCCATCTCAAGTGTCTTTACACAGCGAGAAAAGGCCTGCCTGAGAAGTCTTCTGGGAGGAGCTGAGCCTTGAGCTTGGGGTTTCCACGTGGTGCCAGACAGGGCCCAGGTCTTTGAATCACTTTGGATTCAAAGGTCTTTGGAGCCCTGGGTCTAATCCCAGATCTGCTCCTTCCTTGATGTGTGACCTTGGGCAAGTCCTTTACTCTGCAAACTGGGGTTTTCTCCTGTGTAAAATGGGGGTCAAAGCAGAACTTACTTCATGGAGCAGCAGTGAAGATCAATGGAGACTATGTTTTTTTAAATAATGAACTTGGCACACATTTATCTTGCAAGATAAGATCTAGACTGATGTTTTTTGTTGAGTTGTTAATATTTTTACTGAGCCTTTGAAAGGAACAAAGGATTGGGATTGTTATGTAGGAAACAGAAAGAATTTCAGAGCGGGGGTCGGGTTGGGGTGGGAGAGAGAACAAAGGTGCAGAGGTCAGAGGGGGTGGGGGTCACCTCCCTGGGCATATGGGCCAGGCTTGGCAGTGAGCAGATGACCAGGGCCAGCAGGACCTTGAAGGCCATCAGCACTGTCCCTCCTCTTGTCCCAGTTCCCTGTCTCTGGACACCCCTCTTACTGAGTCTATGCGACTTGGTTCCTGCACCCTGCTGTGTCCCAGCCCACCGAGGCCACGGCCACGCTGTGGAATTTCCAATTTTCAGCTAATGTGCGGGTCGTGACAGAGGCTCAGAGGCCCTGGTCGGACATAATGGCAGAAGAATTGTAAATGTTGCCCTGAGTGAATGGCAATGAGGAAGGGCGGGGAGGGGACATTTTCCATCGGCCGCGGTGCCGAGCCTAGGAATACATTTTCTCTGGGAGTGTGTCGCATTAGATTTCCAGAGGTGCTCGGGCTCCAGGTACATGTCATTAGTAACAGTTTGGGCGATAATGAATCCTTTTATTTCTTTTCCTCACAGCTCATGAATACATAACGAGGCCCCGCTCAGGCGCATCTGGCCGGGCCCTGCACTCTGCTACCTAATCTCGTCCCTGCTCCAATATCCAGGCGGCCCAGCTGGGGCCTGCCTTAAAGGAGCCGCTGTTCTTTCCTGCCCAGGGATGCCTGGACAGCCAAGGGCTGGTCACCACTGAGACCCAGCCCGGGAAGGGGATGGCAGAGCCAGGGGAAGGATGAGACCTCAGACCAGGCATCCTCAAACTACGGCCCGTGGGCCACATGCAGCCCGCCTAGGACATTTATCCGGCCTGCTGGGTGTTTTCCCGCCGCTGCCTGTCTTGCTTAGCAGCCAACTTGTCCCAGAGCCGCAGTCCGACCCTCCACCGGTCTGAGGGACAGTGACCTGGCCCCCTGTTTAAAAAGTTTGAGGACCCCTGCAATGCATCCAGCAGGCACTCAGCAATGCTGCTTGGTGAACTGTGATTGCCCTGGCAGGGTAGGGCTGGGTTAAGGTTCTACCCAAGTTTAAAAACTGTCTCCTTGATCTTGGCCAACCACTCTCCCAGGAAGGGCTTGTGATCCCATTTCACAGCTGAAGAAAATGAGGCTTAGAAAGGTAGAGAACTGTCCTGGGTTTACTAAGGCAGACCAAGCCTGAACTTGTCCCCAGCGGGCCGTAATTCAGAGAGATTTGAATTACGAGAGATTCCCCTGAAAGGACTTTGACCAAGTGATTCTTGGTTTTACAAAATGTTTCTCTACCAAGGATTCCATTTCTGTATTTATCACGAACCTGTTTAATTTCTATTACTTCACTGAGCAAATCTAGAGGAACAAAAGGGTTAGTATCTTAAAAGTGGTTTTCCCACATGTCCGCTATCTTCTTTTTCAGCAATTCCTACCTCCCTGTCCATCTGTTGCTGGACACTTGCATTCCCGTCACCGTGTCTGTCAAGCCCTCACATCACTTCTTTGTTCTTGGCTGGGTCTCCAGTGCCAAGGACAGAGCCTGGCACACAGTAGGTGCTCAGCAAATATTTGCAGGATGACAACCAGTTTCCACCACCATCATGGGCCCTCCAGGGCTGGGCTGCTGGGTGCCTCTGGCCCCAGGAGGAAAGGGCAATGTCAGTCAACGTTGATGTCTTGGGCCTCTGAATTCATGTGCGGCCTCCCATCCCGGGCTCTCTGGTACTCCCCGGTACTTTCAGGTTTGGGTGGCCTCCCGGTGAGGGGTGGAGGAAAGGGGGCAGGGCCTCCTGGTAAGAGGTGGGGACATGAAAAGCTTAGATGCTGAGACTTCATGCCCTTGCCAGAGGCCTGGGTCTCAGAACTCTCTGGTGGATCTGGCTCAGCAAAGTGGCTTCCACCTTCCAGAAGTGAACGGTCCTGATAGCTAAAGGCCAGTCTGATGCTGAGGCCGAACCTGGAACACCCCTTATAGATGCCTGGTGTCTGCCAGGCCATGTTATAGGCACACGACAAACTCTAAAAAATTTAACCCCCAGAACACCTCTGACAGGCCTTATCATGAACCTTCAATAAGGAAGGGAAGGCACAGAGAGGTTAGACAACTTGCCCAGGAACACACAGCAGCAAATGGCAGAGGGAGCATCGGATCCCATGCTGTCTGTAGACCCAGACCTCTGCACACACCTGCCCTGAGAGTTGCTGACACCACCAAATGCCATCAGGAATGCAAAGCTGCCCACAGACCACGGATCCAACTGGGCTCGCCCACCGTTTCTCATCGTCCCTGGGTCGGTTCCAGGTTCTGACCTGATGATTATTTACTGAATCCTACTACATGCCTGTCCTGGGGCTAAGTACTTTACATTTATTTTCTCTTGTAACGTTCACAAAAGTCCTGAAAGCAAGGCATCATTATTTCTTTTTTATAGACCAGGGAAGAGGGCTCAGAGAAGTTAAGTAATTTGCCCAAGGTCACACAGCAGGTAACAAGGAAGAACCTGGTTCCTCTACCTCCCTATAGCCACTTCCTGTCTTTGAAGTGCCACCCTGGCTAAGAAGTCTTTCTCGATTAGGGACAGAATAAATGTCCCTCATCCTCTTGCCACTTGCCCCATCATCTGAGGCTTTTCTCGCACAGACTGAGGTGCAAGGCTTGTGCCATGGCTGATGCCTTTCAGGGGTGTGTCCTTCAGCCAAGCCTGCCCTCCAAAGGCTCAGAAAGGAGGGGAGCTGGGTGTCAGTGCCTTGGTGTCCAGCCCTGCCCTCCATACCAGCACCCTTGGCCTGGACTTCTCCACCCATCTGCACCACGCACTCGTGGGAGACAGTGTGGCCTGGGGGAACCGCAGCCATGAAAAAATCAAAAGGCCTCGATCTCAGCCCTGGTCCAACCACTTAGTAGCTCTGTGGCCTCTGTGGCCATTGTGAGCAAATGGCTTCTCTGCCTCTCTGTGCTCTTGTTTATTTAATGGGCATAATAACCCCCTGCTACTTCCTGTGCAAATACTGCTCCTACTGAGAACAAGGCTGGGCACGTGGACCTTCTCAGTGCACAGAAAGCCATAATTACAGCAAGTAGTACCATGCGATGCCCTCCTCTTTATAATGGATCTGTCCTGTAGCCACACATGCCGGGCCCTGCCAACACCATCCCCGCTTGCCTGCCTTGCTGTGGTTACTCTTTTCTCTCTTTAACCCATCTTCTGAGAATTGCCTTGCTGCTGCTTCTGACAGAATGCTCTGATATGTCAACGCTATCTTCAGGAACTTTCAATGGCTCCCTATTGCCTCCAAGTTGAAGTCCAAACCGCTGACCCTGGCATTCAGAGGCCATCCCAAACTGTCCTCAACCTGACTCTCGCAGTGCCCCACACAAACACTTCGCTCCCCTGCAAGGCACTCACCCCACAACATGTGGGTGGCTGTGACCGGCCTGGAGTGCCGTCTCCCCCTCCGCTCTGTCTTACGCCTCTTCCAGCTTGAGTTTTGCCTCCTCCAAGAAGCTATGTCTTCACCTTCCCTCTCTGAGCCTCGATTTTCTCATCTGTCAAGTGGACGCTCACTGTGCCCACTTTGTGGTATTTTCATGAGAACTGACTGTTCTCAGAGCACAGTTAATGCCTAGGAAAGACTGGCCATGGAGGGACTCTTCTCTCTCAATTCTCTCGATCCCCCAGCACGGAGAGGGGCCTGCTGCATAGCAACCTGAACAACAGGGAAGCCCCTCAGATGCCTCCCTGGTGATCTATGCCCTGCACAAGGCCTCCTGGGGTCCCTGTTGACTTTGGGATGTGGTCCCCACCTGGGCTGCTTTGACCAGCCTGGAATTTCAAGCTGAATTTGATTTGACCTGTTCTGCAGGGCCAGCCCCTAAACCAAATCCTATTCCTGCTGAACCCCCGGTGCCCAGTGCCTCCTGGGAGGTGGAGATGGAGTCTAGCTGGGCCACTGCCTGGGGCCACCTTCGCCAGCCCCTGCACAATGTGCCTCCTGAACTAATTCTATAATCCTGCCTCCTGCCTGGCCCCAGCGGCTCAGGAAGGGTTCCCTGAGCTGCCCTGATCCCACCTTCCTGCCCAGCCCAGACTTGCAGCCCCTCAGCCCCTCACCAGCCTGCACTAGGGCCCTGCCGATGTTCTGAAACTCATTTAGGGCCATAGCTCTGCTGGCTTAGCACCCCTGCCCCCACACCCCAGCCAGGCCCTGTAATAGGATCCAGATGTTCACTCTCCTGTCCCCAGGGTCCCTGGGATAATCCGTGACAGTCTCAGACCCACAGGGGGCAGGCACAGCTTCGGGGACTTTTGGGATAGAGGACAGAAACAGGGTAGGGGGCCCGTGTCCAGGGTCAGGCAAGGGATAAATAGACACGCCCAAAGCCAGGCATCCACTGTCCAGACTCCTCCAGAAAGCATCCTCTCCTCCCGGGTGAGGGGTGGAGATTTCCGTGTGCTGGCTGTGCGATCATGGGTAAGCTGTGAACATCTCTGAGCCTTGTCTTCCTCACCTGCTGAACCAGCTGTGACCTCCCAGCATTGTTCTGGATGGTGCTCTGGAGACTGTGTAGGTGAGGGGCAATTTGGCACACAAGCCTGGCACATAGTAGATATTCACCATAGAGACTCGGGACAGTTCCCTTATCACTTGGAGCCTCAATTTCCCCATCTGTCAAATGGGGATCATAGTGCCCACCTTTCAGGGTTTCAGAACAGGCACACAGTAGGAACTCCACACATAGTAGGTGCTTCCCCCTGGCCTTCCTGTGCTGTTGTTGGTCCTCACCCGTGTGGCAGAAAGAGGGGGACACTCATCTCCTGGAGTCTGCAAGGAAGGCCAGGCTGCATGGGATCCCCTTATGCAATGGAGGATTCAGGGCAGAGAGACCCAGGTTCTAGTCCCAGTTCTGTCTCTAGATAAGTCCCTTCCTCTTCTGGGCCTCAGTTTCCCCATCTGAAACATAAGGTCTGCTAGTTCATTGCAAGCTCTCAGAACACGGTAGATGCTCAATAAATACCTGTCATGGACTATTCAGAAGGCTCTCCATCCTCTTCTCCCTCCCGCCTCTCTACACCCACTGGCCTTCCTCCTCTTCCTCTGGCTGTCCCCCAAGTGGCTGAGGCACCTGTTGACCTGACTGCCTGTCCCATAGGCATCTGGCTTTCTTGCTGGTCTGTAACCCTACTCAGCAGAAAGGGAAATGGGGACCCTTAGGGTCTTCCAGGGAGGACCCACCACCCTCCCAGCCCCTGAAGATGCAGGTGGGGTCTGGAGCAGCGGGAGGGAAGGGTTCCCCACTGACTTCTGGGTGGGGGGGCTCTCTCATTTGTCTTTAATACACAACCAGCGCTTCTGGGTGATGAGCCTTTCACTCCCCGTTGAGATGAGTCTCTGCCCAAGCCCACCCCTGGTTTCACTTTGCAGGCTTCTCTCCCAGATGCCATCCTGAGCGCCCGCTATTCACGGGTAAATGCGTGTGCAGGAGCTCAGGTTTTGGGGAGTCAGTACGTGGGATCATATTGTACGCGTCTTTGTGCCATTTTGAAATGTCACTCACTGTATCTCGAAGACCTTTATTTGCCAGTCCCTGTAACTCCAATTCATTTAAAAACATTCATTCCTAATTTTTATCCTACAAGTGTTTTTTGAACACTCACTAAGAGCCAGGATATGGAGATAAATAAGACCCAGACTCGAACATACATGCTAGGAGGGAAGCCAGCCGCCAAACTAGCCATTTAAGCACAAGAGGACCAAAGTCTGGTGGGGGAGAGGGGGTTGGAGTATGTGGAGGGAGAAGGGGAGCTCATCAACCAGGCCACAAATGGGGAGGGGAGGGGTGGAAGGGACCGAAGTCAGGCAGGAGTTTTACAGATAGAGGCACAGGCAAAAGGATGGAGCCAGGAAGAATGCAGGTTGCAGGCTCATGGTAGCTGGGTCTGTCTGGGCCCTGGGGTGCGTGGAGGGAAGAAGAAGTAGGTTACACCAGGGGCTGAGCTGGGGAGGGCGCAGAGAACCATCATTCCCAAATCCAGTGGCTATTACTTGGCAGGTGCTATTTCAAGCTTTACACATATCAACATTTTAATCCTTGCAACTACCCTAGAAATAAGTATTCTTATTTCTGTTTTAAAGATGAGAATCTGAGACATAGAAAGGTTGGGAAATTTAACCGAGAACACACAGCTTGTAAGTGGAGA
>NW_003852404.1:6057207-6058074 GCF_000181295.1 Otolemur garnettii
GCACTTGTCCACTTATAAAGGAGGTGGGGTGGCAGCTGCCTCATCACAAGATTGTACAGAGGACCCTGCTGGGCACACGTGCAGCTAGTGATGCCCTGGGGGTGGGGGGTTGGAAGGTGGACAGACATCTGCCTGCAGGGACCTCAAAGGAGTGTGGTGAGAGTTGCTGATTCCAGACCATGGAAGAGCAGTTAACACTGGTGACAACAGGAAGTAAGGGAGGGAGAAACTCCCTGGGCTTTGTTGGGGTAGGGGGAATATTCACGGACAGTCTCAGGGGAAGCAGTAGGCAGAAGGGCCTGTGAACAGGATGGCGGCGATGGCCATGCAGACTCCTGGTTCTCCTGCTTGAGTTTACAACAAGCAAACCAGCAGTGCTTGTTAAAGCATGGACCGCTGGGCCCCAGCCCCGAGTTTCAGACTCAGGGGGCCTAGGGCGAAGCTGGGTGTGCCTTTCTAAATTCCCGGTGCTCCTGCTGCTGGGGACCACTGAGAACCACTGATAGAGCCAAGGAGGAGGAGAATGAGTTCATCAGGGGTTTCCTGTAGCCCCTGGGAGGCCTCAGGACTTCATGGCTAGTCGTCTTCTATTTCCAGGGAGGAATTAAAGGCGCAGAGAGGTCGAGTGACTTGCTGAAATACCCACTGCAGTCAGGGTGTCATCACCACCATCTCCCACTCTGGGAGACTCCATCTCAGGGCCTTCCCACACTGCCCCTCCTGCCTGGAATGCCTTTCCCAAGTGTCTGCCTCTCGGCATCTTGAAAAGGCATTGGGTGCAGCCCTGCTGTCCCCCCAGAGCTCTCTGCTCCTTCACTGCGCTTAGCATGGACTGCAGTTATTATTTCCAATATTTATTTGTTCAGC
>NW_003852404.1:6058471-6110505 GCF_000181295.1 Otolemur garnettii
ATTCACATACTTCAAGATTCTCCCTGTCTCCTTTTCATGTAGTTTCCAGACATTCTTGATGCATGCCCAGGCAAGAGCTCAGATTTATTCTTTCTCTTCTTTCATACACAGATGGTGGGACACCAGGCACACAGTTTCACACCTTCTTTTTTAGCTAACCAGATATCTTGGAAATCTTCCCCAAGATGAATAAAGAACCTGTCCATTCTTTTTTTTTTAATGTTTATTTTTTTAAAGGGTACCGTTTGTTCTTTTATTTTCTATAATATTGTCATGAAGTATTATTATTATTATTATTATTATTATTATTATTTTTGAGACAGAGCCTCAAGCTGTCCCCCTGGGTAGAGTGCTATGGCTTCACTGCTCACAGCAACCTCCAACTCCTGGGCTCAAGCGAGTCTCCTGCCTCCGCCTCCCAAGTAGCTGGGACCACAGGCGCCCGCCACAATGCCCAGCTATTTTTTTTTTTTTTTTGGTTGCAGCCATTATTGTTGTTTGGTGGGTCCAGGCTGGATACGAACCTGCCACCTTAGGTGTATGTGGCTGGCGCCTTAGCTGCTTGAGCCACAGGCGCCGAGCCATCATGAAGTATTATTAATGAGAAAACAGAAGTCTTTGGTGTACCTTTCCAAAAGACTGTGAAAAATAATCCAATTTTTTCTGTCCACTGTATTTTTACCCAGGACGATGTTAAGTTTTGTTCTTTTTCGTCTTGAGATGTTTCTTTTGAGCTTCACAGAGACCAGGGAACCCATTTCACTGGCCAAATAATTCAATCTGTTTGTATTAATATTAGAACACGTGGCTGATTGTGCAGCATTTTCCTTGTGCATGCCCCTCTCGGTCTTCGGAACGGAGGTCACAGGATGACAGAGGCTGTGACAGGAACACTTGGACTTTGCGGAGCAAAGGAGGAGCGGTAAACAAGGGTTGAGCTTGGAGGGCCTTTTAAAGACTTTTTTGAGACAGAGTCTCACTCTGTCACCCAGGCTGGAGTGCTGGGGTGGCACAGCTTACTGAAACCTCAAACTCCTGGGTTCAAGGGGTCATCCTCCCTCAGCCTCCTGAGTAGCTGGGAGAACAGATGCCCTCCATGATGCCCAGCTGATTTTTCTATTTTTGGTAGAGACTAGGTCTCGCTCTTGCTCAGGCTGGTCTTGAATTCCAGAGCTCAAGAGATCCTCCTGCCCTGCCATCCCAGAGTGTTAGGACTACAGGCATGAGCCACCATGTTGGGCTGGAGTGTCCACATTCTTATTTATGGCAGCAGAAAAAGGAGCAGTGCTTTCTTCCATGCATTGGTCTGCTTAATGTTTACCAGGCCCCTGCTGTGAGCTGTGCCTGGTGGGGTGAAGGCCAGAGGGACCAGGGTTTGAATCCTGGCTCTGCCATGGGCCCTTGGATGAACCACTCAAGTTCAGGAACCTCAGTGTGCATGTCAAGAAGGACAATCTCAGCACCTATCTTGTGAGTTGTCAGCAGGATTAAATAAGGTAATGCAGGTCAGAGTCTTGGTCTCTGTACCTGACACACAGTAGGCACTGGAGGCACTCAATGCATGGTGGCTGCTATGACAAGTATTACCATTATAAAAATGAGTATTATTACCCAGTCCTGGGCCAGGACATGAGTTTCCTGGAGGTTGTGACACATGTGCCCTGTTGAAACTAGTGATCCTCCAATTAGGATTAGCTGAACTGATGGCTCATGAATGGTGACCTTGGCACATTTGGACAAGAAGGGCTCTGGGAGGGTGTCTATCCCACTTGCCGTGTGAGGATGGGGAGAGGTGCAGGGGCCACTAAAGAGCCTGGGAGTCTACCCTGTGCATCACGGAGACAGCTGGGGGAAGCAGCTTTCTTTCACGGTCTGGTGTTGGTCCTTGGTCACTGGATACATTTAGGCTTGAGACATTTGGGACTTTACTAAGTCTCTTTCTTCCATTTTTTTTTCCTCTGGTGGGAGCAACTTCCGCTTTCCTTGGGGAATTGTCATTAACAAGAGGTGACAACCAAGAGTAGGGCATTTTTCTTCTAGTCTTTCTTCTTATATTTATTCCTTGACTGCTTTTTTTTTTTTTTTTTTAAATGAGGTCTACTTACAGCATCCATTTGGGGAATAAAAAGAAAGTCCCCGTCATTGTGTTCTACAGGCAACTCCCACTAGGACGTTGTTCACACGTTTCCTTGTGCCAACTTTCTACACACACTTTAGCCTCTTTGTGATAACATCATACAATCAGTTTCTACCCTATATTACTTGGCTCCTCATTGGAGTATCAACCTCTCCTCATGTTATTTAAAATGTTGTAAATCCCATTTTAAATGACTGTAGAGTAACCCATTGAGTGGAAATACCATATTTTCCTATTGTTGACCATTTGGGTTGCTCCCACTTTATTTCATGGAGAAAATTCTACTCCCATCTTAGTTTTTTCCCCAAGGCTTAGATTCTTGGAAGTGGGAATCCCTTGGTCACTGACTACAGAAATGTTTAAGGATCTTGGTTCCCACCAACCCTGGCCCCACCACCTCTCATCAGCTTTATTTTAATATGTAGTTTAACAAATTCTTTTTTGTAAAAGACAGGGTTTTGACCCCCAAAGACAGAAATTTCATATCTGTTTCCCCAAAAGCAGCAGTCCCCAACCTTTTTCGCAGCAGGGATTGGTTTCATGGAAGACAGTTTTTCCACAGACCAGATGTGGAGGGGATGGTTTCAGGATGATTCAAGTGCATACCACTTATTGTACACTTTATTTCTATTATTATTATGTTGTAATATATGATGAAATAATTATACAGCTTACCATAATACAGAATCAGTGGGAGCTCTGAGATTATTTTCCTGAAAATAGGCTTCCCATGGGGGTGATGGGAGACAGTGACACTGGCAGTGTGTTGCTTATGTCCATGGCTCGACCTCAGCTCACTAGACATTATTAGATTCTCATCAGGAGCACACAACTTAGATCCCTCACATGCACAGCTTACAGTAGGGTTTGCACACCTATCAGAATCTAATGCTGTCACTGATCTCACAGGAGGTGGAGCTCAGGTGGTGATGTAAGTGATGGGGAACGGCTGTAAATACAGATGAAGCTTCGTTCCCTCACCAGCCACTCATCTCCTACTGTGTGGCCCAGTTCCTAACAGGACACAGATTGGTACCAGTCTGTGGCCTCAGCACTGGGGACCACAGCCCTAAAGTATCTCTAGGGTCCCCAAATCCAAAACCATCAGAACCTAGAGCAAACCCAAGGCATCTAAGACGGCCCTGAAAGTGGTTGAAGCAGCAGGGCAGAGAGCAGAGGATTCTCCCACAGGCAGCAGACCTGGGTCCCAGCCATTCCCACCCACCACCTACATCTTGATCACTTTGTTGCTGTGTGTTCTTATGAATCATCTTAGCCACTCCAAGTTATCTTCAAAGCAGGATTAACTCTTCACCCATTTGAATGTCCGTTGGTGATTTCCTGAGGTTGGGTCCATTTCTAAGAGAACTGTTCACTCACTCAATCATTTACTCAATAACTATTTAATTAATGCTGTATCAGGCTCTAGAATTGATTTCTTATTCCTTACAATTTCACCTATCCTGGCTGGTGCAACAGAAGAATGAGCTAGGGTCGGACAGTCACGGGTTAAAACCCTGTCTCTCTCATGATCAGCTGTGAGACTTGGGCAAGCCATTGAGTTTCTCTTAAGTCTCAGTTTCCCCATCTGTAAATGGGGAACAATAATAATGGCTGGGAAGTTGGATGGATTAAATGATGGAATACAAGTAGAGTACTTAGAAGTACCCAGCAGATACTAGTTATAGTAATAATTAGGTTATTAGTTATTAGGTTGCATAAAGATTATCAAACAATTTCTAAGATGGTCAGTTGTCCCATTTCAGGATGACCAGATGCCAGATTCAGGTTGTGTGGCTGTAGAGCATGAGGGAGGCTGATAACTGCCCAGGGGCCTGCAGACCTTTCTGGGTCTTATTTGCCTCTCCCAGGGGAAGGCAGCCAGGAGCTGAGCACTTCCCTGTTTATGACTTGGCATCAGACTCTAGAAACAGGTGAACTGAGGATTAAAGGGCTTCAGTGTAGACAAGACAGATTGAATACTGGAATGAGGCAGTGCCTGAGATTAGAATGATATCCTAATTAAGGGTGACAATATTAGAATGTTAGAATGTTAAAAATGACTCAATATTAGAATTGTGGGGGTTATCGTAATGGATAAAACAGTATGGTAGAACTTTGGCTTTGGAAAGCTATGAAAGACGATCAGCCTTTTGCTAAATCTGGAGACATAAAAAAGCCACAGAGAAAATGTGGTGTAATTTTACTGGGAGATGGTGGTAGCAGTCGTAGATAGAGTTTTGCAGGGAAAAATTTGAAACCAAACTGGTACATGGATTTGGGAGCAGAAGGCAAAATTTGCATGCAGTTCCAACATTCAGAAAAAACCCTGACCATTTCAATAAGTGCTGGGGGAGGGTGGGCTGTTTGGGGTTATTTGCCCACCCCCTAGTGCCCTTGTCATGGACACTCACAGTTCCTTTTCCCCATCTTTGGGGGGCTTGTGGAAATGACGTGTAGACCATCAAATTCAGATCAGCCCTTCATTCTACAAGGGAGGACATAGAGGCCTGGAGACACCAAGTGATCTGGTCAAGCCATGCGGGGGGGCTTTGCAGAACCAGCAGAGGGCCTGACCTCCTGACTGTGCCTCTGCTGCTCTGTCCCCTCCGCCCCACTGCTCAGCTGTTCCCTGGACTGTGGTCTGACCTGAGTGCCATGGTGGTGCTTAGTGACCCTGCTTCTTGTGCCAGACATTGGTGAATTCTGCCTTGGAGCAAAGCTAACTGTATACATGTCCTTTTGAACCTACTTACTGTTGACATGTCTTTGGTTTTCAAGACATATTTATTTATAGACTTTTACTAAAGGAAGAAATAATTGGGAAAAGACAGACATCTGATCTACCTAGAACACACATTCAAGTCTAGCAGGTTTTTAGAGCTGGGAAGCCTGGGTTCAAATCCCAGAGCTGTCCTTTCCTAGCTGTGTGATCTTGGGCAAACGACAACCTCTCTGGGGCTCAGTTTTTCCATTTGTTAAATGAGGTTGATATTAACCTCATAATCTTATTGCGAGGACTGATAAGATATAAGACCCTTAGCACAGTGTTTAATAACCATTATTATGATCATCTCTCTCCTTCCTCTCTCCTCCTCAACTCCCACCACCACCCCCTCCCCAAATGCTCACACGTTCATCTTTTAGTACACTGGTGTCTGTTTCAGGAACCCCAAAATACCAACAACTTTTAAAATGATGAACATTTTGGGACTTGGACTTTTCTTGATAAACTGGAAGGATTTTTTTTTTTTTTAAATATCTCTAAATCCCTTAGCAAGCTGGGAGCCAGAGCATAAGAAGAGAAGTTCACACCTGCGGAAAGTCTGCTATGCTCTCTCTGAGTTAATCCTCACAGCCTCCGTGCGGGAGAGTGTCATTACCTCCGTCTTAGAGATGAGAAAACTGAGGCACCGAGACTAATTAATTTGGCCAAGTTCAGAGAGCAAGAAAGGGATGGTGATTACATCCCCATCTAGTCCCCAGACAGATTCTTCTCCCCCCACCAGGACATGCCATTTTGGTTTCTGAGCTGGAGGATGACCTAGTCTTCACCTAGTCCTGGGTCAGAGAAGGAGATCGGGGAGGGTAGAATGAAGGGTGGGGGGACATAAGAAGAGGATATGGTTGGTCCAAGTTCACAACACTTATGAAGTAGCTTCCAAACAAGCAACTGGAGGACATAGCCGTGGGTCTGGACTTGCTTTGATGGTTCCTTCTGCTGGTCTGGAATTCCTGGCTACTTCCCCAGGAGGGCTGTTGAGCGACAACTCCCTGGTGAGCGAAGTCTTCCTTAGAGGCAGTTGCACCATGGGAGCAAGTCCAAGCAGGTGAAAAGGTTGGAGGAAAAAGGTGAATGTGCTTAAGCCAGAGGCAAAGGGGCTCTAGGCTGCACCTTCTCCTCTGTGTTTCTCCTCAGTTTGTATTTACATCTCAAGGACAGGGCAGGAGGACAAGGCCGCTGAAGTGGAGGAAGCTCGGGCCAGGCTAGACCAGCCGGGGATGGGCCTGAGGAAGAGCCAGAATAACCTGTAAGGAGAGAAAAGCAGGACACAGCCAAGTTCTGGGGCTGCAGGTGAGGGTGGCAAAGGCTGCCCAGTGGACAGTGAGTCAGGACAGGAGGCACAGATGAAAACCAAAGGCCAAAGAGGAGGTCAGCTTTTAGGTGCTTTGATGCAGATCTAATGCCTCGAGAGATCCACCCCAAACCGAGACCACAGGAATGGGGTGTTCAAGATGGCGGATGTCCAGACACAGGGAAGGGACACATTAGGGTGGGAATGACCATCTGCAAGGTCACTCGGCCCAGGCAATGAACAGAGTACTCTATCCACCCAGTACTGTCACTAAGATCTGCCGGCTGCCTCTCCTGTCCCTTCCTCCTGAACCCTAGAGCAACATGGGGCTGGATCAAGCCACAGGCAGTGACTGTTCTTGCTTTCGTCTCTAGCCACAAAGAGACAACAGAATGGAAAAATAATTAAAAAATAAGAGTGGAGGTGGAGGGGGGTACGCCTTGGCAGGGGGGAGACTGGGGGCTGGGGGAGCGATTTCCAGAGAGGAGCTGGGTGGAGGGTTGGAGCGGCTGGCGTCGTGATAACCAACAGATGCGATTCTGCAGATAAGCGTAGCAACTTAGATAAATCTCAGGCTTTGGAGGTGGGCGCCTGCGTCCCCTCTCCTCCGTCTGCCTTTTTTCAATTTTATCTCTGAGCCAAGGGAGGGGGAGGGGAGGAGGGCAGGGGAGGGGGGCCAACTTCATCTTCGGGGACTTGGGCTTTTCTTTTTAATGTGTTTTTCCCAGAAGGTGGGAAATGCCAACACACACTCGGAGACCTAGAAGGCGGCCTATGTTTTTTAAAAAGCGGCGGACAAAAATCAAAATATTTGAAAATGTATTTCATGGTAATTATGTCATATTTCATGGGCTGGTGCCACTACTGAAAGAGAGGCTGAATGCCTTAATTTGTATAGAAATTGTAATCATTTGTTCATTTCAAGGTGAAAATTGCATTTTTTAATTTAAATTGTATCCTGCATGATAGTCTATTATCTAGTAAAATTGTCTCCATGTCTGAATGCCTTATGTGCAGCTGCAATGCTTGTTACAAATCCACTTAGATTCATAAAAGCAGGTGGACATCTCAGGAAATGGAAGCCGCTGTGTGTGTGTGCACGCGCGTGTGGATGCGTGTGGAGGCGGGGGTTCTTCTTGGTCACCTCTCGCTCTTGCCTTCCTGGCCACCCACCCCCCAACTTCCAACTCTCATGTCAACATTTCTAGATCTCCTAAATAAATGATAAGCGGTTGGAATAAATGAAGAAGCTGTAGACCGCGGAAAGATATACCCTAGACTGAGGCAGGGAGCCCCGCTGGGGGCCAGGCAGGGCCCCCGCTGAGATGCAGAGGCCCTGCTTTCCAAAGTTAGAAGCCGGATCTCCTCTGAGTGAAGGCGCTGTGCCCACATGGCAACAGAGTGAGTAAGAGCCCGCCGGCGGGGTCCAGCTGCTGGCTGTGTGATCTTACATAAATTCCTTAACCTCTCTGGGACTCAGTGTCTTCATCTTTAAAACGGAATAACAACAAAATTGGCTTCTGCCAAATCCTCCTGCTACCTGTCCACAGAGCTCGGGAGCTAAGAGTGGGTTTTTCATTTTTAAAAATTTTTCATGGTTGAAAAATAAGTCAAAAGAAGAACAGTGTTTTGTGATGTGAAATTATTTGAAATGCAAACTTAAGCGTCCACAAAGGAAATCTTACTGGAGCGCAGACAGGCTTAAAGTGTGTACATGTGGCTTCTCTCCCAGGCAGAGTTGAGCCATTGTGACAGAAATCGGAGGGTCCACAAAGCCACCTGAAGTATTTACTAACTGGTTTTTTATGGAAAAAGTTTGCCACCCCCTGAAATAATGTAAATAAAGCGCTCAGTCCAGTGTCTGGAGTGGGAAATAAGGGAGTTTGGGTGTTTATGTGACATTGTCTGTATGTCCAGCTTATGCAGGTACCTGCTAGTCAGAGATGGAGACTTTCTTTTTGGGGCAAAAACTAGAACTGGGGGTTAGTTTCTCCAGAGAAACTTTACCTAGCGTTTTCTTGAAAATTTCATGACCAATTTTTCTTTTTCTTTTCTTTCTTTTTCTTTTTTTCTTAGAGACAGAGTCTCACTTTGTCTCCCTCAGTAGAGTGAAGTGGCATCATAGCTCACAGCAGCCTCCAGCTCTTGGGCTTAGGCAATTCTCTTGCCTCAGCCTCCTAAGTAGTTGGGACTACAGGCGCTGGCCACAATGCCTGGCTATTTTTTGTTGCAGTTTGGCCAGGGCCGGGTTCAAACCCGCCACCCTAGGTATGTGGGGCTGGCGCCCTACTCACGGAGCCACAGGCACCACCCCAATTTTTATTTTTCAACTCTGGGATATCAGAGGAGCTGTGGATCCAGAGTTGGGTGTTTTTGTCTACCCACTGACTCTGGATAGTTTCCCGCCTGTGAAGTGGGTCCCTTCCAGCAAAATGTAGGTTATGAAGGCCCCATATTCCATGTACACAGCCAGAGTGTTCCCGGCACATACAGTTGCCAGGAATGGTTAATTTCTTCCTCTCCTTTTGCTAGGGGAGAGATCTTGGTCATTGCAGGACCTTGTTCAGAAGCATCTACTACCCATTTTTTAGCTCATTCTTTCATTCATTCATTCGTTCACCCATTCAGCAATTTCTAAGCATTTCCTGTGTCCCAGGCATGCTCTTGGGGAAGGCTCCATTGTGGGCCGTCTTAATTACAAGTTCCCTTTGGCAAAAGAGAAAGAAAACCTGTACTCAGGCTCTGGCTGAGTGTCCGTTGGTGAGTGACTTCATCTCGGAGCCTCAGTTTCCCCATCCAGAAAATGGAACTAAAGTTCCACTTTCCTATTGGTTATGAATACTGGCTGGGGTCAGAATCAACTGGGGACCTAGAACAACAACAACAATGATATCTGGGCGTCATTCCTGGAGCTTCTAATTTAATGGAGCAGAGGCGGGGCCCAAACATTGACGCTTTAACCCCACCCCCTTGCCCCGCCCTCCTCACCCACCTCTGATTCCAACATGCAGCAGCTAGGGTTGCGGACCAGTGGAGCAGAGGTGCTTGAGGCAAAGGCAGCAAGAACAGGGTTTCTGGATGGCCCAGTCCTCAGCACTCCCTTGGCAGCTCCCTCCTGCTATGGGCAATTCCACCATGCTGTACCATGGAAAGAATAGGCTCTGGGGTCGGCAGATGTGGATTCTAACCCAAACTCTGCCCCAGCCTCCCATCAATACCCCCATGTTACAGATGAAAACATGAAGCCTTCTGGGGGCCGAGGTAGGTGGATCGCCTGAGCTTAGGAGTTCAAGACCAGCCTGAGCCAGAGACCCTGTCTCTAAAAATAGCCGGATGTTGGGGGCAGGTGCCCATAGTCCCAGCTACTCAGGAGGCTGAGGGAAGAGGATCACTTGAGCCTCAGAGTTTGAGGTTGCTGTGAGATATGAGGCCACAGCACTCTATTGAAGGTGACAACGTGAGACAGAGTCTCAAAGGAAAAAAAAGAAGAAAAAAAATGCAGCTTCTGGAGGCTTCTAGGAAAGGACCCTGAGCCTGTGAGAGGCAGAGCCCCTCAGTCCCACACACCTCTCCCAGGGTGTTGTTTCAGACGGAAGGACTCCAGTGGCAAATGGCTAACTGTGGGCCCATCTGCAGCAACAAGGAGTTAGCAGGTGAAAGTCTTTCTTGGCAACCCTCTGAGTGTGCCTAAGAGCTAATGACAGTGTTGACCAATTACTGCAGGCCTATTATGTTCTAGATGCTTTGTTCGTGCCGCCGCGTGGAGGACCTACTATGTGCCGGGCATTTGGCCTCAGCTGTCGCTCTCTCCTCTCGGTCTCGGCATTCTTCTCCCCTGCTTTTCCTCTTGTCTCCTGCTGCCACTCTGCAGATTCTTTTGCTGGATCCTCCTTTTCTTTTGAACTTGAAAGGCTAGAGCACCCAGGGCCCTGTCCTGTACTTTCTCTTCTTCCGTGTTCTACTTCAGTCACCTCCTAAATGATCTTAACCAGACTTTCAATACCAGCCACATTCTCAGAGTCAAAGGGTGAACAGCACCCTTTCCTCTATGGTAGGTGGTTCTAAATTGCAAGGTGGTGTGTCTCCCTGGGCCCATCTCCTAGGGAGTTCTCAGCTCCGACATGTTGAAAAGATCATTTGAATCTCTGCCATCTGCTCCCTGCTCCTGACTCAGTAAATGACCCTAGGAGTTACCCTCTGTCCCCTCCCTCCTTAACCCCTGCCAGGTATTAATTCATAAGCAGGACCGGCTGGTTCCTCCTCCAAAGTGTGTCCTGAATCTCTCTTCCCATCTCCACCACCACCACCTGGTTCAAGCCACCATTGTTCCTGCCCCTGGCTTCTCTGAATCTCTCTTGCCTGCCCATAGGCCATTCTCCATAAGACCCTCAGACAATCTGGCATAAATCAGATCGTGTCACTCAAGATCCTTCATGGCTTTCATTCATGCTTGGAATAAAATCCAACCTCTTTGGCTCAGTCTTCAAGGCCCTCCATTATCTGCCTCCTGTCCATTTCACTCTTCCGATCTCCTATCACAAGTAAATAAATGACCGATTGATGAAATAAATGAAAAAATGAACAAATGAATGAACGGATGGGGAAGAGTCTAGACTGAGAATTAATAGACATCAACTCAAGCCCTGGTTACTCTGGGACTTTGGACAACTCCTCTCATCCTGCTTGGGCCTCTGCTCTCAATATTTACTGGTAAACTTCCACAGATGAGAAAAAGGAGTGTTAGGCAGGATAAGTCCCATGTCAGAGTCACCAGGTGCAAATTGAGAGAGCTAGGACTTAAACAGCGGCCTTCCAGTTCTAAAGTTGGCAAGCTCTTCCCTGTGCTTCTGCTCAGAGTGTGCTTCCCATCCCGACCCCTCCTCTCCTCTCCAGGCTGCGACCAGGGGCACATCTGCCTGCTAGAGCTCCCCACCTGGCCCTACATTCTGATGGGGAGCTGAAGGCCCCCTCATTCTGCAGAACTCTCCACTCCCCCCAGGGCCATGCCACTCCCAAACCAGCTGCACTGGCTTGACGAAGACACTTTATAAGACAAAGTGTACCCAGTGGAAAAAGGGCACCCTGCCACGTCCAGCTGTCTTCCGGAAAGAAGCAGATCAACTGCTACTCTGCTAAAGATGAAATAAATTCCATTAATTTGGTGAATCTGGACACAGCCCAGGATGACTGAGGCCTCAATCTCCCAGCCTCTGTGTAACGGAGCTAACCCCCTCCTGAACAACCTCCTAATCCAGAGTTTCTCAACCTTGGCACTAAGATCTGGGGCCAGATAATTGTATGTTGTAAGGACTGTCTTGTACCCTGCAGGGTGTATCCTTGGTCTTTACTCGTTAGATGTCAGCAGCAGCCCACCCCCTCAGTTGTGATAACCATAAATATCTCCAGACATTGTCGATGTCGCCCCGGGGAGGAAGGTTAAAATTACACTGGTTAGGAGCCATTGTCCCATCTTAAGTGTAGCCTGATCCCTGACAGGTGTATCTTGCAGGGTAACAACTGCTACCCTGTATGGTCCATTTCCATACTTCAGGCTTCCTATGGAGCACTCACTATGTACTAAACGTCTAACAGAGACTAACTCAATCCTCACAGCAGCCCCTTGGGGTAGGTACTATTATTATTCCCATTTTACAGATGTGGAGACCGAGGCACAAAGAAATTGGGTGAGTTACCCAAGGTTTTGCAATTGGCAAACCCATGTTCTTCTAGACCACTCTACCATAGCCAGGCCGTCTGCTGGGCATGTCCTCACATTCACGTGCTCATTCAATTCTAACAGCTTTGAAAGTCACTCTGTGTGAAGCTCAGATTCCAGAGGAGGAAATTGAGGCTCATGTAGTTTCCATGAGCTCCTCCAGGATCCCAGAGCCATGGCAGCCTACAGAGCCAGGGTTAGAACCCAAATGTTATGGTAAAGCTCACTATCTTCCCACCTGGCTACATTTTAGAGACTCGGACTCACAAATATACTTTTGGCTTAACAAGTGCTTAGAGATCTTTCCCTCATTCAATTCAACAGCTATTTATTGAAGCCCACTGCCTGCTGGCCTCTGTGGGTAAGCCTGTAGGCTCTTCCTTGTGTTTTAGAGGCATGTGCTGAAATATCCAAAGATAAGGCAGTGTGAGGTCTGGGATTTGCTCCAAAGGATCCCTGGGGTGTGGAGGGGAGGTTGGTGAGGGTGCAGATGAAACAAGACTGGTGATGAGTTGATAGCTGTTGAAGCTGGTGATGGCTGTGTACTTTGTCAAAGTTTTCATCATACACAGTTTTGAAAGTACAGACGCTGAGTCCCCATATGGGTTCCATCCCTGGCTTTACCTCCTATAGTATAATCTTGAGTAATTTTCTTCACCTCTCCAGACCTTGGTTTCCTCCTTTCTAAAGTGAGGATGATCATTTCCAGCTTGCAGAGTTGTTTAAGAATGGAGTGAGGTTCTCCAGGAGCAGCTATTGGCCGGGCTGCTCAGGCTTCATGGCAGCTCCTCTTGCATCACCACAAGGACCTCATCCCAGAGCCTCATCCGTGCCTAACCTTGGTGTACCTTCTAGCCCAGATTGCCGGGGAAGCCCTAAGCCTTGTGATGGCCATAGAGGGCTTCTAACCCTGATCACTCACAGAGCAGGGTGAAGAAACAGCCCTAATCCCCAGGAAGGACTCTGAGTCTCTGAGAGCTTTGCACCCTCAGCCCCAGCTGTGACAGGCCTCCTTTGGAACTCCTGAATGCCCAGCAAGGTCCTTGCTGAGGCCACAGTTGAGAAGATGCTCCCATACATTCGGCCCTCTCCTCTGCTTCCTCTGCACTCTCTAGGGACTTGGCTCCTTTCCTGTATCAGCTGTCTGGCCTAGCTGAACTATTTCAGTATTCTCAGACTCTCAGAAGTTGGCACAGAGCGTTGAAGGCCCCCCAAGAATTCCAGCTGGGCACAGGGCATGGATGAACTTGGCAGATGAACTGCTCCCCACTCAGTGCCTGTCTGCTCTCCCTGGGCTGAGGGTACAGACACAGAGTATCCCCAGATATAGTAACCTTACAGGCCATTTGTTCCAAATGGTATAGGACCACAGTGGAGAAAACCTTTATCACTTAGGGCTGCTGAGATTTGGGGTTTGTCTGCCTCCACAGCAGAGCCAAGTCTAGCCTGGCTAATACAATGGGGCCTTCTGATATATCAACTCGGCCTCCAAGGGTTAGAGTTAGTAAAAACTGGACATCAAGGTTCAGGATAGCATCCCTGTTGGCAATGCTCTGTGTGTATTGTATTGTTACTTTTTTTTTTTTGGCTGGGGCCGGGTTGGGTTTGAACCCACCACCTCTGGTATATGGGGCTGGCGCCCTACTCCTTGAGCCATAGGCACCGCCCATATTGTTACATCTTAACCTGGAGGAGTCCACATTGTCTGTGACTTCATGTGTGATGGACAACTAGTGTTGGACCCACCATAACCATAGGTGTGACAGTTTTTAATAACTTCTGTGAGTCCTTCTAGCAAATTATCTAACCTGAGGATGATCTTGGAAACCCCCACATTTTGCAGGTGCGGGGTCCCTTCAGCCAGAAGAATAAACTTTCACGTTGCTTCCTTCCTCCCCTCCTTCTCTCCCTCCCTTCCTTCCTTCCTTCCTTTCTTGACAGAGTTTCACTTTGTCACCCTCAGTAAAGTGTTATGGTGTCATAGCTCATAGCAACCTCAGACTCTTGGGCTCAAGTGATCTTCTTGCCTTAGTCTCTTGAGTAGCTGGGACTACAGGTGTCCACCACAACATCTGGCTAGTTTTCCTATTTTTAGTAGAGACGGGGTCTTGCTCTTGCTCAGGCTGGTCTCAAACTCCTGAGCTCAAGCAATCCACCCACCTGGGCCTCCCAGAGCTAGGATTATAGGTGTGAGCCACCATGCTCAGCCCCAGGGCATTTCTTAATAGGGGAGTGGCTGAAGGGAACTGATACCAGAGGGAAACTTGAAACTTCAAAAATAGAGAGCAAGCAACAGAAATGTCAGATATCAGGGTAAACATAATAGACTATTTTTTTCCTCTTGCATTCTTTAAAGCATATGATTACTAAGTATAACATTGAGAGTGTTCACTGTATATATGTTTAATACACAGGACAACTATAACATCAAGTGTGTAAGGCTGCTATATTTTATTTTTATTTATAGGTAAAATATTAATTTTAAGTAGATGGTGAAAAGTTAGATATGTATATTGCAATCCTAGATCAATCACTAAACAATACTATAAAGAGACCTAGCTAATATGATAAACTAAAAGACATTAAAAATAATCCAAAAGAAGGCAGCACTAAGGGAATGGAGAAACAGACATAAAAACATTTTTTAAAAGAACATAAAAAATGGTAGACCTAAATCCAACTCTATCACATATTACATTAAATGTAAAAGGCGTAAACATAGACCTTAAAGGACAGAGATTGTTAGATTTCTCCAATGCCATCTATAAGAAACCTGTTAAATGTCTATATGACTATGCTCTAAAGATTTTCCAGAGTGTAAGTTATCTAGTTCTTTGCCATTCATTATTTAGCAAAAGCCTACTTTTAAAAATTCATGTCAATTGTGATTTTCATGATGGGATTACTCTCCTTTTTTAGATATTCTTTTTTTTTTTTTTCATTTTTTGGCCGGGGCCAGGTTTGAACCCACCACCTCTGGGTTCAAACTCCGGTAGATGGGGCTGGTGCCCTTACTGCTTTGAGCCACAGGAACCACCCCTTTTAAAGATATTCTTAATCAATCTCTAGATCAGATGAAATCATCGAGGAACTCAGTGTCTAGATTATATCCTCTTCTCATTTCTCCTCATCTACCTTTATGGTGACTTTTACTAAAGTAGTTTGAAGCTATATTAAAGACCATTAAGAGAAATAATCTCTCACAACACATCTTTTATATATTTTACAATTTTATTCTGAAGTTGTTATTTATTATACTACAGAACAGTCCTGTTTAGGAAGATATCAGGAAGAAATTATTTACAATCTTTCCATCTTCCCTTAACAAGATTCTTATTTTCTCATTGACATCAGTACTTGTGTAACTCACCAGCTTTCCCCTTTCCCATTTGCTCCTAGGAAGCTCCAAGTACCTCCCTGTCATGTTAAGAATTCCCATGATAAAAGATCCTATGATCAAAATAAGGGCTAAAGAAAGTTAGGTGGATTGCCATATTCTGTGATTGCATTTAATATTCAAAACCAAACTGGAGGTTGGTGCCATCATTTGCTAGTTTTGTAGAGGATGAAGAAAATGGGTCCTCAGAGAAGTTTTGAATACTTGCATGAGATTTTCCAGTGGTGTCGTCAGGATTGGGACCTAGGTGTCTGACTTCAGAGTCTACCCTCTTAAAACTGCTGGCAAATCATGCATATAAAATGCCTGGGACAGAGGAATGCTCATCCTTATGGCATGGGCAGCTGGAGTGCCAGCCTCAAGCCCGGCTTCACAGAAGGAGGAAGAGATCTGTAGAGTCAGATGGGTGTGACCCAGCACAGGTTCCAGGAAAGTCAGCTCAGTTTTCCACCCCCTAACTCTTGCCTAAGCCCTTCTGCATAGGACCCCTGCATGGGTGTCACCTGCATTTGATGCCTTCCTGCTGGTGTCAAATGTCCCAAGCTGCTCCTAACAACTCATAAAGTTCATCCTGAGACTCATACTGATATTATGACACCCTGAATTTTCTTTTTTCTTTTTTTTTTTGGCCAGGGCAGGATTTGAACCCGCCACTGCTGGCATATGACATCCTGATTTTTCTAAGGGTCCACTTTCCTGCAGGCCTGTCATCCATGGAATGATATGACAGGGCTGGGGAATGAACATTCATAGACTTTGAACTCACCATGGAGGGAACTGCCCATTGGTCAGCTGTGTACACATGGAAGTGAACAAGTTAGAACAAGATAGAGGATTTTCTTTTTGCTAAATTTCCTGAATAATGGGTCCTACTTTCTCACTTCCTTATAATAGAATTAAACATTCATACCCCTGCCATGCCTCAAGGTGAGTGAAATAATTCTCCATCCCTTGATATGAACTTGGCCACAAGACTTGCCTTGGTCAGCTTGGTGCCTGTAGCTCAAGAGGTCGTGTGCCAACCGCTACACCGGAGCTGGAGGGTTCAAATCCAGCCTGGGTCAGCCAAACAACAATGACAACTACAGTCAAAAATAGCCGGGGGTTGTGGCGGGTTCCTGTAATCCCAGCTACTTGGGAGGCTGAGGCAAGAGAATCACTTAAGCCCAAGAGTTTGAGGCTGTGAGTTGTGACACCATGGCAATCTACCCAGGGCAATATACTGAGACTCTGTCTCAAAAAAGAAAAAGACTTGCCTTGGTCAATGGGATGTTAGTGGATCTGAGAAGAGAAGAAGCTTGAAATAGAGAGTGGAATGGAAGCCACACAACATTCATTGAACGCACTATTTATACTTATGGATTTGTAGCTGCCTTCCTCCGGGGCCACCAGAGCAAATATTGTCAGACCTGCATCCTGAAGCCAAGCTGCGTATCGGTATTAGTTTTCTATTGCTGTATGACAAAGTACCACAAACTTAGTAGATTAAACAATACCCATTTATTATCTCACAGGGTCTG
This sequence comes from Otolemur garnettii, assembly GCF_000181295.1. Lineage (NCBI taxonomy): Eukaryota > Metazoa > Chordata > Mammalia > Primates > Galagidae > Otolemur > Otolemur garnettii. The sequence goes on from NW_003852404.1 coordinate 6,075,318, forward strand.
CAGGTCAAAAGTCTGAGCACAACATAGCTGGGTCCTCTGCTGAGGACCTGACCAGGCTGAAATCAAGGGGTTGGTGATAGGATCTTTGATCTTATGCAAAGATTTGACTGGAGAAGAATCTATTACTAAGTTCATGTAGGCTGTTGTCAGAATTCTTTTCCTTGTGGCTGTAGAACTGAGGTCCTCATTATCTCACTGGCTGTTGGACAATGGTCCCTTTGAACTTCTGGAGCAGTGGTTCTCAACCTTCCTAATGCCATGACTCTTTAATAGCAATGAAAATAATTTTGTGGTTGGGGGGGGTCACCACAACACGATGAATTGTATTAAAGGGTAGTAGCATTAGGAAGGTTAAGAACCACTGTCCTGGCTCAGCGCCTGTGGCTCAAGTGGCTAAGGTGCCAGCCACATACACCTAAGGTGGCAGGTTCGAATCCAGCCCGGGCCTGCCAAACAACATTGACGGCTGCAACCAAAAAATAGCTGGGCATTGTCGTGGATGCCTGTGGTCCCACTACTTGGGAGCCTGAGGCAGGAGACTCGCTTGAGCCCAGGAGTTGGAGGTTGCTGTGAGCTTTGATGTCACGACACTCTACCCAGGGTGACAGCTTGAGGCTCTGTCTCAAAAAAAAAAAAAGAACCACTGTCCTAGAGGGTGCCCTCATATCCCAGCCATCTGGTTTTCTAAATACACAGCAGCTTACTTCTTTAAATCCAGCAGGAGACATTCACTCCAGTCTTCTCTGATGGAGTTTCATGTAATGTAATATAATTATTATGAGAGTGACTGACTATCCCGTCACCTTCACCAGGTAACATAATCAGGTCAAGGTAATGACTAACCCATTATATTCACAGATCTCGCCATCACTCAAGAGGGGGGAGCTACTTAGGTGTGTTCACTAGGGTGTCGGAAATCTCAGGCGAGTTCTCAGCGTTCTTCCTATTATACCATCCAAGCGTGGATTAGACAAACCATAGTCACCCACGGACTTGTGAATGTGAGAATGCTTGTTGTCAGCCACTGAGTTTTCTTTCCTTTTTTATTATTGCTGGGGAATCATTGAGAGTACAGAGAACCAGGTTATACTTCTTGCATTTGTTAGATAAAGTCCCTCTTGTAATTGTGTCCCACCCCAACAGGTGTGTCACACACTGTGACCCCCACTCCCTCCCTTCTTCCCTCTCTCTGTTCCCCCTTTCCCCCACCCCCACCATGTGTATTAGCATCAATTGTCCTCATATCAGAATTGAGTACATGGATTCTTGCTTCTCCATTCTTGTGATGCTTTACTAAGAAGAATGTGTTTCAGCTCCATCCAGGTTAATACAAAAGATGTAAAGGCACCATCTTTTTAGGTTTACTCTGCAGCAGCATTGTGACAATAGCTGACTGTTCCATTTCCTTTCAGGACACACAGTGTCCTCTCTGCACTTTGTTTCCCAGCCTGATACGATGGACAGGGCATTGGAGGTCAGCCAGATCTGTATTTGAGTCTCTACTCCTCCGATTTCTTGTTGGAGTACCTTGAACCCGTTCCTTCAGTCTCTGGATCCATTTCCTCATTGGTAAAATGGGACGCACAATGCCTACCTCATCAGGACGTTGGTAGGGTTAACTGAAGCTATAACGTGGAGGACCTGGTACACACATATTAACGTCTTTTCTCCCTCAAGCTCATATTTCTAGCCAGCGTGCCCACCTCTTCAGAGAACAAACGTGGTGTGAATTCTGGGAGGGGCCCCTGCACTGCTGACAACTATTGGGTGCCTAGCAGGTGTCTCTGACCCTGGGAAGACTCTCTGTATGAGCCACACAGCTGAAGGTGGTCCCATCTGGTTTCTATGGGGTCGAGACCCTGGACAGCCACCCTCACACATTTACCCTGCCTCCCCAGCCCTTTGATATTAAAATGTGACATGGTCCTCTTCATCTGAAGAGCCCCTTCTCTACCACTGTCTAGTTAGGTGAGCTCAGGCAGGTGACTTTAACGTTCTGACCCCTGATTTCCTTCCCTGGACATCAAAGGGTTAAATCTTTACCTTGCAAGGTATTTTTTTTTTTTCCAGGTTAGTATGAAGGTGTATGCAATCGGGTTACACAAATTGCTTTTGTAAGGTTGAAATCCATGTCGTAGTTGGGTCCTTTACCCAGGCAGTGTGCCATATACCATGCAGTGTACCCATTGGGTGGGAATATACCCATCTTCCCCCATTTTTATTTAATTTAGTTTTTCTCTCTGTGAGCATGTAGTTTTTAATCTTTTAATCTTTTAATCTTTTCAAATCGGAACTGAGTACATGGAATACTTATTTTTTCACTGGTAGAGTGCTGGCTTAGCAAGGTCCTTGTACTGAGGATAGGACCAAAAGCTCATGCCTAGGGCCATCATCAGGGCTTGACTAAAGGTGTCCTTCTGTCCTCAGAGCAGAGACCACCTGTGTCCATTGTTCTTTTTAATGGCTCTCTCCACCCACCCTACCTCCAGGGAGAGGAACTCTGACAGGTGTTTATTTCCACTCCAGGTCCTCCTGAAAGCCCTCTGGGGGTGTGTATGTGGCAGTTCTGAGTGTCATCCCCAATCTCCCCTTCCCAGCTCCCAGGCACTGGGTATACTGTGCCTCCCTGCTCCCTTGAAGTAGAGACTATATGTGAAGTGGGGCGTGGCTATCTGCCTTGCTCTGGCCAGTAGAGGGTAAGCAGATGTGTCCTGTGTTTTGGGTGCAAACTTCAAAAGCCAGTCCATGATTCCCCATCTCTGTCTTTCCTGCTGGTACCTTCAGCCAGAGGCTGGAGAGGAAGCCCCTGCCCTATCAGCTTCACCGTGATGACTGGTGGACACGCATATGAATGAGAGGAAAAACAAAGCTTTGGTGCTTTAAGCCGCCAAGCTTTGGCGATGTTGGTTACCATATTCTATCCTGATATGGTGGGATGGACTTTACTTACATTTGAAGGGTTCAGCTGAGGGGAAGTGACTTGCCAGCAGTTACACAGAGGGCAGCTGGGACCAAGGGTGGGGGTTCATCCTCGGGAGCACTTTCTGATTCTTCCCAGGGGAGAGAGCAGAGGTGAATGGAGCTCTGGACACACCCCCTGGCCTATCTCTGGGAAATGGGTCCCTGCTCCCCTCAACAGGAGTTTAAATGCTGGGAGCTGGAAAATACTTCTCTGTTCAGAGCAAGTCAGTGGCAGCCTGGGGAGGGAAGGGTGGAGCTCTGGAAACTGAGCTCTCAGAAGGACCAGATATTCTCGAAATCCTGTGGGCAGGATTTCACCCAGTCTCTCTGTCCTATGTGTCTCTCTCACGTCACTGGCTCTACTTGTCTGCGTCAAATGAGCCTCTTTCCCTCAGAGTGAATATCACCCCAGGAAAGGCTCTGAAACTCATCCACCAGGAGATGTGCCTGGCTGGTGAGATCAGGGAGAGGGGCCGCTGTGATCCACAGCAGTCCTGTGGCGATTGCCAACAGATACGCTTGTCTACCCAGTATCTATCTGCCCTTTTTCCTCACACAGAAACACGATTTCATTCTGGGCATTCATGTTCCTGAGAAGACTGTGGGATGTAAACAAAGGTTATTAGGGGGTGCTCCTAGAATAGCTCCCTAAGAGGGTGTCCCCAAGGGCAGACTGTGAGTGGGAGCTGTTTGACATTGCACACTGGGCACCTCCCCCAGCACTAGTGACGGACAGCTCCCAGCCATCCAGGCGCCCTCTGGGCTGCCCCCAACACAGGCTTTTGTCTCAGTTTACCCTTAGGGAATATCCTTAGAGGTCATCTAGCCTGCTTTTAAAAAATATGAAGAAATAGGGTTCAAGAGGGGAAGAAAATTATCTTAGTACCTGTAGCCAGTCAGACGCAGAGTTGAATCTCTCCACGCCTTCCTGACTTACTGAGCAACAGAGTGCCTGGCTGGGGATGGGGGTGGGGCAGACATAGGGTTGGATGTGGGTGGAGTGTTGGTTTTGATATAGCTGTTTGGATTCCATAGGGGGCTGGTAGAAAGCTCATCACACTGCTGGGACTCTGCGTAGAGAAGGATGATGGGGGTGGTTTCTGATTGGTTTCAGACCCTAGGAAGACCCAACCTCCAGGTTCAGGACTGGGGAATATATGTGGAGTGGACATTGCTGGTCCTCTTTACTGGGCCAACACACCTGTCCCCTAAGTTGATGTGCACATTGACCATAGCCCATAAGAGTCACTGTAATTAGAGATGCTTGGACAGAAAGTTTGTATATCACTTACACATTACCCACCCACATCCCTGGGATAAGCCAGCAGCTAGGGACTGTCTGATACCTTGCATGATATACCAAGCCAGCCCCTGGCCTTAAGGTGGGATTGCTCTAGTGCTGGCCCCCACACCCTGAGCTCCCTATAACATGAGGTCGAAGAGGTTGTTAAAACCACCTCTTTTCTTAGCTTCTTCCCTTGTCCCATCTTGCTGCCTTCATTCCCTTACGGATTTCTTTCAAGAGCTCTCCATCAGTAATTCAAAAAGAGCTGGGCATGGTGGAGCATGCGTGCGTGTCGTCCCAGCTACTGAGGCAGGGAGATTGCTTGAGCCCAGGAGTTTGAGACCAGCCTGAGGAACAGCGAGACCCTATCTGTCCTAAAAACAGAAAAATTAACCAGGCGTGGTGATGGGTGCCTGTAGTCTCAGCTACTTGGGAGACTGAGGCAGGAAGATGGCTGGAGACCAGGAATTTGAGGTTGCTACGAGCTAGGCTGATGCCAGGGTGCTCTAGTCTGGACAACAGAGTGAAACTCTATCTCCAAAAAAAAAAAAAAAAAAAGGCATCCATTGATCAAGTATTGATTAGGCATTGATTACTTGTTTTAGAAGCTCCTTGCACTGTGGGACCCAGTGGGACACAAGAGAAGCACACACAGTTCCTCTTCCAATCCTCTCATTGAGGTCAAAAGGTTTCTCAGACACCTCTCTGTCCCTTTTGGGGGAGTGGCATAGTGACAATCAATTGAGTACGTGAAACCTTGGAAATGCTTTTAATTTCTTTTAATGTATAACAGTTACGCCTGAGTTACAGAGGAAGCGCTTACAAGCAGCAGGTAGTTAAAGCAAATACCAGTTTCTCTTTCTAGTCTACTACTCCATATAGCTGAATAAATTATGGTACGATTACATTTAAACACACACCTCGCGCCCGCACGCACACCCGACTCACACCCTCACGCACACCCAGCTCACTTCCCCACAGAGGGAAAGGGCTGTGAGTCAAACACCGAAGCAACAAAGTTGCGGTTACTAGAAAGAAGGAATGATCTAGAAGTACTGGGGAGACATGGCCCAGGTCGCTGATTGGCCATGGCAGGGTTGACAGAAGGAGCGTTACATACACACAAGTTTCGGAGCGTCTCAAGTCGGTGGCCAGAGTGTCCCCATTTGGTCTGGGTTTGGTGGCTGTGTGGGAGGGGAGGAGAGAAGACCCGTGTACCCCCCAAGGGGGCCCAACAGCGAGGGATTCCGGCAGGAGCTTGACGAGAACATCAACCCGAGAGAGAGGCCCCAGAAAACGTCTTCTGCGTTGAGCAAATCATGGAATTTCATCGAATTCTAGGATCCAAATCTTGAAATGCTTTACCAACTCCATCTAAAGCAGCGGTTCTCAACCTGTGGGTCCGGACCCATAGGAACTGTATTAAAGGTCTGTGGCATTAGGAAGGCTGAGAACCGCTGATCTAAAGCATTGGTCAGAGTCTGGGGCCATTCCTGTCCCAAAGCCGTGATCACATTGGAAATCCAACCTTTCCATTTTTCTTCTGGGCAAACCTCTCCCCTCATGCTCTCCTTCTCTCTGATTCTCCCAGTCACCTGTCTCCTCGGCTCTCTCATGGTCCTCTGGCCAAAGGATAGCAAGGGTAGATCCAGTTAAAAACGAGTTATAAAAGCAGAGCTTGGTTCTTACACATCACTTGTTTTTTTTCCTAGCAAGAGAGAAATACCAAATGAAAAAATAAAGCAAGAAAAAAAATGAAAGAACTCAATAGAGCCTGGAATGCATAATCGGAAACACACGTTATGAAGATATAGCCCTACAGATGGTCCCTGGCACTAGCACGACACTCACTGTGGGGGTTTTCTTTCCTTTTTTAGTGTATATATATATATATGTATATATATATATATTTATAAAAAGTCGACTTCTATAAACGAACAGCACATCACCACGTTTCCAACTAATGTACAATGAGCTCAGAAGAGGGCCCCCCCCCCATAGAGAGAACCAACAGCTATGTGTGATAAGTTGGAGGAAGCATCTCTTATTTTGCTATGGACTCTATTTACAAGGATGGATGGGGTTGTTTCTGGGCTGGCCTGGCCACTGGAATGCGGGCCTTCTTTCTCAGGCTGCCCTGCGGTCAGCCCCCAAGAGACTGAGGCCATGTGCCTCTCGGCCAATGTCATCTCATCTCTCGTGAAGTTGAAAGGCTGAGTTTTATAGACCGAGTTGGCTAGATGTGTTAATACATAGGATTTTAGGGGAAAATCTGTTGGGATCAAGGGCTTCTTTTGGGGGGGGGAAGGTGTGGCCCCTTGAGGATTAAGTTCCATTTTCTACCAAGATGGAGGCTTGGGAGAACTTCAGAGGCATTGGACGTTATGAGAAATCGTTTGGTTTGTTCCCAGGTCGGTCTTGGTTCCGTTTCACCATAGAGGGGAGAGATTTGGGATTGGTCCTAGCATCGGAATATCACCTCCTGGGGTGGGGCTGGGTGGTTTTGATGTCACCTGAGATCATGTGCTCCTGACTCGAGACACTTTCAGAGCCAAGGCCTCCAGGGGTAAGGACTGGACAGGACCGTGCATGGAGACCATGGCCGGTCTTCCAGAGGAGCTGCCTTCTTCTGGGACGGCTATGAAAGCAAGGACAGAGTTACCCAGGGACAACACAGTCCTCCTTTCTGTCCAGAGCTTGAAGAACCAAAGGTCTCCCAAGGTGGACGCTCCTGCTGAAACCTTGTTCTGACTCGTAGGGATCATGTTTCTGCGTCTGTGTGTCTCCTGCTACCAAAGAGCCTGTTTGTCCCCAGTTATTAATAGGTTCCTCTAAAGCAGAGACATGATCATGATGCAGCCCAGGCTTGACATTACCAAGTCCGAAGAAACAGATGAGCACTGGTCACAGTGGTGACGTCCATGACGGCAAATGTCCCAGCATCTTGACAGCCCAGCTCCCCAGAAGGGAGGAGCTCAGGTTGATTCCCAAAGCAGCAGCCCTTTTTCCTCTAGGAATGTATTGTTGGCTGAGGGCAGGAGGCATGGACTGAGCAAAGAGGTGGCCTCCTAAAGCCAGGTGGGGACAAGCAATTTGGTCCACGGTTTGTGAATTCGGTGCTGTGTCTCCCATCCCAAGTCCCTTGTCCTCAGCACCTGATAATGGTGATCAGAGAGTGGTCCACAATGACAGTGATGGGGAAGATGAATATAACTTTGATAAATAGTGAGGGTGGTGAGAAGTTCCAAGAGAGGAGTGATCAACAGAGGGTTTGAGTCATCCTCCCAGGGTCCCAGCTCTTAAGGGAGGATGGAACTTGCGGAAGCCGCTGGAGTGGTCAGAGAAGGTGCCTTTTCTGTCTTCTCTGGAACCTTTAGCATCTTCCTCTGCCCAGCAGGAGTGCCAGAAAAATGGCCACATTTGCCCCGGCTCAGCTGTGCCAGATCAGGAGACAGAGGCCTCTTGGCTGAGCGTGAGTCCACACTGAAAGATGATACACTGGGGGGACAGTGCTGAGCCCCCACTAAAATGCCGAGGGAACTCTAGCCTTATCTGTGGGACAAGTCAACCCTCCTCCAAATCTCCAAGGGATGCTCTCTGCACTATTGGCAGCTCACAGGGGCTCATGGGAAGACGGAGGCCTGGAGGACAAGGGCCTGGACCGGCTGGGGTGGGTCTCTGCGGGAGGTTTTGTACCGAATCTAACCTCCTGGGCATGGGCTCGCAGCAGAGGGCTGAGGCCTCAGGTAACAAAGGCTTGCCCAGTGAGCACAGGGTCCTATTATGGAAGCCCCTCTGGGCCTGCCTGGTGCTCTACACTCACGTCTGCTTAAACCCTCCCCATCTCACCCTGCCCCCAGCTAATGAGGAGGCTGACATGTTTTGTGGGCTCTCCATACCCCAGATGGGTTGGTCAAGGTGGGACCCTGGGCTTCGGTCTCCAAGTTCTGCTTCCAGGTGCCCGAGTTGGGTCCTGGTCCCCTGGGCTGGTGTGTGGCTGACAAGCCCAACACCTGCAGGGCCTTGCTCTCTGGGTTACCCCCTTCCTGGTGTCCCCAGTCACTCCTGCCTGGACTAGATTCCCCCTACACCCAGCAGAGGTGTGTAGGGAGGATACTGGCATCCTCTGAATTCCTGGGTGGTGGTGAGACTGTTACCCTGCTGACTCCCCTAGAAAGACCCCAGGGCCTGGGTCCACTCTGCTAGGGTCCCAGTGTGTAGAGGAGGAAGGGGCGGTGGATCTGATGCTGAGCCAGAGACCCACATAGGGGGGCAGGCTCCCAGCACTTCCAGCTGAGAGCAGCCAGGTGGGTGTCACCTCCACCTCTGACCATGGCACCCACTGGAGTCAGGTCCAAAGGGGTCCAGGACCTTGGCTCAGGCAGCCTCTCCTTTGGGTGCCCAAGGTGCTCTGTTCAGGAGAGCCTCAATCTCCATGCCTGAGATGGCACAGATGGCACAGATGGCACAGAAGCCACAGCAGTGACTTGGTGGGGCAGGATCCAAGCTGGCCAGAAACGCTCCTGGGGAAGGAGTGGAGGGCAGGCTCCAAGGGTGAGAGACAGGTTGGCTGTCCACCTCCCGAGGGCTGGCTATGAGAAGGGCGTGGGCTCCTCTCCTGGGACCCCAGGGGGATGAAGCAATGAGGCTGGGAGCTCAGGGGTCAATAAGGGCTGGGCTGGGACTTGGGCTGGGGCAAGTCGCCCCAGGGGCCCTAGTAGGCCTGGCCGGTTTCCACAGGCAGGAGTCCCAGCACAGCAGAATGTTCCCCGAGCTTCATGCGCCGCTGAGTGGACAGGCTCACGTTTTTGGCCAGGTAATCAACAGCAGCTGGAGAAAAAGAGAAACCCTTAGAAATTTAGGTTCTTTTTGTTTATTCTTCCTTTTACTCACAACCATCCATCCATCCTCTGTTCATCCATCCATCCCTTCTTCCGTCTACTCAGCCTTCTCTCCATCCATCCTTGAAGCTCTTTCTCTCTCACCTCCTCTCCAATCACTCAGCAAATATTTACTTAACACTTATTATCTGCCAGCTATCTCATGGGTTCTGTAAGGAGGAACAGAAGGTATCCATGTGGTTGCTTGAAGAATCAATCCCACTTTCCAGCAAGTCCTCCACACATCCCTATTATGGGGAGGACTGTGTTCCGCTGCCAGGGTATTAATAAGGGTGAGACTTTTCTTTCACCTCTGGATCCTGAGCCCAGGTCACAGATGGGGCAAAGTTATACCCTTGCTCCAAAGCCAAAGCAGCTTCTGCAGGTGAGGGTCCACGCACAAGGGGCCAGGACATTGATATGCAGGGCACAGAGACCTATGGCTCCATCAGTTCTGGTCAACCAGAGGAGGCAGACAAGTGAGGGTCAGTGTGCATGAGTGGTACACACTTGTATGTGTGTACAACGGCAGCAAGAATCCCCCTGAAGTAACACTGGGCATGCATGTGAATGTTCACACAAGAGCAATGCTTGCACCTGCTCACGGGCACATATGCACCCAAGCTGTGTGCACCTTTGTGACAGAGGAACAGTGGGAACGCCTGTGCTTATCCAGGTACTGTGCACAGGCAAGTTCTACCTGAGCCAGGTACCAATCTCTGTACATATGTATTGCAAGGATGACCACTGGCCTGTGTGTACATGTGCTCTGTCTTGAGTGTACTAATTGTGCCTATCTGAGGTTACAGCAGAAACCTGGCATGTGGCCAATCCTACACCTTGGGACCCATGGGATCTAAAGTGAGAGGAAGACAGAAAGAGCACTGCGCTAGAAATTATGAGGCTTGTCTGGTCCAACACCCTGTCTGTCACCTGGGAACTTTGTAGCTTCCCTAAGGTTGGAGGTTCCTGCCTAGGGCAGGTGGGTGGAGCCAGAAGGTGATGGGTGTGGCCTGAGGGTGGGGCTAAGGAGGCAAGATGCGCAGTTACCAATTGTGGAGCCAGACGGCCTAACAGGCGTCCTCAAATTATGGCCCTCAGGCCACATGCAGCCCACAGAGGACATTTATCCTGCCCGCGGGGTGTTTTTGCCACCGCTGCCTGTCCTGCTTAGCAGCCGACTTTTCCCAGGGCCCGTAGTCCGGCCCTCCAACTGTCTGAGGGACAGTGAACTGGCCCCCTGTTTAAAAAGTTTTAGGACCCCTGGCTCAAATGATCAGGTTCAAATTCTGCATACCACCTCATTCATCTCTCCAAGCCTCTGTTTGCAAAATAGGGATAATAACAGCTTGAGGCTGCAGAGTTGTTGTGAAGGTTAAGTGAGAAAATGCCTACAAAGTGGTGATTAGCTGGTTCTGTGCCTGGCACACTGTTTCCAAAGCAGCGGGAGACTAGGCTTGGGATGGGGGCCGAAGGAAATGCACAGCCAATGAGGTGGCTTGTTGTCCCAGCCACCCCCTGCTCACCTGGCTTTGGGCACATCCCTTTACCTCTCTGGTCTTGCTTCCTTGTCTGTAAATGAGGAGAGCAAATTCCAGCCTCCTAAGGGCTGCTGTTACCATGAGCAAAAGACATAATGTTCTTCAAGATGGCGGCACACAGCACTCCCCTAGATGCCTAAAGAATATGCAAATGCCCTGGGGCCTCTTTGGAGTGTCTGGACCCTGTGCTTTTCAGCTTACCAGGCTCTGAGGTAGGTGATGAGAGGAGAGTTAAGTCTGCCCAGGGCCTGAGCTGAGTCCTGGGGCTGCAGCCTTCCTCTGAAGTCACTTGGCCTTTAGGTTTCCCACTGGCGGAGTAGAGGTGGTGGTGATTAGCCCTGCCCTGCCTTAACCCTGCCTCTTCCCCTGGGTGAGTGTGGTGGCATTCCCTGGCCACACCATCTCTGCTACCTGGAGCCAGGGCTGTGGGGTCCACCCTGCCAGGAAACCTCATACCCAGCGAGGAAACAGGAATGAAAGGAGGGGAGCTAGCATTCACCTGGAGCTTGCTCTGTACCCGATGCTGTGGGAATCTCATGCTCAGGTTTCATTTAAGTCTCACAACAGTTCTATGAGGCTGGGAGGACTGGGATCTCCACCTTGCAGATGGTGGAACTGAGGCCCTGAGAGATCGTATAACCGGAAAGGCCACGTGGCCCATACTTTGTGGAGTCTGATGCCAGCTCCCAGTCACCCCTGCAGGTGTCACCCAGCAGCCTCCTAGAGAATAAATAATCCCTAGTCTGAGCACAGCACTTGAGAGTGCCCAGGGTACTCTACGCCCCAAATCCTGCCTGGGTCCTCCTTCCTATTCCAGGCAATGGCCAAGTCAGGTGACCCTTGCCCCAGAGTCAGCGGCTGCCGCCTCCTCTCCTTATTCCACACCACGACACCCTTTGACACCACAGCTATTCCTGTGGGTGGAGTGAGGACTCTAGCTTTAAAAAAAGTATTAAAAAGTACGCAATATTTGTGCCTATTTATGGGGTACACATATTTCACTACATGCACAGACTGGGTAACGATCAAGTCTGGGATCTGAGGCATCCACCAGCTTGAGTATTTATCTTTTCTATATATTAGGAACATTTCAAGTCCTCTCTTCCAGCTACTAAGAATCCACAACACATTGCTGCTAACTCCAGTCACCCTGCTCTGCTGTTGAACAGACACCTTAGGACAGATACCTTCTAACTAACTGTACGCTTGTACCTCCCAGCCCCTGGCAACCAGCCTGGAGGTTAACTGTTTTAGCTCCGCCATACAAGTGAGAATATACGATATTTATCTTTTTGTGCCTAGCTTGTTTCACTTCACATAATGACCTCCCTGTCTATCCATGTTGCTGCAAATGACAGGATTTTATCCTTTCTTTTTCTTTTGGAGACAGAGTCTCACTGTTGTGTAGGCTAGAGTGCCATGGCGTCAGCCTAGCTCACAGCAACCTCAAACGCCTGAGTTCAAGCAACCCTCCTGCCTCAGCCTCCTGAACAGCTGGGACGACAGGCACCTGCCACCACATCTGAGTATTTTTTCTATTTTTAGTAGAGATGGGGACTTGCTCTTGCTCAGGCTGGTAGGGAACCCTTGAGGTCAAGCAACCCTTCTGCCTCAGTCTCCCAGGTGTGAGGCACCACACCTAGCTAGTATTTTATTCTTTTTGATGGCTGAATAGTATTCCATAGAGCATATAGACTACATTTTCTTTATCCATTAGCACTTAGGTTGATTCTGTATCCTGGCTATTATGGATAGTGCTGCAATAAACATGGGTGTGGGTGTCCCTTTGATACTGATTTCCTTTCCTTTGGATCAGTCCCCACAGAGGGATTGACAGGTCATAGGGTGATTCTACCTTTACCTGTCTTAGAGTGACAATCATGACAATAGCAAAGTGGCCGTCCTCACGTATAGAGTGCTTACAGTGAGCTAGGGAGACACGATCTCATTTAATTCTTTGAATACCCCTATGCTTTAGATGTGAATGTGGAAACTGAGGCACAGGAAGACTGCTGGCCCAGAGCCACACACAGTGCATGGTGTGGAGGACCCCTCCCCCCCGGTCAAGCCACACTGTGCGTCTCCTCCTCCTCTCCCGGCTGCCACCCTGTTGTGGCCCAGCACATAGTAGGTGCTTGCCCAGGCCCTATCGAGGTGGCCAAGGAAACAACAAGAAACTAAACTTCACCAATGACCCAGCCAACTTCAAGGGCACCCAATGGGCCACAGAGCCTGCTGTTCCCCGGGGTGGAGCCGAGAGGCCAGTGAGGGCAGGGCCGTGACATTTCTCATTATGGCCTCTGTCAACGGCCCTCCCTGTCCCTCTGTCTCTCCATGTCTCCCCTCCTCTGCCTCTTGCCCGCGCCTGGGCTCCAAACGTCTCAAATTAGATTAATCGGGAGTTGGCAGGAGATGTGGCGGCGATGCCAACCAGTAAACAAATCTCAGCCGTCAGAGCCTCATCAGCCCGCAGCCCCAGAGGAGGACCCTTCTAGACACAAATTCTTATTAGAGTTGTCAGATCTATTAAAATTCTTTTCACACTTCTGCGTTCTATCAGCCCCATCATTAGTACACCCTGGCCTCTGGGAACACCAGGGCCATATTAATCTGCCGTGTGCCCCATCCCTGGCCCCCTACCCCCACCCCCTCTAGGAAGGAGGAGAGACAGACAGATGGACGAACAATGGCCGGAGCAGGAAAAAAACGTGTAGAGGTGTCCCTGGGAAGATGAGCGGCCCAGAGAGAGGAGGAGGACTCTGGAGTTTAAGAGTGTGATCCACAGGCACACTTGTTCCACACACACCTGCAGATTGATCCCCAGATATGGGGCTGTGGGTGTGGCTATGCATATACTGATGTGGACTGCCGGGTGACCTCAGGCCAGTGGGCTCCCTGAGATGCCATTCCCTCCTCTGTCCAATGGGAAAACTGTGTCAACAGCACAGGGTGGCTATGAGGATGAAATGCCAGGTCACAGTAGATGCTCAATAAACAGGCATTCCTCCATCACAGACATCTGATGTATTTACCTTAAAGCCACGTGTGCATGCATGTTAGTGAACACTCCTGTATAAACCCATCTCTCTGTGCACCTGCCCACGTGCAGGTGTGTGTGAAGCTATGTGTTAATCCACAGTGGGGGGGGTGTTAGGTGTGTACCACTGCTGAGTGACTTACACAAGTGGTTTGAAGTTGGGAGACTTGGAGTCCACCATTGCCCTGCTGTGGGACTTGGGAAAGCTACTTAGCCTCTCTGAGCCTAGTTTTAATATCTGTAACCTACAGACAAAAAGCTTTGAGAATTACCTGAGTAAAGAACATGCATTTCACCCAGGGCCCTTCTCATTCGCGCACCAGACAGATATGCAGGGATGACAGGCAGACATGGGCAATTCTCTGCCTCCCTCACTGGGGCAGCCCAGCCCAGCTGTATTCAGTTGCCCATGAACTTGGGCCAGGTGATCAATGGGAACACATGTGTTCCTGGGCTTCCCCAGAATGGTGCAACGGAAACACTCTGAAACCCTGAGTTTACTCCGTGGCCCCCATTTCACAGATGGGAAGACTGAGGCTCAGAGAATCAGGAGTGTGTCTTGCCCATGCTAACTGGTGGCAGAGGAATAGATTTTGTTTCCTGTTCCTCCCAGCTCAACCTAGGAGCCTCTGTAGGGTGGGGTCTGTGCTGGGAATCCCTTTGAGGAGAGCTGGAGAATGTGGTCCAAGAGGAGCTCTGAGCAGCCCCCAAGGAGCCAGGGGAGCAGGGGTGGAGTTGGAGCTGGAAAGGGAGCAAGGGGAGAAGGAGGGAGGGAGAGAAAGGAGGAGGAGGGAAAAGGGAAGAATGGAGTTGGGGGGGTAGCTCTGGCCAGCTTTGCCCAAGCAAAGGGGGAACAAACACTCCTTTCTCGCCTCCCAGGCCCCTTCCCTTTTGATCCCCTCCCCCGCTGCCCCCATGCTGACTTCGGGGTTAATTTTATTTCCGAATGGGGCAGGCACCCCTGGAGCAGGGCACCGGGCTTGGCTGTGACTAACGCCTGCCCCAGGCCGGGGCTGCTGCTGAGGCTGCTCTAAAGCTTTATCAAGAGCATGTGTGCCTCACCCCATGCCTGGCAACACGGGCTGGGCCAGGGGGTCACCCTGGACCCCTCTAGAAACGTGCATGCACCCTGCTCTCAAACATGCATGCATACCCCTATGTATACACACACACATATACAGCTGTCCATACAGACACACACGTACACACCCAGACGTACAGCCATACACATTCTCACGAGCCACACCTATGCACAGACACAAACCCACCCGCACCCTGTTTATATAGTGCACACGTAGTGCACGTACATGCATGTACACCACATGTATACGCCAAACACACAGTCACAGACACACTTGAGTATATGCACATGCCTGAGCACATCTACACACTGCACAGACAGCCACACTTATCTGCACACTCGCATACATGTTCATCATACATGTTCATGTGTGACACATGCCACACACACAAGCAGCACATACAAAGACATCCCCATCCACATGTCCACACCTGGATGCACATTTAAACTGGTTTGTATATTATAGACACATATAGTCACATAGGCATACACATGTGTGTTCACACACAAACACACACACATCGTGTGTGCAGCATGTGCTTGTTTAAATGCACACGTGGGAGCAGTCATACACACAGACCCACATGTGCTCACTGACATGTACCTACCTGTATGCAAAGATGCATGCCATAACACAGGGATGCTGACACACTCAGGTGCATCTCACGTGCACAATGATACACAGACACACGCAATCATAACACATGCTTGATACATGCATTCACAAGCTCACACACACATATATGTAGTACACATACGCAAACATGCACATATACAGGAAGGGTCTGTGAACACAGCGGGGAGGTCGAGGCTGACACAGCTGGCCTTCATTTCGCAGTAGAGGCCAAGGTCATTGTGAGAAGGAGTGGGCTGGGGGTGGGCAGGAAGCAGAGGTCAGTGAGGCCGGGCCAGGGTGGCAGCTAGGGGAAAGGACGCCCTTGGGCTTTGGGGCCTCAACCTCTGGCCACACGCCCTTCTGATTAGTTTGACACCAGCAGGTGAGGCTTTGGCAGGGAGGTGGGGCAGGAGGGGAACCTGGTGACCTCTGGATCCCTGTCGTGTCTGGGCCTGCCCTGCTGCTGGCCCCATCAGGCGGCTGGAGGTTGTGACCAGGCCTGCCTTTTCTAGCTTTTGGTTTGAGGTTTTTGCTGTCCCCAGCCCAAGGCAAAGTGCCAAAGAAGTAACAGCTGGGGTGGGTGATAGACCATCAAAGAGTTTAAGGCTAAGGGTGTGGGTGGAGGACAGAGCAGGGTTTCTTTCCTGGGGGTGGACAGGGGCAGGGTCTCACACTGGTCTGTCCAACACAGTGGCCACCAGCAAAGGTGGCCATGGACTGAGTAACTGAATACTTGAACAGTGGTTCAGGAGATCAGAGAACTGGATCCCAAATGTTGATTTGATTTGATCTAATTTACAGTTTAAAAATGATCTCTGCTTTATTTAGTGGTTGGGAAAACTTTCAAGCATTTTTGGAACAACTTGGGTGTTTATAGCTACTTTCTCAGTTGTAAATTGTATGACGTTCAAATACAGTTGAAGCATTTTCAGTGAAAGCCTAGTGTCTGAATTAAAGTGGGCTGTTAAGTGTAAAATACACTACGGGGTGTCCCCAAAATTGTTCCTAAGGTTGCCATACATAGGAAAAAAATGAGAAATAGCAGGTGAGTGTACCTTTACTTACAAATATTTGTTACAGGATTTTACAAAATATTTATCTCTAGGTGTTGGCTATCTCTTTGTAAAATTTTGTAATGAATATTTTGTAAATAAAGGCACACTTGGCTACGATTTGCCATTTTTCCTGTGTATGGCGATTTTAGGAGAGACCTTCGGGACACCCTGTAGATGTCAAAGGTATGGTATAAAAAAAGAGAATGTAAAATGTCTCATTAATCATTGTGCATGGATGGCATGCCGAAATGAGAATCTTTTGGACATGCTGGGTTAAATAAAATAGGTTAGTAAATAGAATTCCAAGTGTTTCTTCTTAGTTTTAAAAGGTGGCTGCTAGAAAATGTTAAATGGCATTTTTGGATTATGTTATGTTTCTATTGGAGTCTGAATGCAGAGGCAGGGGCATGGCTAGGAGATGACCTGGGTTTGATGTCCAGGTCAATTCTTCCTCCTTGCTGGACCTCAATATGCCCATCTGTGAAATGGGCACCATCCACCCCAATACCACTTTGTAGGTCTCTACAAATCAACAAGAGGCCCTTGTGGGGAGATAGGGGTAGGGACCATCCAAGGTATTGGGCACTCACTCTGGCTGTACTGGCCGTATTGATAGCCAGCCACGGGGTCCACGCTGTAGCCGGTGGTGCTGTAGGTGGGCGGGCAATAGGACTGGGAGGTGGGCAGGCTGTCCCCCGGCTTGATGGAGTCAGCCCGCTGGCTGCAGCTGGCTGAGATGGAGGTGGCCGAGTCCAGGCCACCGTGCAGCGGGGAGATGGAGAAGTCAGCCTGCGGCTGTGGGGCCACCGCGCTGGGGTTGCTCAAGATGCTCATCACCTGTAGGGGAGAGACCGTCAGTGCTGCCCCAGAGGACGGGCCTGAGGACACAAATGAACGTGGGGACCTGGCGTTCCCTGGAGGTCCCTGCAGCTCTGAGGTCCTCAGTTTCCCTGGTCTGCATACCCCTGTGTGGGAGATGGTTACTGGTCTTTAGTGTTTCTCCTGCTTGAGTCCTGACCCAGGGAGCCGCCCCCAACTCAAGGGGCATGGTGGGGCCTTTCCCACCTCCCTATCCCCAGGGCTGGCTCTGAGGAGCACCTTGGGCTTGTTTTCTGAATGAATAAAGGCATGAGTGCATGCATGAATGAAGGCTCACGGGAACTAACTAGTTCACGATGCCTCTCCCATCAGTCAGGCAGCTCTCCTAGATCAGAGAACTGTGCTTCCCCCATCAGACAGGGAGGCCTCCATCTTCCAACACACACATCACAGCAGGACTGCGACCTGTCTGGCTTTGCCCCCGTTCCTTTGCTAGCCCTACTCCATGCTCAGCTTCTCTGGACTTCAATCTTCCTACCCCTACAACACCAAACTACATGCCAGTACTTTCAAATAGCCTCCCAGGTACTTTTCTTTGATTCTGCCAGCTCCCCGATGTCTGTGACCATCACCTTCTCCATGTGGAGCTCCCCATCAGTGCAGGAGACTCAGACTGACAGGGTGAGGTTTGTCTCTAAAAACTCAGCTCAAAGAACCTAGTACTGGGGGCTTCACTTATTCACTCAGCAAACATGCAGGGATGGTGATTCTGGCCCCAGGGTGAGGGCTTGAGGGACCTGGGACTTCCAAGGAGAAAGAGCCATGATCCCTCCCCTTGTAGGGCTGGGAGAGGAGAAGGCCTGGGTCTGGATGGGGAGGCAATCAGCAAAGACCATTGGGACACAGAACCCTGATAGAGGCATCTTATCTATGGATCAGTGGGGTCCCAGAAGAGGGGACTCAGCCAGCCTGGTGGTCCAGGAAAGCTTCTGGGAGAGGTGGCACCTGCTGTCCAGCTCCCCTGTGGAGAGCAGGGAAAGGGCAAGAGGTAGAGGCTGGTCCTCATGAGCCTGCCCTGCAGACCCCAGGACCTTATTGACCTGTTATGCTTTATGGGCGGAAGAGCTGAGTGTGAGATTGGGACAGTTTTGCTAATGATCTCCCCAGCCCGGAGCTGCAGGACCATGTGGCAGTTCCCACTGGGCACACCTCTGTGTTCTCTGACTTCCCCTCCTGCTGGGAGAAAACTGGCTTTGGGCATTTGAGTGATATATTTTTGCAAACTAGACACTTTCTGAAGAATTTTGCATTTCCATTTGATTTGTTCCTGACGTAGGCATAGGGGCAGGGTGGTGGCTGTGGGCATAGATGTGGATTGCCCGGGCCAGGGACAGACACCAAGCTCCTCCACTGACTAGCTGTGTAACCTGGGAGGGTGTCCCTTAGCTGTTAACTCATTTGACCCTCCCAGTGCAAAACCCTTCAGAGAAGTGGGGGGGGGGGGCAGAGCTAGGATGCCCATTCCTCAGATGGAAAAACTGAGGCCCTCAAAGGGCTATGGCTTCCCTAGATCTCCCAGCAGGTCTGCATGTGAGTAGTGTGGGGCCCAGTCCACCTGACCCTGGCTGACCTGTGAAATGTCAAAATTGTCACTCAATCAAGGCTGAGATTAGGCATCAGACACCTTTAGAGGCTCTCACCCCAGGGACAAACAGCAAACTGCGGGTTGGGGGGAAAGTGGGGTAGGGCCCCTCACTCTGAGCACAGTCTCTGCCTGATTTGTCCCTCTATGCTCCCAGCATACTCCCTTCAGTCCTGGGGGTCTCCTCTCCTCTGTCCTTTCCCTCCCTGTGTCCCCTTATGGACCTGGAGACGGAGGTTGGCAGCTGGGCTTCCCATTGTCTGTTCCTCATCTCCACTACAGCCAGGGGAATTTAGGCAGAACATAATGGTGTGTCACCCCATAAAGATGGCAGAGACACACGGGGATAGGTTTGCAAGGTGTGGGGAGGCAGGTGGCTAGGCCACATAGGGCCCGGATTCGTTTGGGCAATGGCACTGTTAAGGGAGGAAGGTCTCCAGGTCTCTGTCACAGCAGGGCCAGCAGCAGGTGCTAGGGGGTGGGTGTGAGGGCACTCGACTCCACTGTCCCAGCAATTGCTTGGGGGGACATAGGATCCCAGGGCACACTCAGGAACCTCATGTTCCCGGGGCTGGAACACCAATTCTTTCCCAGGTTGTCTGTCAGGCTCCCAGTTGAGACCCACCCCATTCCTACCCCACAAACATGAACCCTGCTTCCCCCTCAAAGGAGTCTGGGTCCCAAGAATAGGCTTTGAGTTCAGGGAAGACACACAGGACCCAGTTCGCTTTCTTCAGCAGGACAACTGTATAGGGTGGGAGACTCCTGGGAGGGTCTGCCAGCTCTGGTGAGACCCCAGTTTGATCCTCCACCAACCTACACATCCCCAGAGTGCCCAGCCCGGAAGGGGTGATGGGAGGGAGGAATGGGGGTGCGCTTAGGGAAAGGACAAGGGTTCTTGGGACAGTGAGAGCTGTGCATAGACCCAGTTCTCATCCTGTGGATGGAGACCCACACAGAACTGCCACCAACTCTGACATGGCACTCAAGAACCATCAGTGGCTGCTCAGGACCTCCCAGCAAAGGCTTCTTGTGACCTCATCTTTACCCGCCCATCCTAAACCCTCCCACCTCCCCTTCCTACCTTGCACTCCCCCCACCCCCAGGTCTACTAAACCATGTGCTGTTTGCTGAAGCTATCCTGCTTTCATTTACTTATTCATTCAACAAACATTTCATACAGCACTACTATGTACCAGGCTGGAGACAGGACTGGACTGTGGGTTCTTAGACGGACAGAGCTTTGTAGTCCCAGTGCCTACACTGTGCCTGCTATATACTCTGAGCTCAGAAAGGTCCTGCTGAATGCACACATATTCATTTAACAAACTTTTTTTTTTAGAGTCTCACTATGTTGCCCTTGGTAGAGTGCCATGGTGTTACAGCTCACAGCAACCTCAAACTTGGGATTAAGCTATTCTCTTGTCTCAGCCTCCCGAGTAGCCAGGACTACACACGCCCGCCACAACGCCCGGGTATTTTTTGGTTGTAGTTGTCATTGTTGTTTGGCAGGCCAGGGCTGGGTTAGAACCCGCCAGCTCCCGTGTATGTGGCTGGTGCCCTAGCCACTGAGCCTCATTTAACAAACTTTTATTAGGTACCTATTATGTGCCAGACTCTGAGCCAGGCGCTGAGGGCCCAGCAATGAACAACACCCATCCCGTGCCTTCCTGGAGCTGTCAGCCTAATGAAGGAAGCTTGACAAACAAGTCAGCAAGGAAATGATAGAATTTCCGATACTGATAAATGCTACAGAGGAAAAATCGGGGGGGTTGTGGGGTCGTCAGGCAAGCCCTCCTCAAGGAGGTGGTACCAGCAAGACCAAAGAGAATAGCCCACCACCTTGGGAAGACTTGGCAGAAGAGTTTCTGGCCCAGAGGTGCCTGGGACGGAGCTGGCTTCATGCCCACAGGTTTAAAGAATAACAAGAAGGTCAAAGTTGAGAGTAAGCTGAGCTGCGAGGCCTCAGTGGTCCTTTCTGGAAGGGGCTTGTGTGGTGGCCAGTTGGCTCGGGAGGCCTTGGACCCTTGGTAGTTAACAGACAGCTCAGAAACAGCTCAGGGCCTAGGGAGCTTTTACTGTAATGAGATTTCCTCAATGGGATTGGCCCTGGAACATCAAATCGAATCCGCATCTGGGGTAGGTGTGAACGGGGGATGGGCAGCATCAGCCCCCCTCTCCCAGAGCCCCTGGAGGCCGGTGGATCAAAGGGCTTCCATTTCATCCAGCCCCCTGTCTCCAACTGGAGAGAGTTGGGAGGGAGGACGCTTGCTGATGAAGCCCACAGCTCTGGGTTACACAGGTCACCTCACTGAGGCCACGAGCGAATGGGCTATTACTACCCCCATTCTGCAGATGGGGAAACCAAGGCACCAGGAAGTGCAAAGGCTCACCTGGATCACACAGCTGCTAAGTGGCCCAGCTGGGATGTGCACCCGGGTCTCCCAGACCCCCTCACTGTGCTCTTCCCTGCAGCAGGCTGAGCTGGGGAGGGCAGAGGGAGCTGGGGCAATCCCACTGTGCAGAGCCCTCAGGGGTCCAGTGGCCCTCACCAGCCTCTGGCTTCCCCGGGGACCTCTGGGGGTCCCTGTTTGCCCGCAGAAGCAGGAAGCAGTTCTGCGGTAAGGGGCCCAGCTGAGGTCTGAGGCCTGCAAACTTTTGAACTTGAGGAAGTCCCGGTCTGATGCGGTAATCCACCCCCCCTCAAGAATGCAAAGACCTCTCCCCGGGTGGGTTTTCCTTTCTCCCGGTGACCTTGCTTTCACTAATGTATTACTTCTTGGTACGTTACCGTTACTAACTCAAAATCAATACCGACCTCCACATCTGTAAGGTTTTATCTGAAGGCAAATCTCAGGGCTGTCCGTCAGGCTGACTGACAGCCACCCCTTCCTCTCCTCTCCTTCCCCACACCCCCACCCGGCCCCCAGTCCCTTCCTCTCCCTCTGCTCCAAATCAGTCCCAGCCTCGACCAGACTAAATCAATAAGGGCCAGCTCACCCTCCCTTCCGCCCGCTGGGGAGAGGCTTGCTGGTTTGGGGGTGGGGGCCCCCCTTCCACAGCTTCTGCTTGCCGCCCCCTCCCCGGGGACGTACCAGTCGCGCTCCCCTACTTTCAAAGAAGGGGATGGGAAAAATGTAATTAATTCCCTCCATTCCTGAGCTGGCCCCGAGGGCCTGGGACGGAGGAGGCTGAGCTGCAAGATCTGCACCCTCTGTGATAACCGAATGTGGCTTTGGGAGCACGGCTGCAATTAGAAGGGGCGATCACCATCATCGGGCTCTGTGGCAGGGTCTGTGGTGGGTGGGTGGGGGCGCAGCAGGGTGCAGAGGGGAGCAAGAGGCAGGGGACAGAGACCAGAGGTCAGGATGTGTGGATAGGGGGAACCTGGGATGCAGGACAGGGCCTGGAATCAGGTCACAGAACCCACCTCTGACTGTCAGGCCAGGGCTCTCTGAGGCTCCAGAGGAGCCACAGTTTTGCTGGCCAAGGCCTGTCAGTGCTCAGCGGGGGTTTCCCTGCAGCTTGGGGGCCTGAATATCTGCATTAGCATCTGTGCGCTGCGCTGACTGTGGCCCTGGGCGATCTCTTTAACCTTCCTGTGCCTCAGTTTTCTCATCTGTGTAAGGGGAATGATGATAGTAGCCACCTATAGAGTCATCCTGATGATTAAATGAGTAAAGGCATGTGGAGAGTTAAAGACAGTGCCTGGTGCATTATTTGTTCCTGGTAAATACCAGCCCTCCTTCTCCCTGTCCTCAGTCCCCTCCCTATACCTCTTCCTCCTAGATTAGAGGAGAGGAGGTGGGTTGGAGGAGGGGCTCAGGGACCTGGCCTGGAAGTAATCAAAATGGTCTCTGGACAGCAGACTCAGAGAACTCCTTCTGGTCAGGGGTGGCGGCATTTAAATCTTTTTTCCCATGGGGCCTGTCACCTTGTCAGTGCTTTCTGAATAAAGAAGAGTTCTGTACCCACACAGAAGCTGGGGCCTGCCCGCCAGAAAGGAAGTCAGGTGTGTGTCACTTTCACAAGTCACACCCGTCTCGGGCCTGAATGTGCCCCTTTATAGAAAGGGGATGGCATCAAAGGACGTCAGGCCCTCGTGGCAAACTTGTGAAGTGTCCCAGCCTAAACCCAGCCCTGTCTAGAATCCACATCCTGCCACAACAGAGCTGCCACCCCATCCTCCATGGCATATACACCCAAAGCCAGGACAATGAGAGAACTGAAAACGCCTTATCTGCACCCACAAACAGCTTTTAATTAAAAGCCCATGTGTAAGTACACATGCACACACTTACACGGAAACACATCTAAATATACGTGGGACGCCTGGGAGGCAGCTTGGAGACTGCTGCATTTCCACAGATGGGGAAACTGAGGCTCCAAGAGGGGGTGACTGCACAAGTCTCACAGCAAAGCAATGGTGGCGTAGGCCACCCGGGGCTGACTGCCACTCTCTCTCACATCCCAATACCTTTTGGAGTTTGGCTCCAAAAGGACCTGCTGGCTTAGCACACAGAGAATGTTTATCTCCAAGCCCTGGCTCACCGTCCTGCTAATTCATCCCCTTGACTTCACAGAGGGAATATGGGTGGGGGGGGTGCGGGGGTGTGTGTGCAATCTGTTCCCATAGTCAGAGCACAGCTTGCTAGGAAGGGAAGGCAGTGTTTGAGCTGCCTGAAACGTCTTTATAGACCAAGAACTGTCCCTGGCTGAGGGATGACCTGGGACAGCCCCGCTCACAACAGCCTGCCTGGTTCCTTAGGGTCTGGGGTCTGCAGTTCAACTCCGTGGCCAGGCAGACCCTATCAGGGCAGGCTGAGCGCTGGGGAAGAGGAACAGGACTGCTCCACCGGGTTTCTCTGCAACATCACTGGCTCTCTATCTCGGCTACACACTAGAGTCATCTGGGAGTCTGGGTGAGGGGAAGGCGGGTCCACCATTTTTAAAGCTCCCCAAGTGTTTCTAATGGGCAACCAAGTTTGAGAACCACAGCTCTCAAATCATCACTATTACTGCTACATGCACGTAACTCGACTGCACGTCCACACTTGTGGGGGAGACATGGACCCACACAAAACCATATGGATGCTCACACGGGCATGCATACAGGTTATGCAGACAGGCCAATAGGAACGCACAAGGAATGCTATCCATGACAAACTGGGCGCACACTCGCGCGCGCACACACACACTCACACCTATTGCAGCCCCTACCTCCGCCTGCACTAGCTGTCTGATGCAAAGGTGCGTGCCCACCTCCACCTTCCTCCAGCCTCCAACAGACCCCCAGACACACATCGCCCCCCATCCACTGCCTGTCCCCAGCCCCACATTGGGATTAGTGCAAGCAAGAAATCACCCACCCAGGTGGCTGGCCACCCTGGCACTCCCCCCTCTCTTCCTCTCAATTCTCTGCTAAGAGGATCTGGGCCCCTGCCCTCTCCCTGCCCCCTGTGGACAGCAGTAATGGGCTTCGGGTGCTGACTTGGAAGTTCCAAACAAGATTTCCTGCAGGTCTCCCTGTCCTCTGGCTCCCCCTTCTCCTTCCTTCCCTGCTTATGGCCTCAGATCCCACTCTCCACCATACCAGCAGGCTCTCCGCCCCTCCTCCAACCCCAACCTTCGGCTTCTGGTCCCCTCTTATTTGTCACCTCCAGCCTTCCATGAAGACTTTTCTAGGCCTAGCAGCTGCCATTCTCATATACATGTCCAGCTCCTTACCGTTTACAAACCTAGAACTACTCTATGAAGCCGGTCACTCTGTTTTACAGATGAGGAAACTGAGGCTTAGAGGCTCACTCGGAATCACCTAGAAGACCAGTGGCAAGACTGGGGCAAGAACACTTGACCCCTGACTTCTAGTCTAACGTTCTTGCCTCATGCCTGGCTGTGGTCTCCATTTGCAGTAGATGGCTCAGGGTCATTCCTTCACTGAACACGAACCTGGTGTGTGTGTACCTGCGTGAGTATTGTGTGTGCGTGCACGCTTAGGTACATGGCAGCTCCGTGTGAGAGTTTTGTATGTGTGATGTGTGAGTGTCACGTGTACCTGTGTGTGCAGGTATACTTTGCATGCATGAGAGTATTGTATGCACATGTGTTAGAATTTGTGCGTGCATGAGTTCTGTATGTGTGCTTGTGTGTCTCTGTGTGTGCATGTAGGACTATTTCATGTATGTGTGTGAGTGCTGCATTTGTGTGTGAGCATGTGTGAGGAGTGTGTCCTGTCTGTCCCTCACCCAGAGGACAAACTGCAGCTCAGGGACCTCAGAAGTCCAGATGATATGTGGTCTTGGCCCACTATCTCTGCCCAGGGCAGGGGCTACCCACCGTCAGCCCTGTCAGATTCTTACACCAGTTCAACCGATCAGGCTCAGAAAGGCTCCCGAGACAGATTCTATCTGACTGAAGAGGAAAGCTGGGGCAGGGAGGGAGAAATGTGTGACTGCAGCCAAAGGGCTTCAGCTGAGACTTTGGTAGGAACCTTCAGGTGTGTGGAGAGAGAGACCCTGAACGGCTGAATGTAAAGAGATGTGTCCCAGCTTTACCCAGGGGGAGCTTCCAGTCCTACTAAGGCTCCATGCTCCTGGGTACAGAATGATCCTGCTCTGTTTCTGGTGCTCTCATGGCCCTAACCTGCCTGGATTTGTCTAGGAGCTGCTGAGAGGCTGACGTGGCACCTCCTTCCCAGTGCCGACAAACATTGGCTGAGTGAGCAAATTCACAAACCAATGAATGAATGAATTTATCTTTCTGTCCCCAGCATAGGGCCTGGAATAGAGTTGGCTGAAGAAAAAGAATAAATTGAGGGGTCTAGCCCCCTCCAACCCAACAGATTTCACACGGCCCCCTCCGTACCCCAGAGGCCCTTAAAGACTTTGGATAAGGGCTGTCTGGAGGTGCGGTGGGAGTGGAGGGAGGAGCAGACTGACTTTCCACTCATTACCTAAGAAGTCAAAGACTTACACACACACCTGCACACATCTATTTCCAATTTTGATTTACAAGATGTTTGCACACACACGCACATGCACACACACATCTATTTCCAATTTTGATCTATAAGATGTCAGCCAGCAAGTGTCTAGAAACATGTAGAACTATCTGGAAACATGAGGTGGAGGCTTTGGCCCCACTCCCTAGGTGAACCCTCGGGTTGGCCTGAGTCTGAAGGTGTCATTGCCAGGACAGGTCCGAGGGCTCCAGGCCCAGGCGACTGCTGGTGCTGCCAGGGCTCAGTGGGATTCAGAAACCATCTCTGATGGCGCGATAAATGGCAGCCAGGGATTACAGCAACTGCTCAGAGTGGTGGTGGGGTTGGGGGGGAAGGGGCCGATCGCCGGGAAAGATATGACTATTTAAAGATAATGATTGCATAAATTTAATTAGCACACTTTCACGCAGCAAATGGCCGTTTTGTAATTAATGTATCTGGCCTTACTAAGCATGAAAGATCCCATCTCCTCCCCCTCCCTGCCCCGCTCCCCCTCCTCTGCGGCCCTAATGAAAGACAGAGAGCAAGTGACAGAAACAGTTTGTCAGTGGCTCCAGGTGTCAGAGGCCTAATTGGCCGAGCTGAGGGGAAGAGGGGGAGGGCTTGGGAGGAGGGTCCTTGACTCTGGCCCTAGCCCAGGTTGGGAGAGGAGATGGCTTGGGCTCTCAGGCCCCCCTGGCATGGGGGGGCTCCCCCTCAGTAATTGGTGGGGACGAGGATGTAGATTGGCTGTGGCAGGAACTGAGTGGGGGCAGGGAGGCCTCATTAGTACCTGGGCAGACAAGCTGGCACATATCACAATGCGTTAAGGGCTCAGCCGCGATAGCTTGGGTCCTGCTGGCCCACTCCCAAGAGCAAGGTTCCTGTAGCAGAGTGAATGAAGGAGTGAGCCTCAGTTTCCTGATTTATAAAATGGGCCCTGGGCCGGACGTGGTGGCTCACGCCTGTAATCCCAACACTCTGGGAGGCTGAGGCAGATGGCTTGCTTGAGCTCAGGAGTTTGAGACCAGCCTGAGCAAAAGCGAGATCCCATCTCTAAAAATAGCCGGGCATTGTGGCAGGTGCCTGTAGTCCCAGCTACTTGGGAGGCTGAGGCAAGAGGATTGCTCAACCCCAAAAGTCTGAGGTTGGCTGTGAGCTATGATGCCAGGGTACTCTATCCAGGGTAACAGAGTGAGACTCTGTCTCAAAAATAAATAAATAAAGATAAAATGGACCCCAGTTATAGAGGGGCTAACATGAAAAAAAAATGATCATAGGCTTCAGTTGCTAAGTGACTACTATGTGCCAGGCACCCACTCCATGCATGGTGCACCACCAGCCACCCCATCTCACAGCCTCAGAAGGACATCACTTTGAATATATACATTTTGATCTTTCTGACATCAGAATGGATGTGACACTTGTCAGGACCTCGCTATGCTATGTGACTGCACAGCTGTGTGAAAGCTTTGGCTGACACCTTCTGATGGGATCATGAAAGGGCCAGCATCAGGTCATCTTTGAGTCAAGAATCAATGACATGTGGGTATAACGAAAAGTGGCTGTTCCATTTTAAAGACTGGGAAACTGAGGCTCTTTAAATAATGATTATAATAGTTATAAATTAGGAAGCTAAATAATTTGCACAAGGCTACACAGGAAGTGGCAGGGCTGGGATTTGACAGTTGATTCTCTTTCTAGCATCTATCTAAGGGCCTTGCTGCAGGGCCACTCAGCACTTCTTCCCACCCCTGTGGTACCATCCCCCGTGGGATGATGCAGATGCTTCACTAGATCCATAGGAATAGCTCTTTGTTAAGTGGGTACAGCTGTCCATCTCAACAATGTCCACCAAGGTGAGGGCCACCTGGTTTTCTTGTGTAGTGAGTGATCAGGTAATGTGGCAGTGAGAGTTTGAGTTGCCATGTCCTCCCCCATGCTGTGGCCATCTGGGGCTGTGCCCAGAGTGGTGCATCCTGTCTCTCTAACAATGACTGTCCCCTGCCTTACCCAGCTGCCTCTGCCACCAGCC
Source organism: Otolemur garnettii (assembly GCF_000181295.1). Taxonomy (NCBI): domain Eukaryota; kingdom Metazoa; phylum Chordata; class Mammalia; order Primates; family Galagidae; genus Otolemur; species Otolemur garnettii. The sequence goes on from NW_003852404.1 coordinate 6,103,249, forward strand.
TGTGCCCCAGCAAACTCAGCCTCTGCCCAGTTGCCTCTGTGGAAGGCAGAGGAGGGAGGCCTCGAGCCAGTTGAGGCTGGTGCAGTGGTGCAGCAGGGCCCAGCCAGCCCTCTCCCGGACCAAATTCAATTTCAAAGCTTAATGAGTTTGCAGAGGAGCCGGGTGAGCTCGCTGACGCCACTCCTTGCCGGCTGGGTAGTTCCCGGCCAGGCCTCCGAGTGCGCAATGGCCAGAGCCGGGAGAGCCCTGGGCCCCATCGAGAGTGGTGGGGACACTGAGCGAGTGAAAAATGTCAGAGCAAATTGCTCTTGACAGCGTTAATATCTGCACCTCATAGCAATAATTACATGTAAATAAATAGCAAAATCACACTCAGCTGGAGGCAGCTCGGGGAGAACAGACGCTGCTAAGGACCAGCTGGGGACCCGAATGCTCCGCTCCAGTCTTTCCTGTCCTTCTTAGAGTCTCCACTCCCCCTCACCCCCTCAGCCCCACTCTTGCTGCAGAACAGAGCAGGGAGGACAAGACCATGGCTACTGACATCAAAAATGGAAGGGAAAAAGAACACATGTGGGTCCCACCCCCACCACCGTGCTCTCATCAAGTTGTGGGGGAACAGCTGGGCCAAGCTTCCTCCAGACTCTTTTCTCCCTGCTCATCTTTTATTTTTATTTTTATTTTTATTTATTTATTTATTTTTCAAGAGACGGGGGTCTCACTCTGGCTCAGGCTGGTCTCAACCTCTGAGCTCAGGGCAATCCACCTGCCCCAGAGTGCTAGGATTACAGGCGTGAGCCACCCCGCCTGGTGCATTTTATACCACCTCTGGGTCTCAGCACAGAGCTGGCTCTGAAATCCGCATTTCAGCCCTGACCTCTATCCTGGGCACCTCGTGGCTGCCTCCTGGTCTTGACCTCCAAAGAGCTACCCCTTACCCAGGCCCTCCTCCTGTATTTCCTGTTTCTGTCTGTGATTGCTGCCTTCTAAGTCATCCAGAGATCAAACATCTGAGTCAGATTCGGTCCCACTCAGTCCCAAAATCCAGTTGGCCATGATGTGCCTTGCAAAATCACAAGCTAAACATGGCATAACTTCCTGCAGAGGCATCCACTTGGCACAATGATGACTTATTACACTGCTGTGACCCAACACACACAGCTCCATCTGTATGCAAAATCACACACAGGCATGTTGAAGACGTGAAACTGTTACGCCCTGCCTCCCAGGCCCTCAGCAGGGAACACAGTCAACTATTACTGGGAGTGCTTTTTGGGTTTTTTTGTTTTTTTTTTTTTTTTGGAGACAGAGTCTCACTTTCTTGCCCTGGTAGAGTGCCATGGCATCATACAGCAACCTCAAACTCTTGGGCTCAAGAGATCCTCTTGCCTCAGCCTCCCAAGTAGCTGGGACTACAGGTGCCCACCACAACGCCTGGCTGGCTATTTTTAGAGACAAGGTCTTACTCTGGCTCAGACTGGTCTCGAACTCCTGAGTTCCAGTGATCTACCTGCCTCAGCCTCCCAGAGCGCTAGGATTACAGGCACGAGCCATCATGCCCAGCATATCAGAGGTGCTGTGAAGAAGTTTGAGAAGCCCTGAGTGCACCTGCTGGCCATTTCTGAGCGCTCACCGAGGGTAAGGGGGCAGATGGAGACATTCTAGGGTTTTCAGCCAGATTCACCCTTTGCTGCCACTTTGGGGGCCCATTCATTTGCCAGTTTGGTTTTATTCAAGTCTGCAAGTCTGGAGGGACTTGAAGGAAGAAAAAAGGAAACAAAAGGGCAGTGAAAGGCAGGAAGGAAAGGAAAGATGAAGACAGGAAATGGGAAGGAGGAAGCTGTGGGTCGAGGAGGTGGCACAGCTCGAAATGAGCCCGGATCGACCCATTTACCTGGATTTAACTCAGAGTTCTGCTCTCCCCTCTCCAGATGGAGCCAGGGCCCTTCCGCTGAGACCCAATCTCCCTCCTGTTCCCTGCTGCACTGCAGAAAGTTCCTGCCCCAGTCCCTGGAGAAGGAGCACAGAGGGCCCTTCCAGCTACTCTGACGCCCTGCTGCCTCGCCCCGCACAGGGCAGGGAACGCAGGCTCCATTCTTCACGAAACAAATATCTTCTCTGGAGCAGCCCCCGCGTCCCACACCTTCTTGTTTAGCTCACCGACTAATCCACTTATCGAGGATAAAGCGCTCGTGAATCCCTATTTGATAAAGGCAGCCACAAAATTAGCAAAAACGTGCCCACGGCATCTACGTACCAAACAAACAAGAGCTGGGGACAGCAGCAGAGAGATGGTTGTCTCATTTCAGTTCCTGGGCCAGGAGAGATGCGGGAGGAGATAGCAGATTTGTCACTAGTGCTGCGGGCTGGGAAGGCGATGCCGCCGTGGGTCATTCGGGAAGGGGTGGGGAGAGGTGGGGAAAGGAACCAGATTGAAGTCCCAGCCCCATCCTGCACTGTACATACCCCATCTCCAGCCTGTGCCCCCTGCTCCCATCACATGCCCCCAGTGCTGGCCCCATTTCTGAGTTCAGCCATTCACCATCCTAGCTAATATTTCTTTAAATATTAGCTCCATGCCAGGTAGCATTTCAGTGTGTTAATCCATTTACTCCCCACAACCACCCTGGGAAGTAGGTACAACTCTGTGTCCTCCATAGTTTATAGATGAGGAAACCAAGGTTCAGAGAGGTCAAGTCACTTGCTGAAGATCACACAGCTGGTAACCACTGCCTCCAACTTGGTTACTACTGTCTAAGGCAACATAACCAACTCTAACTCCAGCGGTGGCCCCTGATTTTGACAGCAGTCCCCCAAGCCAACCAAGGCCCCTAATCCTGGCTCTGCTTGAACTATTTGTGGTCTGCTCCTTTGCCACTCTGCACAGGGCTCTCAAGTTGCTCAAGCCTGTGTGTTTCCAACACGGATGGAGCAAGGGTTGGTCTCTGTGCCCTCATGCCCACCATTAGTGATCAGGGCTGTGTGGAGCTGCCCAGAGATCCCCAGCAGCCTCTCTGCTTTGTCCCAAGGAGCTCTGGGCACTTCCAGACAGCCTTCCAACCGTGGCGGCAGGGTTGTTAGCACCATCACAGAGCCAGGGAAATTCAAGCTTGAAGGAAAAGTCAGCCATAAGACAACTGGCTCATCTGAGGGTGTGAGGAGGGGTCTCTGCTCCTGGTGGCTGGAGGAGGGCCAGGGAGAGGGAGGGACCAGGAGGGTACCATGGAAAAGCTCAGTCCCTGTACTGCCCACCCACCACCAGCTCTGGCTTGGGGAGGAGGGGCGGGTCCCAGATCTAGGGACATTAATCACAGGGGAGCACCTGTCAGGGTGGCATCTGGAACTAAAGGAAAACACTTGGCAAAAGGGCAGGACTTCTCACCCCAGGCTCTAGGGGCTGTGAGACCAACCACCTCCATGCTGGGAGGCCAGGGCATCTGGGGTTCAGGCCCCGGGCAGCTCCCTTGGCCATGGACTGACACCTGGGCTGGGAGTAGAAGGGGCTAGAGCGAGCTTGAAGTGAAGCTGGCTGTGGCAGGTCACTATGTTGGGGGATAAAGGAACCTTCCTGCCGCTCTTGCTCCCTTGAATGGGGAGGACGTGGGACTGGAGTTTGACCTTGGGTTTGTCTGATGGCAGAGTGGAGTCTGTGTGTCCTCCTCTGAGCTCTCAAGCCTCTCTCTGCACCTGCCTCCCTCTAGCTTGGGGTCCCTCCTCCTGCTCCAGCTCCCTGCCTCTGTCCCACTGTGGTGTCTGACTCTCTGTCACACCTGGCCCTGTAATTCCTGGCCTCTCCTTGTGTCTGTGAGCCCACCTCTGAATTGTCTATCCTTGATCTTCTGTCTTACTGTTCTCAGTATCTGAGTGTTTCTCTCTCTCTCTCCATCTCTCCATTTCTCTCTTTCTCTCCACGTGCCTTTCCCTGACTCTCTCTCTCCCTCCACCTTCGCCACTCTCTCCATCCCTCCCTTTCCTTGACTCTGTGTGTGTCTACCTGGACTCACCCCTGCCTTCTCTTCACTAGCACTTCCTGATGCCCTGGCTCTATGGCCTGTTTATTTCTCTGGCCACCTCCTTGCCCCTCTGCCCATCCCCTAACCCTGCACATACCTCCTGTAGGAGCCACTTCCCAAGTCAGCCCCGGAGCTTAGTGTGTCCAGGGTCGAGCCCTACCATGCCAGGGTGCCGGGCCCCTACCCTGGACCAGAGCTGGCTGTCAGACAGTCTGCAGGGCTGGAGGAGCCCTCAGCCCACCTTCTTCGCTCCCCTGCCTCTTCCTCTTGGCCGTTGGGGACTTTGGGTTCCCTGTCAACCTCCTCCCTTTCTTTGTCCTCTGCCATCGAGGGAGGTTCACTCTGAGTCATTACAGGGGGCTTACGGGGCATTGGAGAGCTGAGGAGGAGGGGAGGATAGGAGAGGTCATCTGGTTGGAGCTTTTCAAATGCTTGCATGTGTACAAATACCCTGGAGGGGTCTTGTGCAGACCAGACCCAGAGGAGCAAGGGTCCAATCCATTTCCTGCCACTTCTTACAGTATAGCTTGGAGAAGAGAATTCAGCCTCCAGGCAGAACTGGGTTTGGGGTTCCAACATCATCACCTTGCTGCTGACCTTGGGCTTCATCTCTCTGAGTCTGCAAAATGGGCACAATGATTCCAAGCCCTCGGGCCTCAGTGAGGATCAACTAGCTAAAGGGACTCCCTGTTCTCTGTTCCCTTCTCTCTCTTGTTCTCATCTCTTCTCCCCACTGTCTTTCCTTGCTCCAGCATAAAACAAACTTAGATTTTTCTATCCTAAAAAAATAACAATAAAATAGCTAACGAGAGCAGAGGTGCCTTGCCAACTGCCCAGTCCCGAACCAATGGGCTGCGTCATTACTGCCATTATGACTAATAACCACTCTGGGAAGGAGAGAAGCCCCACCTCTTTGGGGGTCAAGGCAGAGTGGGACCCCAGTTGGGACAGCTGCTTTACCCCCAGAAACCTAGAGAGGGGTGATAAAGTTGGCTGGGCCTGGAGTCAGAAGCCAGGGGTCTCAGGGAAGTATGCTGGGAAGTTGGGGGCTGGGAAAGGACATTATCTATGACCAAGGAGGAAAGGGAGCCCCTTGCAGGGGAGGCTCTGGAACTTTTGCCCCTGGGCATCACGTCTCAATTTCAGCCTGGACGTGTCCCCTTTGTGATAAGACACTTGCCAGGGCCCTCACGGGACCTTAATCCTCTGATGCCGCCGGTCAGAGACCCCCAGTCTGGTGAGAGGGTCACATTCATTTGGCCTCAGGCCAGCTCCACCCAGCAGTCCTCAGGGCCTGGGGAGAGGAGTTCTGAACCCCTACCCTCTCTGCTAGCCCCTGCCAGCCCCAGCCTCTGAGAGGCCAGACAGGGGTGGGGTTCCCTCACACCCCAAACAACTCTCCTGTCTCTCACAAGGGCCTCGTTTTGGATGCTTGAAAAGGGTTTTGTGTCAAAGCAGAGGTCACCCAAATCCCTAGGAGCAGAGGCAGAGATGGCTGCCCTCTAAGGCCTCGGCCATGCCCACTATGTCCTTTGAAAGCCTTGCTAACTCCTGAGTCTTTCTGGGCAGTGAAAGTGGGGTGTCTGCATCTGGCAAACGAGGCAGTGGGTTAACTATCTCTTGGGCTTTTTTCTGTCTCTGAGATTGGTGGAGAGGAGTAGGATGTAATCAACTCCTCAGGTTGATCACATCCCCAAGTTACTTTCTAAAGAAAGGGAGGGTCAAGGTGCTGATGCTGTCATGGTGTGTGTGTGCACCAAGGCCAGGAAGGCCTTGGGCATGGCCTGACCTTCCATGTGGGGTGAGGCTCACAACCAGAACCCTGGTTAACCCCATGCTCTGGATGTGCCAGGCATAGGACTGGCTGCCTTAGACAGTGCCTTTTATGAAATACAGATCCCTCCACTGTGGACTTACTATAACAGCCTCTCAGGGAGGATTCTAGGAATTTAGAAGCTTAGTAGGCATCCCAGCTCATGCTGACGCACAGGTCTGTGGAATGGATCCTGTCCACATCCTGCCCTCACCAGAGACAGGGCATTCATAGCTTCTCAAGGCTACGCTTCCGTCCCTGGCCCGGTCTGCCATTCCTCATCTTGAGCTGAATCCTGCCTCCCAGGACATGTGCCTCCTGCCATCATCTCAAACATGTTGGCTTTCCCTGCCCCTCACAGCCCTGTGGAGGCTCAAGGGAGCGTCCTAAGGGCCCCCCTTGGGCCTCACTTTGCATAATTAGGACTCTCACCCCTCTTGCATCTGCTTTTGAACCCTAGCTTGGAAAGGACAGTGGTCAGAGCACAGAGTCAGGCCTCCAGGTGGTCTGTCCAGCCTAGTCCAGGCAGCTGGTTCTGAAGACAAGTATTCTCCTTGGTACAAGGGGGCTACGGGCACAGACCCTCTCAGCCTGGTCTTGGTAAGTGAGCTTGCTTATTTTTTGCTGGACTAACAAACTGGAACGTTCTCGAAGGCAGAGGCCAGGTTTAGCCCAGCTGGTATCCTCAGTGGTTAGGACCAGGCACAGAATAGTTGCTCAGAGGGCCCACTGCACTGCGACAGCTGTTTATTGGGTCCCTACAATGGGCCAGGCCTGGTGCTGGGGACAGGGGCCAACAAATAGTCTAGTGGCCCTTGCTTTAAAGAGCAGTTTCCTGAAAGTGAGAAATCACAGGCAAAAGTGCTACTATGGGGGCGTCTGGAGGGTGTGGAAGGGAGCACAGCCACGGGCCCTGGTCAGGGAAAGCTTCTCCCACCAAGTGACCTCTGAGCCGAGACCAGAGAGATGAAAGGGCGTGGTTAAGAGAGGAGAGGGAGGGCGAGGATGTCCTCTGCTCTGGAAGAGGGCACCCGCAAGTGTGCTGGCGGATGGGGACCGAATGAAGGGAGGAGAATGGGGCGCTCCCGAGGGAGCCTTGCAACCTCTCGGCGGAGAAGGGCGCCCAGCTTGCTCTCCTCCCAGATCCCAGGCGGGTCCCACCACGCGCAGCAGGGACAGCCCTGCGACCGGACATGCGGCCCAGCGATCAGGGGCGGCCGGCTCGCTGCGGCTCCCGGATCCCAGGCCCGGGCAGCAGGAATTAAGCAGGCCGCCGAGCCCGAGGGCGTCCTTATCTCGGGGAGACAGTTGTTGGGAATCACTTTGACTGAGTGGTTTTGTCTCCCCGCATTTTCCACTGTCAGGCGGCCTCGGGCCATGGATCAAAGGCGCAGCGGCGGCGGCGGCAGCGGCGGGGAGGGAGAGGAGGGGAGG
>NW_003852404.1:6110596-6117547 GCF_000181295.1 Otolemur garnettii
GCCCGGGCCTCAGAGCCCACCAGCAGCGAGCTGGCTGGGTCCGAGACAGACACGGAGGAATTCGAAAGGGAGGCTGTGGGGGGTGGGGGGCGAGGGGGGAGTGGCCGCAGACAAGAGAGAAGAGGTGTTGAGTGGGGGGAATCAGGAACGAGGAAGAAGTGGAGGAGAATGAGAAAGACTAAGGGGAGCAGGGACTGGACACTCAGAGTCGGGAAGAGCTAGAGGGGCTGAAAGGAGTGGGAGGAGACAAGGGACCTGGGCTGCAACGGGTGGGGACAGGGAGAGGTTGTTCCAAGGGGTGGTGCAAATGGGGTGAGGGGAGAAAGGGGGAGTAGGAGGAAGGAAATAGGGAGAGAAGAGAAATAGGAAGCGGGGGAGTGCGCAAACATCACAGGTGAATTCCCATCAAGGGAGCTCAAGAGAAAGTTTTGGGCTGAGGACAGGACAAGGAGGCAGGAATGATGGTCCGAGACAAAAAGGGGGAAGGGGGCCTGGGTGGGACAGGGGCAGGGTGGGGTGGGTGGAAGCTGTCATCCCCCAAGAAAGTGCTGGCCCTCATCTCTCAGAAGTAGCAGAGGTCCTGAGTGGGAGTGACTGGGCCAGGGTCACAGGAATCTGGGCTGGCGCTGAGGCCTGCCCTTTCAAAGGTCCCTAATAATGCCTTGGGGGACCCCGACCCAGGTCTCTGGGGTTCTGAGAAGCCCCTGTCAGCCTCTGCCCTGAGCAGAGGTCTCCAGAACACCTGTCTTCACTAACAAAGGTGTTGGAGAAATGAGTTCACAGCTGGTGAAAGGGACAGGACAGAGAAGGAGAGTCCAGGGCCAAGGTGGGGACAGGGTGGTATCCTAGCGAGGGGGCAGCAAGGAGCCGGAGAAGGAGGGAAGGAAGATGGAAAATGAGCCTGCAAGGGTGCTGAAAATTAAGACCGCTGTAGGTCTGGGTCCTGGCCCTGCACTCACTGGGACCTTGGCCCATGACAGTACCCATTAGAGCCCCAGAGGCCGCATCTGCACAGAGCTACCTAGTATCGCACCAGGTCCTGCTCCACACGCTCTGCATAGATGGGCACTTTGTCCTCGGGCTAGCTCTGTAAGAAGCACACTCTTATTAGCCCCACCTTAGGGGGGGAAACTGAGTCAGGGACAAACTTGACTGAAGTCACATAGGTAGAAAGAAATAGTGCTGGGGACTGGGCCGGGGCACAGAAAGTCCGGCGGCATTTTTACCCCTCTGTTCTCCCACCCCTTACACAAATGGGAATGACCAATGACTGAGAGCAAAGCCTCACTTCAGGCACTGAAAGATCTCACCAGGGAATGGGAACTCAGCCCTCTGTAATGACAAGCAGAGCCAGGCAGGCTACTGCCTGTTGGGGACTTACACTAGACTAATTATTTCAACTACTCAGTCTTCTAACTATACCTGCATTTCTAGGTTGGAAATAATTTTAGAGCCTCCCCCACGAGGATGTTATAAAGATTGAGATAACCCACGTGGCAGACTTAGCATGACATCTGGCCTGTGGTAAGTGCTCAAGAATTGTTATTTAATACCATTTGCCTCATAACACAGGTACTTTAGTATACCACTGAAATGGGGAGAGCTGGGTGAGGAGAGGCTTCCCCGAAGGGGGCAAATCTTGAAGAATAAGGCAAGGGTAAGTCCAAGGTGGTGACAGGCTGGGGGAGAAGGTGTCCAAGCCCAAGGGAACAGCAGATACATAGGGTTAGAGGCAAAAAAGAGCATGGATTCCAGAGACCTCAGAGTCACCCTGCCTTTCTTACCTGGCATCTTGCTTGGTTTCCCAAGTCTGGTTGCCTGGCCATTCCGGAGGCTTCCTGGCCTCCTGCCCGCAGGGGACCCCAGGGACCAGCCTGTGAAACTCCATGTCTGCCTGCCGTATTAATTGCTAATCTCCCTCATTTTCTTTCCCTCTATCTGCCTGACTCTCTCGTCCTGAGCCCCCGTGCTAATCAGAAAGAAGGACAAATCCGCTATTTGTATTCTTTCCCACCAAGCCAGGCAGCTCTGGAAGGCTCAACCCAGGCTGGGGCCCCTGGAGGGCAGGAGGGAGGTGCAGGATGCAGGACCCAGAGGCATGTCAGTCCCACCCGCAGATTCTGGAGGCTGTGACTCCCGTGTACCTACAAGGAACCCACAGAATCACTAACTCTGAACAGGAAGACTCTTTGCCAGCAGCTGATCCGTCTCTTTCACTACCCGGACAGGGAAACTGAGGCTCAGCGTGGGGAGGCATCTACCAAGATCACACAGTGGATCAGAGGCAGAGTCTGGAGGGATATCAAGTCTCTTAATTTTCCAACCAGTGACCAGGCCTGATCTGGATGGGGCTGGAGCTGCAGTCTCAGAAAAGCAGCAGCCTGGGCTGCTCAGTTTCTGTCCAGGGCAGGGAGACGCAGAGAGGGGACAACTGTCCCTTCTTCAGCTCTTACTATATGCTAGACATGATACATGACGCTGTTTCACATGAAAAGTCTCATTTAATTCTTATAATGCTGCAAGGTGAGTGGCAAAGTCCCCATTTTACAGATGAGAAGACTGAGGCTCAGAGGGCTCACACAACTTGGTTGTGAGCACACAGGAAATAATAGAGCCAGAATTCAAACCCTGGTCTATACGGTCCTCCTCTGAGCAAATCTTATCTTCCTTCTGGGGTTTCTCTTTTAGGAGGCCTCCTCAGATCATGTCCGCCCTTCCAATCTGACCAGAAATCACACTAAATCGAGAACGATCAATTCTCTATTTGGTCCTGGAGGGGGACAGTATCATCTCTCCCAAAATATAAGAGCAGAGACAGTCATGCATATTTCCTTCCTGAGCCTCCCTGTATGCTGTGCTAATAAGGGGAGCTGGAAAAATGAATTTGAAGGGAATCATATGCAGTGACATTCAATCCAAATGATCAGCTGCCTCACATTCCTCTTGGAAGCAGCTACATCTGTGTCTCACTGGGCCTGAGTGATCCCTGGGGGTTGACCAACAGTTATTGGTAGCCTACTAGGTGCCAGGCACCGAGTTATTTTTGTTATCAAAATAAATCATCGTGTGCTGAGTATTGCCGCATTGCCTGTGGTGCTACTGAGGACCGGGGCCCCTGACAACAGTGGTGTAGGAAACATCAAGATCTTTCAGGCAGGCTACTTTGCCCTTCTGTACTTGCTTATGACTTTACTCCGTGCAAAGGAGCAGAGGTTCAGCTCCTGGTCACACCTTCTCAAGGTGTACAGTTTAGATCAATGCAAATGCTTCAGTGGGGCATGAAAGAGGCCCAGAGTGATCGTTGGAGGCAACCTTCAACCCACCTCTTATTCAAAGTCTAGGATGTGGGCTGAAGATCCCGCATCTCCCCAGAATCCCACTCAGTCCTCTAAGAAAGGACAAAAGGCCAGGGTCGTTTCCCTATATCTCCCTCAATGATAAAAATACCCCAATGTCACCCTGAAGACCAAGCAATGAGCCAGGGCCCCCAATTCCCAGCACAGCCTACACAAAGGCTGAATTCACCCTCTCACCAGTAGTCCAGATAGTTCCTGGCCCTGGTCCCACCTTTTCTCTCCAGGAGGGATTTCCTCCCTCTCCCCCGCCCCTTGCTCCCCTCCACCCAGGAAAAAGGGGTGAGAAAGGCAGAAATGTCAACATGGGTCTATTTTCACAGGAGACAAGGCTATGCCCAGGCCTCTCCCCTGCGGGCCAGAGCCAGGCCTCTGACTGATGGGAGCAGGTGGTTTTGTTTGGTGAGGAGCCGCCAGGGGGAAATAACTCAGCCTTTCCCACTGAGGTAGGTTAACCGTGGACAAAGCAGAGCTGGATGTGAGAGCAGGATCTTGGCAGGGTCTGTGTTGCCAGGGACTGGAAGGGCTGGAGGATGCCCAGCGCCCGGGACTAAAGGGGACCACCAGTTCACGTCTCAGACCCTAAGTTCCTACCACCTTAGCCAATGAGCCTTACCGCTCATTCCTGCCCTGGGGCTAGCAAGGCCAGAAGAAAAAGAAAGGAGTTCTGGGAGTGTGAGGGACACCTGATGAGCAGAGTGAACAGTAGTCACATCCCCAACTGTCACCCTGATCAGGGCTATGTTGAGGGGATGGCAGGTATGGAGTCTTCTGAGAGCTTGGCTGTTAACTGGGTAACAGTAGGGGAGGGCAGACACTGAAATATGTCATTTGGCTTCAGGTTCAAGAAAATCTGGCCACAGTCACCTGGCTCTTTCCACAAACTGACCCCTGACCCCATACCATCACCATGAGAAATGCGTGTGTAGGGGTGTGTGTATAGGGGGTATGGCTCAGCTAGCTTTTCCTTAATCCTTAGAAAAATCATTCAGCCTATGTCCTTCCAACTTGAGTCAAATGTTCCCTCAATTTAACTCATCTTTCCCCCAGGGACCCCCAGGGGACCCAGGAGTCAGCCCTTCCCCTGCTTTCTGCAGAGAGGGGAGCTACCTGCACCCAACTCCCTCTCTTCCCCAGACTGAAGTTAGCAGAATCTTCTACATTGTCTTGGCTGAGAAATCAACTCAGGCATTTTCCAGCCAACTGAAGGTGGGAGAGGTGTGAGGGGTGAAAGGGGCCAGAGCAGAAGGGCATCAGAAGGGATGGTGGTACGGCAGAGGCAGAGGCCAGGGCACAGGTGGAGGGGGCATGGAGAATGCACACTTAGTAAGCACCTACTATGTGCCAGGCACTTTACTCAGATTTTCCTTAGGTCTTACAGCACCCCCTCCACACACACACACACACACACACACACACCAGACCCAGGGATCATTCCTGCTTTCTGATGAGGAAAACGAAGCCCAGAGAGGTTAAGCAAGCTGCCCTAGGGGCACACAGCAATTTAGTAAGTGGCAGAACCAGAACTCCAACTCAGGGCTGCCTGTGGACAGAGGCCTAGCAGTTTCTCACACCCCTGGCTTCCTTCCACACTCTTGGGAGCCAAAGGGGAGGTCTCCCAGGAAGGGGACAGTCTAGAAGAGACCCAGAGAAGGCAAAAGGAAGGTAGCGGTGGCCAGGAAGGGAAGAGAAGGAAGGGCGGGGCAGGGCGCAGAGGAGCCGGCGGGCCAGGGTTAAAGCCCTGTGTTCCTACAACCTGCTAAGCCGGAGAAATGAATTCTGATCCCTCCAAAACCCAACCTTGGAAAACGTGTAAGAGAAGGGTCTCCTTTCAGGAGGGCAGGAAATCCTCCACACCTCCTCCCGACGCCCCGGTAATGCCAGGATGTCCCCAATCTGCTTTGAGGAATGGAGAGATTAAGAATAATAAAAAAATTGCAATAAAATATGTGTGAAGGAGGGGGTAATTGTGGACAAACGCAGCATTCAAATTCATTTTTCAGCTCTTTTACACACCATTTCAATCTTATTTTCTGCTTGTTAATGAGATCTTGTTGCCTGGGCTAGGCAAAACCTTCCAATATCAGGACGTAATTGCACATAATTTTCTCCCCTACCCGTGATTTGCATCAGTTTTTTTAAAATTCTGGGCTATTTAACACCCCACAATCCCCCTCCCCATCTTCCTGCCTACAAATCTCTCACTCCCTCCTCCTTCCTCATCCCTGGTCCAGCAAGACTCATTTTAAATGCTTATTATAAGCGCAGTGTCGCCAATGAAGGGGCGGGGGACACAGGAAGTAAGAGAAGAGAGAGGCAAAGGGAGTCTCCATAGCCCATCAAGTGAGGGGCACAGCTCAGTTCTCCAGCAAGTGGCCTGCCCTGGTCTTGCCTTGCTGAGGGTCAAGGGGTGCTGAGGTTCACTGCCAGGCAGATCTGAGTTGAAGTCTCATCTCCACCACTCACCAGCTCTGTGGCCTTCAGCAAGTTACTTAACCTCTCTGAGCCTGTTTTCCCAAGTGCAGGGGTGCTGTGGGGCTGGAATGACTTCAAATGGGCAACATCCTTACACAGGATTAGCACGTAGTAGGTATTCAGTTGATGGACTGTCTTTCTGTGCTGGCTCGGCTCTCCTGGAACTAAGTAGGAGAGTAGTACCAGACATCTGCTGTTACCACCCATTCAGGAGACCCTAATTGTAAATAAATGAAAGCTAAGCTTTGAGCTTTATTCCTGCTGGTTGAAGAAGGATGAGGTAGCTTGGTTTGGGGATAGGGACGACTCTGAATGTGGGTCTACCATTACATGCCCCTGCGGCCTTGGACCTCAACTTCCTTGTATGGGACCAACTTTAAAGGGCAGAGACAGCCTGATGGCATAATGGGCTCTGGGGCCAGACTGTTGGGATCACCAGAGCCTGCCACAGAGCCTGGTGCAGGGGAGGGGCTCTGTGAGTGTGTGTCAGCTGACTGGCTGGCTGCTGACCCTGGACAAGGAGGGTGTCCTCATCTATAAAATGAGAGTCGCAAGATAACTGCCAAGATTCAGGGAGTGAAGGCAGGTAGACACCCAGCTCTGTCTGTGCCCAGCCTGCTGTGAGCATGAACCGCATGCTCGAATTATTAAATGCACAGAAGGGAAGGAAAGAGGAGCCCCAGAAAGTGGGAAAGGACAAAAAGGCTCAGTTGACTGTGATCGTGTCTGGTGGTTAACTGAGCACCTAGGGAACATCTTTCATTGGTTCAGTGTGGGGAGGAAATTGTAAATATGTAAATCTCTCGCATAGGTTCTTTCCTTTTAAGCTCCAGAGAGGAACAAAGGGATGGGGGAATATGGGACATTAGGAAGGAGAACAGGAACAGGCCAGCAAGACAGACAGAGATGCCCCCTCCCACGATGGAGCTCCCAGACCCCTAGTCCAGGGTGCCACTGACTCAACAGGGTGACTTTGGGGAAACTTCAGGAAACTGGGCCCTGCTCTGATAAGACTGGTATCTAGGGCTCGGCGCCTATAGCTCAACCGGCTAAGGCGCCAGCCACGTACACCTAAGGTGGCAGGTTCGAATCCCCAGCCCGGACCTGCCAAAACAACAATGAC
>NW_003852404.1:6117885-6127432 GCF_000181295.1 Otolemur garnettii
GGCTGGTAAGAGCAGCAGCTCTGAGTGACTTTCTTTTTTTTTTTTTTTTTTTTTTTTTTTGCAGTTTTTGTTTTTGGCCAGAGTCGGGTTTGAACCCACCACCTCCAATATGGGGCTGGCGCCCTACTCCTTTGAGCCACAGGCACTGCCCTCTGAGTGACTTTCTAACGCATCTCCCATCACGCTGCAGATTCTCCAAGACAGGGCTGTGCTTCCAACCATCAGAGCACCTCTGAGGCTAAGAGGTTCATCTATTCCATCAGAGTAGGAGCTCCTGAGGACACGAGCTGTCTCCCCCATCAGACTGGGGATCCCTAAGGCCCAGTCTCTGCCCATGATCCCTAAGAGTGAGTTCTGCTCACCATTCCTAGATGGGACTGGTGTGATGGGATTGATCTGCAGCTATCAGAGTACTCAAAGTCATTCATGTTACAAAAGGCTCCTTTTGTCCTAGTTGTTTTCTGAGTCATTTACCAAGTCACTGACCCTCAGCCTGGAGCAAAAGGGAGAGAGGGGGTGGGGGTGTAGGCACCCTAACCCTGGATGAGCCTCCTCAGGAATGGGGTGTGATAGGCAGGATTCCTGTTCCCTACACCTCTTAGGAAGGACCGTGCACAATGCCGGGACATGCGTGAGCCTCATCCCTAATCATGTAAGTCTGGAGGGATGGGAGAGATGGGGGACGATGAGGGAACCAAGCCACAAGGGTGTCTGAACCTCTCGAAAGACTTTTTGCTTTAAAGCTCAGTAGTGCCCACTGGCCCCAAACCTGAGTCCTAGGCCTCAGTTTTCTCATCTAGGACATGAGTTGAAAGAGCTCTTTGCTCCCCCACATCCAAGGGTTGGCCTCCCTAGACGATCTCTCCTTGCTGCCAGTCAAACTGTAAAAAAGGGAGCAGGTGTGGACTTCGGAGTAGTGGGAAGAAAAAGTGAGGGGTTAGATTTCAGGGTCTAGAGAAATGGAATTGAATCCTGGCTCTGCCCTCTAAGCGGATAAATGTAAAACACTCAGAACAGGGTGTGAAGGTCCCAGGGCTCCAGAAAGTTTAGCTGTCCCTATCACCATTGGTATTAAACATACTGCACGACTTGGCTTTTTTGTTGTGTTTATTCTGTCTCCCCCATCGTGCCCTCAATTCCAACAGGATAAGGAGCTTCCTCTCTTATACATGCTGATTTATGCCACGTGCCTAGCACAGTGCCTGGCACCTAGGAGGCACTCCACAAATACTTGTGCTAGTGACCCCCTTCAGAGTCAGGGGATGAGCAGAGCTGACATGAGTAAATGGCTTTTCTGTGCAATTCTTCCA
The DNA here is from genome assembly GCF_000181295.1 of Otolemur garnettii. Lineage (NCBI taxonomy): Eukaryota > Metazoa > Chordata > Mammalia > Primates > Galagidae > Otolemur > Otolemur garnettii. The sequence goes on from NW_003852404.1 coordinate 6,119,196, forward strand.
GGCACTCTCTCCGTGGAGTCCCTGAGGTTCAGTGGCCCCCACTTCTCAGCTGGATCTGCAACAAGGGGCCTGGGACAACCCACTGGAGAAGCAGGTCTTCCTATGGCCACAGCACACTAGCCAGAGAGCTCACTACAGCCCCAACCTCACCCCCCAAGGGATTCTGTAAGGACAAAAACAACAAAAAGCATCTGGGTGATGTGTTGGGGGCCTGCTACTGTCCCAGATAAAGGGGCAGTGTGCCAGTCCCACAGCCCAGGTGGAAAACCTTTTCTTTCCTGTTGCCCAGGGGAGCTGCGGAGAAATTATACCTGTCGGGGAGAGAGGAGTTGGAAGTGGATCTGTCCCTGTGAGTCATCTCCCTATAGATCCCAAGTGGATTAGGCAAACCCTGGCCCTGCACCTCCCAAGACCACAGAGGGGTGCTAAAAGTGTCAAGTCCTCAAGAGGAAGGAGCAGACCCAGAGTGGGAGCGTAGCCATGCCTGGGAGCTCCCATATCCAGAGCCCCCCTCCCCATCCCCACCCCAGCTGCCAGGAAGTGTCCGCAGCTTAACCCCCAGCCCCAGGTTCGTACACAGAAGCACATGCCTGCCCTCACTGCCTGCGTCTGCCCTCCTCCAGCAGCTGTTCACCTCCGGGTCCCCTCTGCCCCTGTCAGACCCTCCATCTGTCTTCACACCTTTGGTGGGAACCTCTAGCAGAGCCTCTGAGGATCTCTGATTCATCATGTCAGCCTCTCATGAGGGATGGTGTGGGGGCTTCCCAAGGGTCTCTTGCTTTTTGTTTCAGGGAAGCCCTGGGCTGGGCAAAGGAATGAGGGTCCAACTCAGGAACTTCCAGTCCAGGATGGGAAACACGACATCCAACTCTGAAGCCTTCTGATCATGGGGAGGAAGACCCCCCTCATCTGACTGCTCACGCCCCTGGATCTGTTTCTCCTCCTCTTTCCCCACCTCCCCTTCGAACCTCATCCCCCACACTCTGGAGACCTGGAGTACCTTATTTGCTAGGCTCTCTGCCCTGTGACAAAAGCCCTGCTTTGGGGACAAACCTCAGCCTGCAATAGACAGGAGAGGGCAGTGGCCAGGGAGGCAGGTGCCTTGGACTCTCGGCTCTTTGTACACTGGGGCCCTCCATCGGTAAAGTAAGGCCCCCCACAGTCTCAAAATCCCTCTTTAGCTCTCCAAAGATGCTCCTCCCAATTCATTCTGGACCACATTCCTGGGTGTGGGCACCTCGGGTCTCTGCAGCATCCTCACCCAGCCAGCTTGGAGACAGTGTCATGTCTATGTCCCATCTCAGCTCTGGAGGGTTAGCTTGGCCAGTTAGATCTCAGGACGAATGAGATGGCGGTCATGACTTTGAACCCCAAAGAGGTCAATTAGGTTCCACTGGGAAAATATCATGATCTTCAGATAGTATTGCGTGTGTAGAGTTTTTTCTTTCTTTCTTTCTTTTTTTTTTCACCTGGGATACTGGCAAGAGAGTGGGATGGACCAGTGAGGACCAGTGTGGGAGCTGGCAAGGTCAGCCGAGGCAGTGACATTGCCCCTGTAATCTGGGCCCCAGGAGGGTTTGCTGCATCACCACCATGAGCTCTGGATACAGGGGTTCACACTCCCCCAGCGCTCGCTTGGTACCAGGCCTGAGCTAAGTGCTTTCAGCAGGTCATCTCATTTAATCCTCAACAGCCCTAGAGGGAAGTGCCAGTGTTAGCCCCATTTCCTGGACAAAAAAATCAAGGCACAAAGAGTAGAAGGGTCTTGCTCCAGGTTTTCCCTTCAAGTGAATGATGGAGCTAGAATGCAATTCACCCTCAACTACACAACTGTAGGGCACATAAGCCATGAACCCAGGCAAGCAGAAAGTTAACATTCTTGGGAATGTTTTAAACCAGGAATTGGCGATTTCTTTTCTATATGGGTCACACAGTAAATATTTTAGTCTTTGTGGGCCATACGATTTCTCTCGAAACTATTCAGCTCTCTATTATTATGGCACAAAAATGGCCATAAGTGAATGGACATAACCACGTTCCAGTAAAACTCACTTTATAGAAACAGGTGGGTGGATCGCTGTGGCTCACAGGATGTCGTTCACTGACCTTAATTGCTTTGCTTTTTCTTTAGGTAATAGGTTTCCTATATTAATTGTATTGTCCTGGCGATAGGAGGGCAAGAGAACTAATACTTACTAGGCACTTATTTTTGTGCAGAGCTCTGGGTTAGGTGCTTTGTGAAATGGGGCAAACACCCCTTGCTAGGAGGTTAAAATGGGGGTAAAATGAGGCTCACAGATGCTAACTTGCCTGAGATCACCCCGAGTGGTGGAGCGGGGATTAAAACCCTTTCCTGCCACTGTTCAGACCAGGTTGCAATGCATGCACTGTATTCTCACCACTGACAGTGAGGAGGCAGGATAAGACCAGTCCTGAATTTAATTCCTTTCCCCATGGATATTTGGGAGCCTGCTGTTGCTATAAAAATGAGCTCTTCCATTGCTCAAATTCACTGGGACTTCCAACACCAGTGGGTCCCCAAACCACTGATAACCATCACAAGCCCCGTTATCTTGACTCCATCCAGAGGAGGTTCTAGGAGCTCTAACAGCACCATCAGGCAATCAGTGACTTAATCAGCAACCAATCACATACAAGAACAGAGTTCTGAAGAGCCAATCAAGGTAGAGATCCTTGTCCAGAGCCCCACCCTCAATTCTCTCCACCAATAGGATATGGTCCTGCCTTTCACAGCCCGGCTGCTCCTGGTGAAAGGCCAGGAATACAGTATGAAATCAGGAAAGGACTCCTGGTTCTAGAACAAAACCTCAAACCACAGTCAGGCTCCTACAGGAAAAGGTGCAAGGCTCCCTCCAATGCACAGTCTGCACCTGCCTGCCTTTCAAGGATGGAATAGTTGTGAAGTGGGTGGTGTTTCATAAGCTCCCGTTATTCTCTGTTTGTGGGTGGCAAGAAATATAGAAACCCTTTCTCCAAACCCGGTCTTCAGTGTGAGGAAGAGAAACCCAGAGCGATGCATCACAGACGTTGAAGAGTGAAGGTGGAAGGGGCGCCTCTCACCTCCCACCTAAACTATCTCAAGGTCTCCGCAGCCCAGCAGCCAGTGGTTTCATAGAAACCAGTAAATACCCGGTGACACCTGTCTTCCCGCCCCTCCTCCAGCCCTCCCTGGCCAGGCTAGTTGGCGTCTGCCCATGAGACCCTGGGTACAAGGCTGCGGCCACCTACCTGAGGAGACAGGCCATTGCTGACAGCGTTCATGTGGTTGGAGGGTGCCGCCGGGGTCATGAAACTCTCTGAGTAGCTGGAGAAACTGTGGCGAGCTCCATACGCAGAGCTGGTGTCAGCGGCTGCTGCGGCTGCGGCCAGCCCACCCTGATGCATGGTGGACGGTGGCAGGGGCTGAGGCCGGTGAACAGTGCTGCCCCCATCTGTGGAGAGACCCCAAGAGAGGTCCTGAGTGAGTGGCCTCACCTTGGAGGCCAGGCCTCCAAGGGCAGAAGGAAGCCTTGAGCCTCCTCCCATTCTCCATCCCGCGAAGGGGAGGGGCCCCCATCTCACGCTACATGGGGTGAAGCAAGCCGGCTCCTGGGCAGGCACTAGACTGGCCAGGCCTAGACTGACCGCCAACAACATTCCAGACATCCCCTAGGCAAGTGTACACTGGTCATGTTGCTCAATGCCTGGCACACAGTAGCACCCAATAGATGTCAACTGGACTAAAAGTCAGATCTTGTTGGTCACTGTGTCAGTCTACCCAGGCCTGTTCCATTTCCTAAGCATTAACCACTCACCAGGTGTTTTACAGATTCTGTTGAAAGTATGAAGCAAGAATATGGTACCCACCAAGGCTTAGTGGGTTTGGGCACAGGATGACAAGTGGGTGGTGGGACCAGGGTTTGAATGACCTAACTCTGGAGCCATTTCTGCTTCTCACTGCTGGGCTCTTATTCTGCTCTGTTAGGGCCCCCCGTGCAGGCATCAGGGGCTGGGGTCCTCCCATCCTCAGCTCTGGTTCAATTTCTTATTAAGAATCATAGTGGTGGCCAGACACAGTGGCTCACGCCCGTAATCCTAGCACTCTGGGGAGGCTGAGGTGGGAGGATCACTTGAGATCAAGAGTTGGAGACCAGCCTGAGCAAAGCAAGACCACATCTCTACTAAAAATAGAAAGGATAGTTGAGTATTGTGGTGAGAGCCTTAGTTCCAGCTACTCAGGGGGGTTGAGGCAGGAGGATTGCTTGAGCCCAAGAGTTTGAGGTTTCTGTGAGCTGTGTTGAGGCCATGGCACTCTAGCCTAGGCAACAGAGACACTCTGTCTCCAAAAAAAATAATCACATCAGGGATGGGATGAATGGGAGTGTTCTCTGACTCTCTCCTTGGCCTCCTTAAGAGGTGGTGTCATGTGGCAGATATCAAGTGGTAGAATTCTGGTGTGTTCTGGCAGAATAGTGCATGGTCCAGGAAGGGGAGGTGGGAACCCTACTCCCCTGTGGGGCTCACCATCCCTTCCAGGGCTAGTCTTTTACTTCTGTCCCTCCCAAAGCCCCACTGACCCCCCTAGCCTCTCCCACCCACTCACCCCCTTCTGACTGGCCACCCCTTTCCAAGGCCAGAAGGGAATCTGACAGTTTGAGCCATTGGAAGAACTGGGCCCAAGTGATGCCTCCTTTCCAGATGGACCTCAGGGTCCTAGCCTTGCTAAGCACACACTGGACTCTTGACCTTGAGTGGGGGATCTCTCAGAAGACACTGCTTTCAAAGGAGGCTGACTTTTATCCTTCTTTAAAATGGATCTTTTGAGAGAGTGGGGCAAAAAACTGAGGTCCCAGAAAATTATTTAAGCCCCTTTATAAATTTGTATTGGCACAAATTGGAGGTCAATACAATCTGAAAAAACTTCTCCCCAAATTCTCCCAACACACACACAGACAGACAGACTGATACCATTCCCTCATTTAAAAAAAAGCAAAGACTGTGGCTACATGTTGTCCCAAAGTCCTTGGAGAACATGCTGGCCTTTTCCCTCTAAAGCTGCTCTGCTTAGTACCTCCGGCAGGTGCTCCAAATCCTTGCTGCTGAGAGCACAGTCTGAGACCCAGCAGATTGGGCATCACCAGCAGGCTTGTTAGAAATTCTGCATCTTGGGCCCAACCCCGCCCAGCATTTTTGTAAGATCCCCATGAGATCCATGCACACTTGCCCCTTTGGGAAGCTTGGTTCTGAGCAGGTGCCTGGGGTTGCCTTGTTGAACCCTTTCTCTGTGGTCTGTTGACAGGACTGTGTCTTTTTCTCTTAATAGTCTTACCATGTGAAATATGGAAAGAATAACCCTTGTGAGAGGAAAGTGAGAATGAAAGGGGGAAGGGGACGGGAGGAAAGGCAGCTGCTGAGATGCCGGGGCAGGCCTGGGACACTCACCTTGGGAGATGGTGGTGGTGGGGTAGGTGGAGTCCGGCAGCTGGTACGGGGGCAGCGTGGGCATGCCAGTGGGCGGGAAGCCTCCTGGTAGAAGGTGGTTGAAGGCTGCCAGCTGGTTGGCTCCTGCCTGCTTACGCCAACGGGCACGACGGTTACTGAACCAGACCTGGGGATGGAGAGCAGAGAGCAGAGAACCTTTGGCTTGGCTCCTGGCAGAGCTGCAGCACAGCTGGAACCATTCCCTGGAATCATCCTGCTCCCATCCAGCCAGCATCCTCCATCACGGAAGAAAACCCCAGCTTGGTGCAGCTTGGAACCATTTGCAGAGTGATTTCAGAGGCATGACCCCATCTGTCCTCACAACCACCAGTAAGGAGTGGGTTTTGTAATTATCCCCATTTTACAGATGAGGAAACTGAGAGCTAGAGAAAGTGGTTGATTTGTCCAGGGTGAGTTGGTGGCCCTGCCAGGTCTATGTGGCTCTCAGTCTAGGGCTTTTTCCTACTGCAGCTGCTCCTTCTCTGAGGGACAGCTGACCTGCCTGACCATCCTGTTCCAAAACACCTTGCTTCCCACCTACTCCAGGAAGCCCCCAGGAGGAAGCCCCACATCTGCAGCCCACCTTAGTGAGAGTTGCCTTCTATACTCAGATGTATAAACAGATCTCTGTCTGGAAACTGAGGCCTGACTTTACTTAACACAGCTTGGGCCCCTTGAAACAGGTGGCTTACATACACACACACAGAGGGATCTATCAAACATTACTGGGAAAACAACCTAACCTCTCTGAGTCTCCTCCAAGCACTTCACATGTTTGCCCATTCCCACTTTCAAGGCTCAGAAAGGCCAAAGAGTTTACCCAAGGCCACATAGCTAGAATGTGATGGATCTGAGGTTCCAACTTAAATCATTCTGACTTTCTAGACCCCACTTCTCTAGATTTGCGAATTCCCTGGAACAGCCCAGAGAAGGAAGAGAATGAAGGTGCAAGCAGGGGCTGTTTTGACGGGCTCTCGTCCACCCTTGGACTTCACACATGAATGCTCTTCCCTCACACCTGAATACTCTTCCTGTGGGTGGTACTTTGGCCTTCAGAGCTCAGCTCAGTTGCCTCCTGCTCTGATTTGACTCCCTGATAGCTGCATTTGAGGCAGTTGAGGTAGGTTCCTGCCTTCCCCAGGAGCAGTGACTGCTTATGTGTCTCTGGGCTGCACTGCTCCTCATCTCACCCCAAGGCCTCAGGCAGAGAGGCAGAGAGAATTCCTTGCTCACTGCGCTGTGCTTAGTCAGTATGCTACAAATACCTGTTGAACAAGTGAATGATGAATGAATGAATGAACGAATGAACAGGGAAAGGCAGGGATGGCTCTGGAGTGTCTTTGCTGGGGCTGGGGCCACAAGGCTCAGGCAGGATGAAGGGGACAACCTCCTCTGGTACCAGATCGCTGGCCCCCACCCCTCTGGAGCTGTCTGCCGAGATGGGGGGCAGTCTGAGAGGGGCATAGGGTGCTGATATGCCCCTGATGTCATTTGTCTTTCCTAGTTCCTTCCTGGGTGGGAAAAGAAGGGTCCAGCTTCCTAGGCAGCTGGCTCTGACTTGGGTTTCACAGAGAAAGGAGATGAGACAGTCACATCAGATAGGAAAGAGAATGGCTCCCCTAAAAACCCCAAATCCTGACTTTTCCCACCTCTGCTGGCACTGAGGGCTTCCCCAGGGCATCCGGGGCTAGGAAGAGACTGGCCCGTTAGACTGAGGGTGCTGGGAGCCCCACACGGGACCAGCACTCTCTCCCAGCTCTACTCCCAGCCTGCTGGAGGCAGACTGGGGAGGACTCTACTAATTCAGTGTTTCCCAAAGAGTGGCTCCCACCAGCACTCCTTGTTGGAGAGACATGCTGGTGGTGAGTGACACACACATTACATCACCTTGACCATGGGGGTGAGAAAATCATTCCACTCCACTTCCCTTTCTGCCCTGCTGGGCGTGGGGAAGGGAAGGTCTCAGTTCAGTGCTAACACATCCAGGGAAGGTCTCAGTTCGGTGCTAATGCATCTAGGGAAGGTCTCAGTTCAGTGCTAACACATCCAGGGAAGGTCGCAGTTCGGTGCTAAGGCATCCAGGTGCCTTTCTAACACCTGCTAATCCCCCACGGAACACAGCAGAGGCCTTCACAGGTGACATTTAACCACGTCGTTTAGTTTGCTTTTGTGTATGTTTTTTACAGTTGCCTTCTCTTTGGGGGTGTGATGGGCACTTCTGCTTTAAAAACACATCCATTTCATTAAAAAGTAAATAAGAAGATGGATGATATGCAAATGTGGCACAAGCGTCTGAGCGGGTCACAGAATGGTTAAGCCACACGGTGGCTGCTCCTTAGCCTGGGTCATGTTTTCCTTAAAGAGCACTGACTAGAGTTGGAGGCGTTCTTCCTCCTTCCTTTCTCTTCCCTTCCCTTTCTGTTCCTGCTCCTCCCTCCTTCTTTATCTCCTCCTCATCTCAGATCTTTACTGGGACTTGACTCTGTGCCAAGCAAGACTCTGAGGACAGAAAGGTGGACGGGATGCAGTCCTAGCCCCCACGCTGCCCTCTGCCTGGGCACATGTCAGCTGCTGATCAGCACAGTAAGCTCAGACAGGTGATGTGCAATGTTCTCTAAGGACGTCAGAGGAGGGGCTTCCGACTGTACCTCTCAGAATCCAGGAGGACTTCCTGGAAGAAGCGGCATGCCTTTGTTGTCAGTTCCCTCATCTCTTCTTCCTTTGTTATTTTGTTTCCCTTGGGCTGCCTCCAATCC
>NW_003852404.1:6127556-6170891 GCF_000181295.1 Otolemur garnettii
CTTTTATCCCATATGAGGCTAATTACACCCATCTTCCAGGTGGTGTAAGATGAGTTAGCACAAGCAAAGTGCTTAGAACAGCATTGGCCACATACAACTCTTATTCTCGCAGAGACCCTCCGGGCTGGCTGATCTGGCAGGACTCTTTGCCAGAGTCTAGACGCAGTGGTTCTCAACCTTCCTAATGCTACGATGTATTTTCATTGTTACAAAAGGGTCAGGACCCACAGGTTGAGAACTGCTGCTAGAGCAAGCTGCCCATGTACAGATGGGGAAATGGAGGCTCTGAGGGAAACTATGGTGGCTTCAGCACCTCAGCTAGAATTCCCAATCAGGGTTGAGTTATTTGGAAGCAGGGGCTAAGTTTTTGTTTTTGTTTTTTGAGCCAGTCTCCTTATGCCAACCTCAGTAGAGTGCTATGGCGTCACAGCTCACAGCAACCTCCAACTTTTGGGCTTAAGCGATTCTCTTGCCTCAGTCTCCCAAGTAGCTGGGACTACAGGTGCCCACCACAACGCCCAGCTATTTTGTTGTTGTTGTAGTTGTCATTGTTGTTTGGCAGGCCCGGACTGGGTTAGAACTCTCCAGCTCTGGTGTATGTAGCTGGCGCCTTAGCCGTTGAGCTACAGGAGCCCAGCCAGGGGCTAAGTTTTGTTAATTCATTCTTGATCCCAGCTCTAAAGCACCATTGGTGCCAGCTGTTTACTGAGCAGAATATTTCACTTGGCTCTTCTCTTAATATAGCACAGAGGAAAAGAACATGAGCAGGCAGACTTGGGTTCCAATCCCAACTTGCTCCAGTCCCTTATTAACTATGTCTTGAGGAGGCTACTTTCCTCAGCTAAATCTCAGTTTTCTCATCTGCAAAATGGACAGAAAAATCAACCTACGTCATAGGGCTCTGGTGAGGATGAATAAAGATAATGTAGGTACATTGTGCCCAGCAGGTAAGAACTGTGTTGTAAATGATAGCTAGTGTTATTCAAAGATTTCATGCCTGTTGTCAATTAGTGGGTCCTGCTGGTGCTTCCAAATGGATTTCTATTCAGAGCTCCTCCCCGCCCCCATCCTGTTCCGAGTCTCCACCCCCCAGAAGCAAACGTTTAGCAGGGGTCTGAATTAGGTGCTGGGACATCACTAGTATCTTGGCGCCAATTATCTGAAGGATGGGGACGTGTTCACAGACAGTCGTGGGAGACACCACGGGGTGACCTCAGGACCTGTCAGCCCTGTGGCCTCTGTTTCTAGAAGAAACAGCATTGTGATACTCGGGACACAGCAGATCTATTCACCTCTAAAGAAGATACATGTGAGATTGGGGTTGGACCACCTGCTATATAAAAATGGAAATTCCTCCAGAGAGAGGAGTCATGGGTCCCCAGGTGTGGGTTCTCCCACCTGACACGCCTTCCCCACTTTTCACTGGGCTTCAGCTTTCTGCAGAAGGCTTCAAGGAGAGGCTCTCCTGTGGGGGAGCAGGTCTAGAGGGGAGCTAGAGAGAGGTAACAGGCCACTGTTTGGTTACAAGATCCCCACCTGACATAATGTTTACCTGCTCATATGTTTATTAAAATGCCAGAGGTTTTGACCCACTGAATCCCCAATGCTTAAAACCCTACCTGCCTCATAGTAAGTGCTTGAGAAATGACTGTCAGGTGAATGAATCTGGAGCTGCAAGGTGGCCTAAATTGGGGCGATCAAGAACAGGTGGAGTTTTAATAATAACAGCACCTATTTGGGGCACTTTTGTATGCCGGGTACTTCCTTTTTTTCTAACATATAATTTAGTCCTTAGAACAAAGTAGATGCTATTATTATCATCTCCATTTTCCAGGTGGCGAGAGTGAGGGTGGAGAGGGTGAGTGATGGAGTGGAATTCACACCTAAGCTCTGAACCCACCCTGAACCACTCCACTAACCCCACCCATCTTCCAAGGCCCCGGGATGAGATGTCAGGATTGCAAAATCCCCAGACCGTAAACTCTTACAATCAGAGTCCAAGACCTCAAAAGCATAAAGCTATATCCTCTCAGCAATGCTCAGAGAACTTTGAGGTCCTGTCCTAAGGTCCATAGCAAGAATCCTCTTGCTAGAGTTCCAGGTCAATTGCACGTTGGTGCTTTTGCTTGAACACTGCCAGTCATGGGGCCTTCCATCTCCTTACAAGGCATCCCTTGTTGTCAATAAGCAAGGACCCTTCTACTTTAAGGGTCACAGTGATCCTTGAATTCCATCGCCTTATTTATACATGGGAAACTAGATCTTCGGAAAGGAAAGTAGCCTATTGACGGTAACACCGCTGGCCAGAGTCAGGGACCAGAGGCTCTCAGTCCTGAGCTGTCTTCTGAAGACCTTTATACTGGACTTGAGACACTTTCTACTTGTCCCTTGAGGACTCCTCAAGCCTGTGTTTATGCTTTAAAAACGCAACATCTTTTGTTCTCTTCCCTATTCAGAAAGCTTTCAGGCTAAGGGAGTGGGAGCAGGGAAACTCTGCCCCTGCCCGGGGGAGCTCCTAGTCTGAGGAGAGAGACCCTGTCCCTGCACTGGGGAAGCCTGGGACGGCAGGGGAGTCCACACACAGGCAGGCCTGGGCTTCACCATGGGGCTGCCGGCAGGGGTTCTGGCCACTTCTCCATTCCCAGACCTCCTCCTTCCTGGGACCTTGAGTGACACCTGTTTCTGGGTCCCCTGGGTCAATAAAAGCACTGCCCTGACAGCCAGGAAATTTTACAAGGAGTGGTCAGGCTTTGGGGGCCGCCAGACGTGGGGATGAGAAAGTGGCCAGGAATGTGTGGAGAACAGCTGCAGGAGGAGGGAGTGGGGGAACCCCGGGGCTGGGGTGGGCTCAGATGTCGCCTCTGAGAGGAGGGGAGGCAGTGAGAATTGCTGGTTGCCGCCTGCCCCTTGGGGTGTCCCTCAGTGGCAGCTAAGGATCGCCAACCCCGGGGAGAGGTGTCCCCTGGTTCCCGGAGTGCGGAAATGCCAGTTTGCTTCTAGGATAGTCCCTCTAGCTTTCAAATCCCAGGTTCTGAATCAGCTTCCTTCCCTTGAGGACATGGGTCTTGGTGGCCACTAGCCTAGCTCAGCCACTATCCAGCTAGTGTCCTTGGGCATATCTCTTCTCTGAGCTTCATCTTTGGCACCTGTGGCTTGGGGTAGGGGGTAGCAGTACCGACCTGATGTGTGTGTGTGTGGGGGGGGGGTCTGAGCTTCCACCAGGTCACGTGTAAGAAGCCTGAGCACTGCAGCTGGCACTGAGTGAGTGCCTGATAAGAGCTGGCGCTCTTGGGTAGAGGTGCCACAGGATCAGTTTGGGTGGCCGTTCTGCAGACCCACCTCTCTCGTCCATGGAGAAGACAGCCAGGAGTGGTTCCCCCTAAGAGCTGTTCATCACGATCTGCCCTGCCTCTTCCTCTCCCCTGTTCTGTCTCAGCCCTCTCCAGTGGGGCCCGCAAAGACCCTCCTGCACTTGGAGAACACCTGTAGCCCTGGTAGAATCTAAGAGCTCAGCCTGGGGCGGGGAGGCAAGTCCCCCGCCCCCCACGGCATGGTGGGGACAGTCCTCAGGCCCCCAGCAGGCCCTTGCTCTCTATTCTCCTTTGCACTCACAAAGGGCGTGGGGGTGATGCTCAAGGTCTCTGGGTCTGCACACCCTGCCTCGATGGGCTAACTTACTGGGAGTGTGCCCGACCACTCTGTTGCATGCTTCCCACAACAGCAAGCTCATTACCCATCTGAGGAAGCGAGGCTTGTTCTTGTCACTTCCTCCCCTCTGCAGAGATCTGGAGATTTTATTTATTTATTTATTTATTGAGACAGAGTCTCACTATGTTACCCTCGGTAGAGTGCCATGTCGTCACAGCTCACGGCAACCTCCAACGCTTGGGCTTAAGCAATTCTCTTGCCTCAGCCTCCCAAGTAGCTGGGACTATAGGCACCACCACAGTGCCCAGCTATTTTTTGTTGTCATTGTTGTTCTAGCTGGCCCAGGCCAGGTTCAAACCCACCAGCCTCGGTGTACGTGGCTGGTACTGTAACCACTGTGCTATGGGAGCCGAACCAGATTTGGAGATTTTTATATTCCCCGAGTCTTCTCTTTTAGCTGAATGAATGCCCTCCTTCCCTCCCTTCTTGCATTCCATCCTTCCTCCTCCTCTTCCTCCTTTGTTCTTTCTTCCTTTTCTGCCCTCCCTCCCTTTCCCTCTTCTCTCCCTCTCTAGCTCTTCCTCCATTCCCCCCACCCCCTTGAGCTGTCCACTGCTCAGTCAACTGACATTTGCTGCCCACTGACTCTGCATCACCTTATCTACATGGTCCCCAGAACACCTGCTGGAACCCCCCACCAGTGGAGAACTCCCTGCCCCTGGCCACCCTGGAGTTCTTAATCCAGCATCTGGAATATACCCCAGGCGGGAACAGCCCCGGCGCCTCCTCACCTGGACGCGTGCCTCGGTCAGCTTGGTCCTCTGTGCCAGCTCCTCGCGGGTGTAGATGTCTGGGTAGTGAGTCCTCTCGAAGGCCTTCTCCAGCTCCTCCAGCTGCTCAGCCGTGAACGTGGTCCTGCTGCGACGCTGTTTCCGCTTCAGCGGGAGGTCAGGTTCCGACTCCACGTCTGAGCCCTCGTCCAGCCTGTTTCCTGCAGTTGGGGAGAGGGCGGGAGCTCAGTGAGGTGGGGGGTGCTGGGGCCCAGTAGGGGACAAAGGCACCCGTGTGACCAGCGCCCCGAGCATCAGCTCGCTCCTAAGCACAGGAAAGAAGAAGGATGTTCACCATAGGGGTGTTTATCAGAGTGAAGGATGGACGAAACCTCCAGGCCTTACCCTAGGAGACTGGCTAAATAAGTCCTGGCAGGACAAGTCTCTCTAAAAAAATAAAATAAAACCAGTTCCACTACAGTTGGGCATTTTGGTTATTTCTACTGACAACAGCAGGACACCCATGACATAAGACTCAGGCAGTTTTCATAGTAAAATACATTCGTCAGGATTCATAAAACTGGCGGCACTCATACCACAGTGGCTAGGGTGCCAGCCACATACACCGAGGCTGGAGGGTTTGAATCTGGCCTGGGACAGCTAAAAGCAGCAATGACAACTGCAACAGAAAAATAGCCAGGCATTGTGGCAGGCACCTGTAGTCCTAGCTAGTTGGGAGGCCGAAGCAAGAGAATCACTTAAGCCCAAGAGCTTGAGGTTGCTGTGAGCTGTGACACGATAGCACTCTACCCAGGATGATAGCTTGAGACTTGTCTCGGAAAAAAATAAAATAAAATTCATAGAGCTAGATGCTCACTAAAAAAAGGGAGAATTTTACTGTATGTTAATAATTATACCTCAAAAAACCTGACTTTAAGAAAAAGGCAAGATATAAACCAGTGGACAAAGATGAATCCCTTTTGGAAAAAACACACATGACATGAATCCTATTTCCCAAACATAACAAATGTTGACCTCCAAGGTGACAGAATTTCTGTTCTCTTCTTCACACTGGTCTGAGTTTTAGTTTGTTGGTTTTTTGTTTTTGTTTTTGTTTTGAGACAATCTTGCTCTGTCACCCTGGGTAGAGTGTCGTGGTGTCATCGTAGCTCACAGCAACCTCAAACTCCAAGACTCAGGCGATCCTCTTGCCTCAGCCTCCCAGGTAGCTGGGACTACAGGTGCCTGCCACAATGCCCGGCTAGTTTTTTCCTATTTTTAGTAGAGTCAGAGTCTTGCATGCTCAGGCTGGTCTTGAACTCCTGGGCTCAAGTGATCCACCCACCTTGGCCTTCCTGAGTGCTAAGATTACTGGCGAGAGCTACCTTGCTGGGCCAAAAGTACCAACATCCAAAGTGAGCAGGGTTTAAATCTGCACGGGGAGATTCTATTAGATTTCAAGTCCATTTCCTTAAGCACTTGGCCATTGCTGCCATTGTATTTTAGTATTTTTTAAGCAGTGATTATTTAAACAAAAATGTTACTGCATTTGGGAAAGATAGTGCAGGAACTAAGGAAAGAAGGAAGAAAGGGAGGGAAGGAGGAAGCAAGTGTGCATGTTCAGAGCTGGTGGCCAGGAAGCTCCGATTCCAGTCCTGGCTCTGCTTCTAAATGCCTGTGACCCTAGGAAGTCCACCTCCCCTCCTTGGGCTTCAGTTTCCCCACTGTAACATGAAGGATTTACACAAACCAGCCCTTCCATGTTCTAAGGTCTCTGAGTGACCCTCCAGGCTGCAGTAGGTCACCTGGATGACCTTGGTCAGGGCCAACCCCTGTCACCCTCCGGTTACCCTCACTAATTTCCAACCTGCAGCCTGAGAGGTTGCTCTTCCTGGGAGAGCAAAAGGCTTCCTCTTGGAGAGCCCTGGAGGCTGCGGTCAGCTCACTTCCCCGGGGCCAGGCTGTGGAGGCTGCAGGAAGGGTTTGCACAAGCTCCTCAGCTGAGATACCAGGGACTGAACTGGCTCCCTGCCCCTGTCAGCCTGTGTCTCCTGCCTGTTTCTGGCCCAGCAGAGGGGATGTAGCAGGGAGCCCAATTCCAAGGATTCACTTCCTGAAATTCACTGCATGACCTCAGTTTTCTGATGGTGACAAGGAGAGCAAGGCCCTGGGGACCTCAGAAGGAGGAAGCCGGTGCTGACAGGCAGGGAAGGAGGCTGGGAATGGGACACCAGACTCGGTCCCTCCAGGGGGACACTTGAATGAGATGAATGGGATGGGGACCAGAGGTATGGGAGTGAAATCTATGGGCCAGAGCTGTGAGGTCAGAGAGAGGCCTAGACACAGCCCCTACCTGGGGACATGCCCAGTGTGGTGGAGGAGGCGTGCAGCTAAGTTTAGTTCTAGAGCATTGCTGCCTGGTGGAACTTACTGCGATGGTGGAAATGTTCTAGATTCATGCTGTTCAATATGGCACTGCCAGCCCCATGTGGTATTGAGCGCTTGAAAATTACCTACTAATTAGAACTTCATGTTAAATTGTATTCATTTTGAGTTCAAGTTTACATAGCCACATATGGCTAGTGACTACCACCTAGAGCAGCATGGTCTGAGCCCATCTTTACACAGAGAGCAGCTTCAAGCTTGGGGCCTCTCATGCTTAACAATATCTATGTAAAATTAAACAGTGTTGATTGTTTTTATGTTATTTTCATGGCTCCCATCTATTTATAGGAAATGATATTTATTTTCCATTTATAAGAGCATTAGTTTCCTTGTACTGGGTTTTTTAAGATGCTTGTGTATAAACTAAGATATTTAGGAAATAATAGGAGAGTTTGTAAGGTTGTGACCAAAATCGTGAATCCTGCAAATGACCACCAACATTTGCTTTACATCAGCTGAGAGGTAAAATTCTAGGAGGTTCTAGGGCCCATGCCTGTAATCCTAACACTCTGGGAGGCCGAGGGGGGTGGATTGCTTGAGCTCAGGAGCTTGAGACCACCCTGAGTAAAGTGAGACTTGTATCTACAAATAGAAAAACTAGCTGGGTGTTGTAGTAGGCACCTGTAGTCCTAGCTCCTCGGGAAGCTGGGGCAAGAAGATTGCCTGAGCCCAAGAGTTTGAGGTTGCTGTGAGCCATGGTACTCTACTAAGGGCAACTGGTTGAGACGCTGTCTCAAAAAAAAAAAAATTCTAGGAGCTTCTACCAAGTCCCCAGCTTCAGGGCCCTCTCTAGCCCCATCTGATCCCTCTGTCCTCCATATCATCTGAAACCTTCAGGGCTTAGTTCTGGGTCCAGTTCCTCCTTGTCCCTCCGGCCCCTATTCAGCAGGGATTTGGGGAGCTGCATAGATCTAGAGAGATGGCCAGACCAAAGCCCAGACGGGGGAAGGTAAAGCTGGGCCCACAGGTCTTTGTTGTCTAAAGGTTTCTGCAATGACCCTCTCTGATATTGGGTGTTGCCATAACAACCCTCTGGATGCTGGGTCGGGAGAGTAAGGCTCTGTCGTCTGCCCACGAGGTCCAGACAGATCTCGAGAGAACAGGATTGCAGTTTGCTTGTGATTTCAGCCCCCTGAGAATGAGCTTCCATCAACCCCCTTGGCCTGGCACGAGGGAAGAGACCCCTATTCTAGGGGTCTCTTCTCTGTGCCAACCTCCGATAAGTCTATGAAGCAGGGACTGTTGACTCTTTTACAGATAGGGAACATGAGGCTCAGAGAGGTTTGGTCTCTTGATAAGAGGCCACATAGCCAGTCAGCCCATGCTCCATTTCTGGAGAGGGATGGAGAAGAAGGGGCAGATTAGGGGGGTTCTGAGGGGTCCCTGGGAAAGTGCTGGTTGAGTCAAGAATCCTGGCCTGGGCTCGGCGCCTGTGGCTCAAGCGGCTAAGGCGCCAGCCACATACACCTAAGGTGGCGGGTTTGAATCCCCAGCCCGGGCCCGCCAAACAACAACGATGGCTGCAACCAAAAAATGGCCAGGCGCTGTGGTGGGCGCCTCTAGTCCCAGCTACTTGGGAGGCTGAGGCAGGAGACTCGCTTGAGCCCAGGAGTTGGAGGTTGCTGTGAGCGTGGTGCCATGGCACTCTACCCAGGGGGACAGCTTGAGGCTCTGTCTCAAAAAAAAAAAAAAAAAAAGAATCCTGGCCTGGATTCTGGGCTGTCTTTGCTTTGCTGTGTGGCCTTGACTAAGTCAATCCCCCTCTCTGGACCTTGGTATTCTCAGTTGTAAAAATCAGGACAATAATACATCCCTGACCACCTCACTGGATGGCTTTGAGAAGGGAATCAAGTAGACTATGGGAGTAATTTGGAACTTCAAGAGCACATGGAGGGTTATTAATATTATTGTTGATGATGATGATAGGATGACAGGAGAGGGGGTGGGGACACAGGGAAATGAGACAATGAGAAGGGGTGCAAAGACCCCTAATGCTCCCACGTCACCCTTGCCTCAGTTTCCTGTGCTCTCTAGCTGCTTGGGGCACCCTTCCCTACCCGGGGGAACCCTTTAGCCTCAGAGTTAAATAAATCAACAGGATCAGGTGGAATTTGCCACAGAGAGGCCCCACTGGCTGGGGCTGAGTCCTCCATGCCCTGAAAGCTGCACAGCACAGGAGAGGTGATGAGGGGAGAGTGGACATGAGAAGGCATTCATTGAATGGAGCCAGACTCAGGGTGGGCAGTGGGGGAGAGAGCCCCCGGCCAGTGGTGGCTCCTGCCTTCCTGCTTTTGAGCCACTGTGGGATGGACTGGTTCCAGGAGGTGGGATAGAGCCAGGTGCTAGTTTGGAGACAGTCTTGAGACAGGAATACAAGGAGGGCTCCCGGATCCTGTCTCTGCTTAGGGATGTGGGGAGGTCCTTATGGGGAAAGGGGAGACCACAACCCCTCCCTGGGTGCCCTCCCAATCACAACCCTTCCCTTAGCAGAGGGAAGAAACAGCTTCTACTTTAGGAGTCTCCCAATCTGATGGACGCGGTATTACCCCTGTCTGATGGCGGTAACGCTGCTTCCAAATGACCTGGGGCTCAGGACAGGCATAAAACACCAATTCAGCTACCTGACTCACAGAAGCCTCAGAGCAGCCCAAGGACAGGAGGAACAGTGGCAGGAGGGATGCTGGGAGCCATTTGGCTTGTCAAAGCTTTGGGGTGGGCAGGAGCAAGCTTTGCTCAGGGCAGCACAGGAGTGTAGAAGGAAGGTTGCTGTGGGCAGCTCTCAGTGTCTCCCCTACAAAGCTTCCTTTAACGACCCCTGAGCCTTGGAAACCATCACAGACTGCAAGGTGTGCCAGGAAGCTCTGGCCACGTCAGTGAAGCTCTGGCCATGTCAGCAAGGCTCCAGCCCCATCTGCCTTGCCCATGTCACCCCACTCACCCTGCCACCCCACACGGTTCCCCATCCAGCTGCACAGGGCTTCTGTAAGTGAGGAAGCTGGGCTAAGCTCCCTCCCCCTCCAGGGCTGAATCCCATCTAGGCCATTTCAGTGCCCCTCCTTGGGGCTCTCAAAGCTCATCAGGAGACAGTGAACTTGCCTGTTTATTGGTCTGTGGGCCACATTGCACACCAGGGGCTGTGCCGGACACACAGCAGGTACCCAGTGAAGACTTGAATGAATAGAGCCAGGCAGAAGCACTGAAAAGCTCCTTCTGAGCTCTGACCCACCACAATAGTCTTCCCTGCACTTCTGCATGGCACTCTACAGTTTATAAGCCCTTTCATTGTACCAACATAGTCTCTCCCAATCTCCTTGGAGGATCAAGCAGGCAGTATTATCTCCATTTTACAGATATTCAGTGGAGTCCTAGGGTGGTGAGTCTGGGAAGAAAACCCAGGACTCGGGACTCCCAGACAAGTGAGAAGGAATTTGGCCACAGCAGGCTCCCAGGTGATAGAAAATCCCATTTCTGATCCTGAAAACCAGTGTAGCTTCTCCACCTTCCATCTTTCCCTCCTCCCTCTTTGGCCAGAGGAAAAGCCTTGAAATAAGACGGTCACAATTTCTGGCCCTACCCATCTCACAAAAGGCAGGAGGGAGTTGCCCCATCTCCAAACCCTGTGTCAGCCATGAATGCTGGACGCCAGCAGCGGGCCTGAGGTTTGGGGTCCTGTCTGCCTCCCCACCAACCCACAGATTCCTCCCACCCCTGCTCCTGTTGCTCCTCCCTCCCGCCACCTGCCTCCCATCCAGACTTTATTACAGTTTAACATAGGCCCCGGCGTGGAGCAGCGGCAGAGAAACGAATCACATAATAGTTGATATGCGTTTTAATCAAGTAATTCGGGCAGAGCTGAGAGCCGGCAAGTGTGGGCTGGGCGTCCCTGAATACCAAACAGGCCTGGGCGCAGGTCTCGGAAAATGGAAAAGTCATTTACAGCTCAGCTGGGGGCCCGAGAGCCCAGGCCATGGCAGGCGCCCTCCCTGCCCCTCCCAGAGAACTGCTCAGCTGTAACTGGCGTGCTGTGCGTGGGCCCGGTCATGGCTGCGGGAGCCAGACCCTGAGCAAGGGCAGGGCATCACACCGACTCCAGGTTAAATCTCCCTCGGGGCCAATGAGAGCATGGAGAGTCCCACTCCTGCCCACCTCTTCTGCTCATGGTCCTCTTGGGTGTCCATCCCAGTGCTGGACACCACCCCCAGCCAGCAGTGTCCTTAATTCTCTTTTTGCCTCACATGCAAGCACCAAGCCTGGGAGATTCAGGATTGTCAAACTCCCTCCCACCCCCCAGCTCCCTGGCCTTTGTCCTCCCCGTATTTCCCTGAACCCCAGATCGCTGGCCTCCTCCACACACCTCCTGGCCTGGGAGGTCCTTGCAGCTGACCAGGCCAAGGACAGGGTGCCAGCTCTAGGCTCGGTTTCTCTGGATTTGCGGGCCCCAAATGTATAAAATATGAATAGTAACGGGGAACCCCTGGGCTCTTCTACAGCACATATGACAGTCAGACACGCTCAATCTTATGTTTTGTCATCTGTCCCCAACAGCTCCCCCCTGCCCCCACCTCATGCTCCATAAGGCCATGTTCTCCTCTCTTTTTGTTCATTGCTGAATGTCCACTGCTTGGCACAAAGTGGGTGCCCCAAAACTTGTGGCATGAATGAATGGAGGATGAAACGAGCTAGTATCCCAAGGCACATAGAACCGTGTTGGGGAGGAGTAAGTCTTCCTGGCGGCACCCTTCTCCACCTGGGTTTGGGGTGCTCACCTCTGCTTTCTCATTGCCAGGGCAGAGCAAAACTGTCTCCGCTCAATCATCTCACATGTGTCCTGGCAAGCCATCTTTGTCCCTAGTGTCTGTGAGTTCAAAGGTGAAATTAGACAGAGCCCTGCTCTGGGGGCACAGAGGAGACGGGTAAAGGGAAGGCTGGGTCCTAGATGGACACCCAAGCTGACCAGTCCATGCTCTAGTGTGGCCACTCTGTCCAACACACACCCTGCCCTGGTGAGCAGGGTCCTCAGCCAGGTGTCCTGTCCCCTCCAGGCAGCAGGGCAGGGGTGCAGGGCCAATGGAGAAGAGGGCGAGTGAGGGGCTCAGGAGCAGAGGGGGGGGCTGCACGTGCCCCCTTGGATCCATCCTGGATCCATCCATCAACTCTTAAGCTCTGCCTGCCCAGGCAGCCCCGCAGCCCCATCTCTCTCCCCTTCCTAGGCTGGCTCAGGAAGATCCAGGACATCTTGATGTCACAGGGGAGTCCATTGTGTCCAGCCTTTGCCTAAGGCTACAAGGCAGATAGTGGCCACAGAAAAGGCGAACAAAGCTCTGAGTCTCAGGGACTCACTCAGGACCACTAGCAGGTGGCAGGGCCAGGAGCTCTGCCAATTTGGGGCTGGTCTTCCACCCGCAGTTCTTCACCAGGAGGAAGACGAAGGCAGGTGAGCACTGATCTGGAAGAGAGGGCTTCTTGCTTCTTCTCAAAAAGGATTCCTGGCTGGGGATGGCCTGGCTCCTCTCCTCCAAGAGGCCCAGCAGCTGGCAGAGGGGGAGGCCCCTCATGCTGATGTCTGCCCGACCCTGTGAGCGGGTCTAGAACCAGAAAGAACACAGGCCTCGGGCTCTTTGGCCAGTGCCCTTGTCCCCATGCTGCTCCGAGAGGCCTCCTGTGTTGGGAGGTCCCAGCAATGTGAGGCCCTAAGTAGGTTCTGTGGGACTGGATCCTCTGCTGTCTCTTGGTGACTGAGACAAGTTGATGGGCTCAATTTCACTCTCCCAACTCAAGGAGTAGAGGAAGGGAGGGGAGTGTCTTTAGGAAAGCTGGCATTGGAACTCTCACCTTGTTCACAAAATTTGACAAGACTTGTCCTTGTCCAGGAAGTCCCATCTAACCCCATCAGGGGCTGCATTTTTTAAATATTCTGAACCCTAGGTAGATAGTTTGTGTCACATCCATGTGTGATGTTGTCTGATCATGGCTCTGTGTGCACATCATGGTACTGCTCTTAGACGCTAGAGGGCACTGCTTATACATTCCTGCTGGGAAGTGGCCCATCCAGGAAGGAGGAAGTAGTACTGCTAGAAGTAGTACTGTGTAGTTGCACAGCCAGAATTCACAGCCACACTTTCCCATGATGGATCCAGGGCTCTTGCTTCTGCATTGAGCTGTGAATCATGCATAAGTCACACATGAGAGAGAGGAGAGTGGGTATTGAGGGCTGGAACCAGCTGAGTCAAGGGCACTTAGTCAGGGAAGACTTCCTGGCTACATAGAGTTCAAAACTAGGGTTTGCTTGGCGTAAGTCAAAAGCTTGAAGAGAAAAATGTTGCAAGGGACCTTCCAGTGCAGTCTCCTTAACATGTTACATGGAAATTCAGAAGGGGCAGCAGCTGTGGGTCAGTAGGGAAGAGAAGGTGGGCCCTCTACATCAGCGCCTTAGAGTTAGGAACTAGCCTACCAAGACAGGAGCCCACTCAGTCTCCCTTTACACTCGTCCTGTGGCTTTAAGACCATTGTGAAATGACGCACCAGTTTCCACTCCCCTTTTTCCTGGGGTTGTTTCAGTCATTTGCTGAGTCATTTAATAAGTAGGGAGAGTGACAGTGGTGCTGGGTCCAGAGCAGAAGTCCATGCCTGCTCTGAAGGGCCTCCTACTTGGCCTGTCCTACAGGGCATGGCTGCCGCCACCAAAAGCTGACATGGGGAGTGAGGGAGAGGCAGGGGCTGAAAAGTTGGATCCACCTGGATTTGAGCTCTGGGCCTGCCTCTCTCCAGCTATTGACTTCTGGGGCCTTATTCTGATTATTTCTACATGGGGATAGCGCTGGGAGTCAGAAAGGAAGAGGGCAAGATAGGAGAACTGTGGGTGGAGGCTCCCAGACCTGCAGGTGACCTCAACCTGCTGGCCACCACTCCCAGACCCATCCTCACCTCTCCTTTAGAATAGAAGCCTCACAGGTAGGGAGTTGGTTCTCCCAGCTCAGTCCTTGACCTACTGTGTGACCTTGAGCATGTCACTTGACCTCTTGGAATTTCCATTTCCTCAGCCATCCACTGGGAATAAGAGTTGCCATTCTGTCTACTTGCAAGGATATGGATGTGGCTCCCAGGACAGGAACCATGACACATACACAGGGGTACCCTTGATGCAGTGATCCCAGCCTCATACTAACTTAGAAAATGTCCTTAATTCATCGGGGCCTTAATTTCCTCATCTGTAAAATGAGAAAAATAACGGTACCAACCTCATAGAGTTGTCTTACACAAAGATTAATTACTGCAAGACAAGAGTTTAGAACAGTGCCTGGAACACAGTGAGTGCCCAATAAACGTTAGGTACTATCATGACTGCTATTGTTATTGGCACCCCCATCCCACTGAGGACTTATTTTACCTCTGGATCCCCCAGAGGCAAGCACATTTGCCTGGCACAAAACACAGAGGCAAGGAATAAATGCACGAATGAAGGAAGGAACAAATGACTGAATGAATGAACTCTTCTTTGCAATCTCTTCCCTACTCTCCTACAGAAGAGGCTTTGCACAAATCCAGCTATGCCCACAGACGCTCCCGTCCCATCCCTCCCCCAGGAGATCCATCCTAGATGCAAATGGTACCTTCAGAGAGGAGAAGGCAGCGTGGTCTCAGGTAAGGGACTCTGCTGGACACAAGCACTGGCAGAAACAAAGGGGCCACAGACGGAGACAGACCCTCAGGAATCTGGGCAGAGGAGGCCTGGGGAGAGGCCTCGAAATCAGTGGAGGAGAAATAGCAGCAGCTGGGGACCCGGTGGCCAGATGAAGCTGCCCCGAATAGTGGGGAAGATGCAGTCTGAGCACCTACCCATGCCCCGCAGCCTTCACAGACTGTGAAGGGACCATATGCCTGAGAAGCCAAGCCTGTTGGGACCCTGTTCCCCCCCCTTCCTCTCCCCCTCGGTATTGGAGTGCTGGGAGGCAGAGAGGCTGCAGCCGGGTGCAAGATCATCAGGGAAGGCGGAGATGGGAAATGGCTTTGGGACTTCTGGACATTACCTCCCTCCACCATCTAGCTCCCTGCCTCTGGGCTCAGCTATGAGAAAGGGCTTCAATCTGGGGCTCTCTGTGCCCTGAAGACTGGGCTCTGTGATCACAGGCAGGCTCCTCCAGCAAGGCTGGAAGTAGAGGCCATCAGAGAATACACATTAAAAAAAAAATAGCTGCTGGGTGGTGTCTGTGGCGCAAAGGAGTAGGGCACCGGCCCCATATGCCAGAGGTGGTGGGTTCAAACCTAGCCCTGGTCAAAAAAAAAAAAAAAAAAACAGCTGCCAATGTTTTGACAATAATATGTGCCTTTCTTACAGCAACTCACATCACCTCTCTATAACCCGAGAAGGTAACTATTAGTCCCATTGTACAGGTAAGGAAACTGAGGCTCCAAGGGGCTAAGTAACTCAATGGTAGAGTCACAGACAGCTAAGCCCAGGCGGCTGACTGTAGCAGTGTCATTTGAACTATAGAGGTGACACTTGTGAGGCTGAGATTCCAGGTCCCCCTGCACTGGCTCAAACATGTACTGCCCTGCAGGGCCACTTCCAGGCCTTCATATCAGTTTGTGGCCTGGGACAGTGCCCGCATATCAGTCCGTACTGTTGAACTGCCCCATCCTCCCAATCCAGACTTGAAGTCCACCTAGTCCAGGAAGCCCTCCGTGACTGCCACACCTAGAGAATTTTCCTTGAATCCCTGTGGTGTTTGCTGTCTGTGTCACCCGTCTGCCCTTGGAATAGGTTACTGTAATTAGCTTTTAATGGGTACATCTGTTTACCAAATACACCTTATAATCCAGCGGTAAGAAGTTTGTTTGAACTTCTTAAGTGTGGGAACTGAGTCCTTTCATCAAGCTGGGAATACCCCAGAATAGATATTGTGGCTTCACAATAAGACTAGGAGCTCCTTGAGGATGGGAACTATATTCGTCTAGATTTACCCCAGTGCAGAGTGACTAGGAATAGTTCTTTAGCTCCTATCATTCTAGAATGCTCTCTCTCTCTTTTTTTTTTTTTTGTTTGTAGAGATAGTTTTACTTTATTACCCTCGGTAGAGTGCTGTAGTGCCACAGCTCACAGCAACCTCCAACTCCTGGGCTTAGGCGATTCTCTTGCCTCAGCCTCCCAAGTAGCTGGGACTATAGGCACCCGCCACAACACCTGGCTATTTTTTTGTTGCACTTTGGCCGGGGCCAGGTTCGAACCCAACACCCTATATGGAGCCCGTGCCCTATTCACTGAGCCACAGGTGCCACCCATAGAATGCTCTTAATAACAGTCTTTCACAGGAATTGCAGCTGTCAATTAAATAAAGAACCTGGGAAGGCCAGGCACAGTGGCTCGTGCCTGTAATCCCAGCACCCTGAGAGGCTGAGGCGGATAGATTGCCTGAGGTCAGGAGTTCAAGACCAGCCTGAGCAAGAGGGAGACCCTATCTCTTAAAATAGCCGGCTGATGTGGCAGGTGCCTGTAATCCCAGCTACTGGGGAGGCTGAGGCAAGAGAATTGCTTGAGCCCAAGAGTTTGAGGTTGCTATGAGCTATGATGCCACGGCACTCTACCAAAGGTGACAAAGTGAAACTTTATCTCAAAAAAAAAAAAAAAACTTAACCCAGGGGTCTTAGGCATCACAGACACTGCAACAGAACTGACTTAAGCTCCCTCGAAGTCGTGGCTTCTCTCCCAGGACTCTGTGCCTGTTTTTTTCCCCAGTTATTTCTATCCATCCAGCTTTCTTTCCATCCCCACTCCGAGTTCCTAGGAAACTCTGAAATCTGATGTTCTGTTTCCTATCAAGGTGCACAGAGGCACATGTGCCCCAGCAGGTACTTACTAAGCACCCAGCGGCTGCCTCACAGCCAGCGCTGAAACAGCCCCAGCAACGAATGTCCACCACACAGTAACAAAAGGATGTCTCAGAAACTTGCCACCGTTGCTGAAGACCACACTCTGAAAGATGGGCACGCTGCCGGCTGATCCTCTAACACTGATGAGAAAGTCAAGCAGAATCAGTGGAGATGCGAGCTGGACCTTCCCTGCCACTGAGGCAAGTTGCTTTAATGGAGGCCATGCCTCCCCTTCCCACCAAGAAGCCCACCTACCAGGACAGACTTTGCCCTCTGGACACATCAACACCAAAGCCCTCAACTGGATTATGTCTCCACCTGTTGCTGCCTCCAGCTTTAAATTATAAACAGGCACCGCAAAAGTGCCCCCAGTTCAGCGACAGGTGACCAGCGCCCATTCAAGTGGCATGATGACTGTTTTGCTCAGAGGAGGGTCCTCAGGGAGCCTGTGGGCTGGTTACAAAGACCAAGGGCTCCAGATTGGAACCCTGGAGTTTGCTGCCGACTTGCTGTGTGATCTTTGGTGAGTCTAAACCCGTCTTTGAGCCCCATTTTTCCTGTCCCTAAAACCAAAAGGTCCTTCGGGAAGAGCAATCCTGAGAAGGGGCCTGGGCTATCTCTGATGTATTCATTACTTCACCTGCAGAGCCTAGTACAGTACCTGGCACACAGCCGGGCTGGCTTTCAATAAATACCTGGTGTGGGAGAAAGGCACACTGACTGATGGGAGTGGTGGGGAGTTCCAGAAGGGAGTAGAATTCTAAGTTGGGTGTGCAGTATGGGCCTCAGGACACCTACCCTGAGACCATCTGCTTTATGTGGGGGAGGGGAATGACTGATTTTATTGCCCTCCCACTCAGCCTGGGGCTGGCTCTGCTTCCCAGTAGCTCCCAAGCCTGGGGTGGCAAAGGCTTATCCTTCCCCTTCCCTCCCCTCCATGCTTCACGCTTCCCCTCCTCTCCCCTCCCCCAGCCAGTCCTGGGCCCTAGTGTCGCTGGCTGGTCTGGTCACTGGGTTGGTCGCTGGGCAGCAAGAGGCCTTTCACAGTGCATTCTCCTGCTGTCCCCTCCCTACTCTCTCTCCCCAGCAACCCCATCCTGTCGTGCCCCCATCAATCTATAGCAGCCCGGCCCTCTCCAGCTGGCCTGGCCTGGCCGTTCCCAGGCAGAGTAGGTCCACAGTGGAAGGTGGTGGAAAAATGTGGACAAATTTCTGATTTGCAACACTCTGGGAAAGAGTTTATTGCCATTGTTTGAGGACGAATGTATAAATAAAGCAAGGCGAAGATTGCAGGGGGAGGCTGGTGAAAGGCAGAAAACGAGAAATTTTATGGCCATAAGGAGCGTACTCTAATGGTGATTTTTGAGGCACTGGACCATGGTAGTTACTTAGCCAAATGATTGCTGTGAAGCTGGGCGAGGCGGCTTATTTCTTAATTACTGTTACGTATCATGTCAGGCGGACGCCCCAGCCCTGGAAAACTTGGTCCTGAGCAGACCCCGGCTTGGAACCAGGTCCCAGCGCTGGGATGCTGGTGAGCAGAACAGAGGCTAAGTGAGGACCATCACCTGCCCCCGGCCAGGCAGGGCCCCTGTGCCCGAGACCTCTCCCCCTGCCCAGGCTCCTGCCGCTGGAGAAGCCTCCAAGAGGAGAAGTGAAAGAAAGACTTGAATTTAGGGCCACACCTTCAAGATACTAATTTATCCACACAACACATCGGTGTTGAACACGGGTACGGGCCACGTTCTGGGCTAGCCGTGAGAACTGCAGCAGAAAAATGGGCTGGCATGAGCTCTGGCTTCAAAAGCTATTTGCCAAAAGCAGGGAGGGGCTCAGTTGGGGCTCTCTGGCTGTGAGTCTCTGCAAAGTAACTCCAAGGGCAGGATGGAAGGTGGGGGTGTGATCAGAAGGAGGACAGTGGAGGAGAGGGCCCTGACATGCTATGTCACCTGGGCCAGGTGTATGACCTCTCTGAGGCTCTGTTCCTTCACCTATGAAAGTGGAGCAGAGCTAAGTGGTCTCTTTCTGGCTCTGACAGCTGAAGAGTCTGTGAGTCCAACATGCTGTGATTCTGTCGCTCTCAGAGCTAATGAGGCCGATTTTCCAAAGGTGATTGGTCAACGCATGCCTATTGGACATTTTCAGCTTTTCTTCGGGTTCACCTCTGTCAGGTAATGTGGTAATAGAGCAAAGAGGGGGTGACGGTTCATTGAGGGACAGCTGTGTGCCAAGAAGTCAACACGCATCACAGACTCCTCACAGTCATCTTAGGGGGGCAGTGAGAAGTGCCCAGAAAGATGTGGAGACTTGCTCGGGTGCTAAGTGGCAAAGGCTCCCTTCAAACCCAGGTGGGTCGGACACCAAAGCCCATGAATACATTTGCAGTAAGTCCTCCCCAGCATCCTCCAGACCAGCCGCTAGCTTTAGTGGCGTGAGGATCACCTGAAGAGCTTGCTGGGCCCCACTGGGGAGAATCTGATTCGGTGGATGGAGCCTAAGAAGTCCCATTTCCTACAAATTTCCAGGTGCTGCTACTGCTGCGTGGTGGGGCCACGTGTTGGGAATCACCATTCTGCAGATCAGCATCAGCAAACAAACCAAACCATGTGGCTCTGTGAGCAGGGAGCCAGAGCCCAGGGGGAAACATACAGCTCTTCCCACCTATTATCAGATGGAAGTAGAGGGACAGAGAGGGAGGCCAAGCCCTCAGCCCTTCAGTGCTCCAAAGCCCTGGATATTTTTCCCATGAGGTGGAGGCATCAGTCCAAGGTGGCCCCAGCTGGGGGTGCAAGCTTGGAGGGTGAATTTCCTTCTCTGTGCCTGCTTCTCCGACTTGCCCTGGTGGCTATGTCATCAGCTTCTTGGCAGATCACAGCCTGAGAAGCCTGAAGCCCTTCCCAGAGGCCCACCCTGCCTCCCACCTGCTCTGAGCTGTGGGCTCCCCTCTTTTCACCCCTTCTCTCCACTCTGCCTCTTTATCTAAGTGTTTTTCCCTTTCCCCACCATCCGTCCCTTGATATTTAGCAATCAGGTGCATCACTAGTATATGTAAGGACAAAGAGCTGCCACAGTATCGGGACAGTGACCTTTAAAAGGCTGAAGTCAGGGACCATGTCTGACACCTGCTTCCTCCAGAACCATCTATCAGCCTCCCAGCTTGCGTTATTCGGAGGTACCGTGTTTCTACTCCAGGAGGATGGGGATTTTTCTCTGCTTCATCTTCAATGCCCAGAAGAGAGCCTGGCCCATGATGTGTGCTCAACGCACATTTGTTGAATGAACGAATAAACTAATGAATGAATGAATTGCCTCTCCCATACACCCAGATTTGTGCGATAACTTGCAATGTTCCAAACTGCCTACAATAGTTTGCTCTTCAAGCCAACTTGATTGTTGGTGAGTATGTCGGGCTCATCCTGCACAACAATTTCCTTAGAGATGTATTTGTGCAATACCAAATACCTACGCTGAAAGCTCCAGCTAGCCAGCTGAACGTTGCCAAGAGGGCCATAGGACTGACACACTAAACCAGCACACAGGTACTCCATTGAATTCCCCCATCTGCATCCAGATGTTTGATCCACTCAGGAGCTCTCCAAATGCAAACCTGGTGCTTCAGTGATGGCTGCAAAACAACCTCCACTGCCCATGACTCCTTCACCCACCTGACTTTGAGCATCTCATTGCAAAGAGTCTTTGGAATGGGTTGCTGGAGGGAGCCACGTCATTTTTGAAGGAGTTAAAATCCAATTTGATCCTGCTGCTTACGCCTTTTCTAGTTTGATGTGTTTTTGATAAAAAAATTTTTTTTGATCAATACAAATAAAATCTGGTATTCGCACCCTGGGGCAATTATTCCTCTGAGTCCAGTTTACTGAATCTTGATAACATAAATAATGTTATTTTTCCCCCAATGTGGCCAGCCATAGGTTAGTTACATGAAAATAGCAGAGAGGTGGTACGATGTGAAAACACGCTGGTTTTCCAAGGGCAAAGATCATGCTTCGAGATAAGCAGGGGTGGACAAGATGCGTCCAGTTAAGGAAGGTGAGTGGTCGGGCTTCCCAGTTGTGAAGAACAAGGGGGCTTCTCCATGGGGATAAGACAGGGATGATGGGCATCTCTGAAGCTCTTACCTGGTGCCAGATACAAAGCTTTGTGTGCCTGATTGGTGTCATCCCAAGCACTCAGAGCTAGGAGGCACTGATGTTAAGCCAGCTCCAAGAAAGAGACTCAGAGAGGGGCAGTGACTTACCCAAGGTCACAGAGCTATACGTGGCTGTGTCAGGACTTCGACCAGGTCCCTTGGGAGTCAGAACCCATGCTACATACCTTTTTGCCACTCCTTGTCCCTTGCCCTGGGAAAGGGAGGTGAGAATACCTTGGAAATTGTTCACACATGCACATGCGGCTGCTGCTTCTGACTTTGTTATCTCCCCCCAACACACCCCCAATAGCACACTGTGCTTGCTCCAAAGAGCCCTGAACTGGGCTGCGTGGAAGACCATTCCTTTGTATCCAGGGCCTGCACTTGGTGGGAGGGCACGCAGCAGAGATTCTGTGCTTTGTGAAATTGCAGTGGAGGGACACCCATCTCCTGCCAGCCAGGGGTTCTGCTGGGGTACGGAGGAGGGGTGCAGGGTGCAGGTGTCCATCTATGTGTGCTTATAATTCCAAGGACACTTCATTTTTAACATACATTTCTGAACAAAGGAGGTGATCTTCCATTACAGGAATCTTACATATCTTGTAAGAGATGGGGAGGCGGGAAGAGGGCTTGGCAGCCTCAGATGCTGAGCTAGACCTGTAAGGCCAGGAGGTGAGGGGTGTCTGGATCGGGAGGGGCAGTGAGTGGTGAAAGGAGATTCTGGGAGTGAGGGAGTTGCCAGGGTGCCTGGGATGAGGAAGCTGCTAGTGTTAGAGGTTGGGCTGGTCACCTTGGTGCCTGAGGCAGGAAAGAAACCAACGCTCATGGAGTGAGCACTCAGTATTTGCCAAGCTCTGCTCCTACCTTCCCTCATGTCACCCTGACAACCACCCCAACCAGGAATATTATTCCGATTTGAAAAGGAAGGTTTGTGTGAAGCCACCAACCCAAAGACAGAAGGCAGATCCAGGTTGCAGGATTCGAATCTAGACCTGCTGAGTCCTGTGAGACGCTGGGAGGGAAAGTGTCTCTCCGAGGTCACCCTCCAGAGGCCTGACCATCACCCTCACACCCTCCTCCCCCCGGGCCCCAAACTGGGCTCTCCTCCCCTCCCAGTGTCGGCTGCCTGGCCTCTAATTAGATTCCCCTGGAAATAAGAGAGCATTGTACTGTTCTGCTGAAGGCAAGCTGATTTTACCATTCTTTTCTTTCCTCCTCTTTAATAGCTCACAACGTCTCAAGGAGGTTTCACTTATGGCCTGCACGCTGGAAAATTATTCTGTCTCCCACGCACTCGTTTTTCTCTTGAGGAAAATTGAAAACTGAGCCCCCACCCCCCGTCCCTGGGCCCCTCCCTTTGCTACCTTGGGTCCAGAATATTCCCGTCCTTTCCCAGATCACTTCCTGGGCCTCTCTGCCTCGAAAAAGCAGGGCCCGCTGCCTTCCTGCCCCGTAGCTTGGAAAGGCTGGCAGCCCCCGACTGCTCTTGGGAACGGTGAGAGGTCTTTCAAAAGTTTAGTTTAGGAGGGTGGGAGGCGTGGGGTGGGGGCACCGCGGTTGGCTCCACTCTGAGATGCATGTGCCTCCAGAGAACTGGAGGGGCTCCAGCACTTTTGAGGTAGGAGTTGGGTGAGTCCTGAGCCCTTTATTGGTCCCATCGGTTTCCCGTTAAGTGTCAGGGAGTAAATTATAAACAAATGGGTTTCATTTCCATTTCTGAAGGCGTCTCCAGCCCTGCCCCCACCGTCCACATGTAAGGGTACATCCTCTTAAGTGGTGCCTGATGGGGCCAGGAGCCAGGTGGAGGGTGTCACCCGGGGCTGGACTCTTGTCTGCATGGCCTGCAGCCCTGCTGGCCAGCTGGCACCTACTCCCCAAGACTTGGAGCCAGACCATCAAGGTTTCCTGAGTGGCAGCGGATGGACAGACAGACAGATGGATCCCCAGGGGCTGCAGGTTTGGGCCCCAAGTCAACAGGTTTCATGAATTAGGGGTTGAGAGCTCTGGCCCTAGGGGAAGCAAGGGTGGGGGTTGCTTGCTAGAGAACAAGGCCCAGGCTAGGAACTGGTGTGGCCACAGCCAGGAGCCAAGAGGGCAGGGAGGGGCACAGGCGGGTCCCTGGGGCCTAGGCAGGGATGTGTGGAACAGATTATCTTTGGCATCCTGACCAGGGCAACCAAAAGCCACTGCCTTTCCATCCCACACTGCCCCTCTCCTTGCTTTTACCGCCCCAATCTCACTGTGGGGGTTGGAACTAGGAGACTCAGCCACACCCGTGCAAGTCACTGATTTTATAATAACTGGAATCCTATGCGGGCACCAAGCTATAGACATTTCTTGTCCCATTTAATCCTTGCAATGGTTCTGTGAGGTAGGTCCTATTTTATAGGTGAGGGCTCTGAAATGCAGAGAAATCCTTATCAGTGATAATTACAGCTCAGAGGAAGCCTCCCCATATACCAGGCACTGTCAAGGGCTTTTTGAATATTAGCTCATTTAACCATTGCAGTAATGTTGCCATGACATTGCAGCAACTACTGTTCATTCTGCGGATAAAGCAGCTAAGGCCCAGAGCGGCTAAGCTGCTATCCACCTCTCAAAGCCTCTAAGCAGCAGAGGGTTGAGGTGAACTTAGATCTGGGGCAGGCACCTGCTTCCCAGTTTGGGTCAGCTTCCCTCACGTCATCTTCCAACGAATGCCTCATCTATGAGAAAACCAAGCCCAGACAGAGAATGTGGCTTGCTAGAGGTCACACAGCAGATGAGAGAGCTGGGACTGGGTCCCCAAGTCCCCCGTCTACTACCAGGAGAAGCAAGACCCCCAGACACTTTTGGGGCCTATCAGTAAGAGAACAAAATGAGATCTGCTGAGGGTGCCACCAGGATGACCCCTATTTTTGTTAAATATTAAGGTCACTAGCTTGGGATTCTAGCTCTGGAGCCCTGACGATGCCTTGGGTTCTTTCTGGTCCTCCCCTGCCACATGGCACCAGATACGTCAGCAGGATATGGCTTTAGAGACTGAGAACTGGGGTTTGAATCCTGGTGTCACCAGGCTGGTCACTTTGATTTTCTGAGCTCCAGCATCTTGGAGGGAGATGAGCACTCAGGCAAAGCAAGTGTGTGGGGAAGTGAAAGGAGTAGACCCCAGTCCCTGGGCCCCCAATCCCTCCCAAGGCCTCCACCCCACCCCCAGGAAAACTGACACAGGTGCTTACCACATCCTCAGGGGCCCTGACATGTCGCAGGCAGAAACTTGAGGAAGCCTGCCCTGGCCTGGGAAGGGCCTCACCCACAGCCAAGGCAGCTGAGTCACTGTTTGCCGAAGGTTACCTAAGATGTGTCCAAACAAGAACCAGCCAGGGTCCTGCTCCAGGGCTTCCAGACACACCTGCCTGCCCCAAACCAGGACAAAGGCAGCCCTCCTCTTGGGGAAAGATGTGCCAATCCCAGGAACCATTCGGGTCCAGAGCAAAGTTTATGTAAATGTATGCAAAGTACCTGGCACCAGGTAGGGGCTCCAAAAATGGGAGCCCCTATTATTTTTAACAAGCAATTGATGAGCACCTACTCGGGGCCAGGCACCTTCCCTCTCTGGTTTCCCTTCTAGTTCACCCTACAGCTCTGAGAGATGAGGCCGATGGTGCCTGTTTTGTGCAGGCGAGGACGGTGAAGCTCAAAGGGTGTGGCCCAGGCATCTGTATGGCTCTGACTCTGGGTCAGAGGTTCTCAGCCTGCTCTGCTCAGCAGAATTACCTGGGGAGCTTAAAAAAAAAAAAATCATCACTGCCCCTCCACCTCATTTTGATTTAATTAGTCTAGTGCGCAGCTTGGGCGCTGGGATTTTTACAGCTCCCTCCTGTGAATTTCATGTGCACCTAGGGCTGAGAACCACTCCTCAGACTCCTGGGTTTTCTCTGAACTTTCCCTTCTTCTGTTTGGTTCCTGAGGCACTGTGATTCTGGTTGGGGAGGGGGTGGGGTCATGGAGCTGGGGAGAGGGCACATGTCCCACTGGCCATAGCTGGGAGAAGAGAAGAGCCAAGATGGGGCCTTCCCTAAATCCTAGTGCTGGTCAGACCGGTGCGGAGGCAGGGATCCTGGCCAAAGTGGACAGGGGCATCAGAGCTCCAGCAAGTAAACTAGGGAGGTCATTTACACCATTCCCCTGCCTCTACTATGTCCACAGAGTTCTCTCCAGTGGTCCTCAAATCTCCACTCCCAAACTAATCTTTCCCCCACTCTTAGGAGCTCACGACTCACAGAGACTAACAGGTGTGTGTTTCCTTATGCCTCATCTCAGTTCCCCGCCCACTGCACCCTCCAGAGTCTATCTGCTGAGATCTGTCCGCCTTCCCTTCCATTATCATACGAGGCTCTGGCTTCCTGGAGGAAGGACTCTTTATGGGGCGACTGCAAAGTCAGGAACGTGTGCAAACTCACGCTTCCTCCTTCCTCTGTGACTCTCTGAAGGACGTAAGCCAAGCCCAGCCACCGAACAAACTTCTCCCCACCCCTTTCCTTTCTATAGGATTTTACACCTGATTAAGAACGTCTCAAGTGTATATCAATAGTCTTCTCCATTTTAAAGATGGGGAAAGGCAGAAAGAAGCAAAGCAGCTTATCCGATAGCACATATAGCCAGCTGCGGTAGGGTCAGGACTTGAACCTGACTCCTCAACTCAGCTGATGAGCTGGATCTTTTGATCTGCAGCAAAGTCAGACCAAAGGAGGAACTACCCAACCTTGGTAGTCCTAAGCTCTAGAATCAGCTGCCACGGGGAAGCTGTAGAATGTCTCAGGGACCTTTCTCAATGACCCCAAAAGACCTCCACCCCCTCGGCCTACCGTGCAGCCAAGTTCCCTGATGCCCCTGCCACCAAGCAGTCTGAATTTTCCCCCAGGTGAGTCAGAGGAGAAATTCAATCCTGCTTCCTTCTCTCTGAACTTGCCAAAAGTTTGTTTGCTCTGAGAATGCTGAGAGGCCCGTGAGGCTTCGCCTTCCTCAGTTTCAAATAATTGACTCTGAAAGCCTGTCTTTGGGTGGAACTCTGCCATACACCACCTGGGTGAAGGGTTGAAGCCCAAGGACTTTGCCAGGGAATGGGGTGTTGTCTGGACTCCGTGATTGGCCAGGCATCACCCTCCCCCTTCACCCTCCAGCTCCCACCAATCCCTTAGCCCCACCCTAACATCTCTTCCCGCTGACACTGGCTGGCCCTCAGATCGAGGCCCCCCGATACCCCCAGGGATGTTACTGGGCTGCCATTAAGGGGACTGGGGCATTTGTAGGCAGGTGTGTTCACCTGTGCCATTAGTCCTTTGGGGGCTTGTGGCAGACAGTATGTGACCTCCTCCCCTAACAATCTTTCTAGAGAGCCCATCAGGCCCCTCAGGGCCTCCCCCAGACCACAGCCAGGCTACTGTGTGTGGCAGGGTAGGAAGAGACCGGAGATTTGGCATTGGCCTTCACCCTTGGACTGCGGAACTATTTTTTTCTCCTCCAAATTAAATAATTGTTTTGAAACAGGCTGAGTTGGATTGGCACAGCCTTGGAGAAAGCAGGTATAAATGAGCTCCTTCTCTTCTCTCTTCCTCCTACAGGAAAAGTCACCATTTCTGCAGCTGAGATGACACCCCTGCCTGCTCATGGTGCATCTCTAGAGCTCCAGGCACAAGCCCACCTCAGTCCTCCCCTTCCATGGCTGGCCAGAGACCAGGGAAGGACAAGTGTCATGGGTGTGTTGTCAAGGCCACTGAGGTTGAGAGCTGAGACTCTCTCAACCTCTCTCAGTCAGCCCTAATAATAATAATAATAAGGGGTGGGTGGAGTGGCTCATGCCTGTCACCCCAACACTGGAAGGCAAGTCAGGAGGATCCCTTGAATTTAGGAATTCAAGACCAGACTGAACAAGAGTGAGATCCCCTGTCTACTAAAAAGAGAAAAAACTAGTTGGGTAAGGGGATGATGGCACATGCCTGTGATCCCAGCTATTCAGGAGGCTGAGGCAGGAGGACTGCTTAAGTCCAGGAGTTGGAGGTTGCATTGCAATGAGCTACAATAATGCTACTGCACTCCAGCTCTGTCACCAAAAAAAAAAAAAAAAAAAGATGCTAACATTTATTGAGCACTGAGACCAGGATCTCTCCTAAGCTGTGTGCACTCATTGTGCCATCTAACCACCCTACCCTGGAGCTCCATGTTGTACATGAGGAAACTAGGCACAGAGAGATGAAGTCATTTTCCTAAGGACACACAGCAGAGTCAGGACTGGAACTCAGTCAGGTCTAGCTAACTCCAGAACCTAGAAGCTCAGCCACTACTCCACACGGCCGTGTTTAGAATCGCTGGGACCAAAGCATAGCATTTCTGCTGGACTCCACCAAAAAGCATGTTCCCTGGCAAAAGTAACAAATTATCCTGTTTTCCCAGAGATCTGGGGTTCGCTCTCACATGTTTAGGGGTTTAGCATATGCCTAGCGACATGGGTCCCAGAACAGGGACCACCTGGCCTCTCTCCCTTACCTAAAAAATGGGAAGAAAGAACTAGATGGTCTCAAAGCCACCCCCTCCTTACCCTAGATGTGCCATTCCATCACCTACCATGTGGCTCTGAGCAACTGATGTCACCCTTCGAGCCTCACTTTCCCCATGTGTAAAATAGGGGTGACAAGGCTACTTTATAGAGGGTTGTGAGCTCCACAAATTGCAAAGTACTGGCCAGCTGAGAGGGCTGTGGGAACTTGGTAACTGGGCATCCACGCGGTAGCTCCTCCCCTTCTGGTCCCCCATCCCAGGCTGGATCTTCCCTTTTCCAAGTCACCAGCTCCCCATGTGTTCTGCCTCCTGGCCGCCTCTGTGTTTGGAAGACTTTCAACAGTTGGGAAGGAAAACCCCAGATGTGGCCATAGGCTGTGAGGGGGCTGGGAGAGAGGTCACCACTGCCTTGGAGGAACGAGATCATCTTTCCAGCAAGATGGAATCTGTCCCAGCCCTGCCACTAATTAGCTGTGTGACCTTGGGCAAGTCACTTAACCTTTCTGAGGCCTCTGCCCCTCCATCTGTGAGAGTGAGAGGGTCAGGCTAGATGCTTCCAGAGCTGACATCTGAGGAGGGTCTGCAAGAGAAGCTTCGGTCAGCTCCAAATTCCAGTCTTTTTTTTTTTTTTTTGACAGAGTCTCACTTTGTCACCCTAGGTAGAGTGTTGTGGTGTCATAGCTCACAGCAACCTCAAATTCTTGTGCTCAAAAGATCTTTTTGCCTCAGCCTCCCTCATAGCTAGGACTACAGGCACCTGCCACAATACCGGGCTGTTTTTTTCTATTTTTAGTACAGATGGGGTCTTGCTCTTGGTCAGGCTGGTCTTGAACTCTTGAGCTTAGGTGATACATCTGCCTTGGTCTCCCACATGCTAGGATTATAGGCATAAGCCACCTTGCTGGCCTACATCCTGGGCTTAATACAAGGATCTGGGGACTTGTGAGTTTCAAGATCTGCAAAAGGGAATTACAGCCCTGGGTTCCCACTTTCTTAATGCCAGTAGGTAGAGTGGGGGCTTTCTAAGCCTCCCCTTCTCCCCTCTGTCTCTCACCAGGAGAGAAAAGGGGAGGCTGTGGGACCAGCAGGCTCCTTCCGATGGGAGCATCCAGTAGCAGCTGGCCTGAACTTCAAGGTATGCTAATGCCACAATTGCCCTGGCCTATGGGAGAACACACAGCACCACTCAGAACAGGCTGCATTATCTGGAGTTCACCCTCTAACTCAGGATAGGGCCTCTTTCTCTACATGCCCCTCAATATTCCAGAGGACTGAGGGTTAAAAAATTCAAATTCAAATTCCAGCTTGGAAAAAAAACCAAAAAACAAATTCCAGCTTGGTTACTTTTTAGCAGGAGACCTGAATGAATGACTCTACTCTTCTGGCCTTTAGTCTTATCATCTGTAAAATGGGAACAGCAATCATTCCCCTAAGTTAACAGGTGAGAGTGAACCCAGGGCAGGTGCACAGATTGAGGGCAACAAAAACAATGGATAAAACCCAGCACTGGCAGGTGTCGGGGGGAAGCAGCCTCTTGTAGGCGCCTCCAGAAAGTGATGTCCTTGGCACAATATGAGCTGATTAAATCTAGAACCGTGTGTGCTGCACAATCCCACTTGTCAAAATAAATGCACGATTAGATGCGCACATTTCTCTGCAAAAACCCCTCTAGAAGATAGTCATAACATTTATCTCCGCGGGAGTAGGCAGCAGAGGATGACAAACTTGTTACTTTCTCTGTTCTTCCGGTGTCTGAAGTTTTTTCACGATAAGCACGTGATTCTTTCAATAGAAGGAACTAATCAAATGGTTTTTTGGATGCAAGAAAGCAGCTTTCTCTTTTCTAATTCCAAACAGAAGTCTGACTTGAAGCTGTAGGTTCACTCACAGGATGAGAGGGAGACTGACTGACTGACTGAATGAATGAACAAATGAATGAATAATGAGCAAACTAAAGAAGAAACAGAGGAGCAAGTGGGAACTCCAGTACTTCATCAAGGTGTCCTGATTAGATCACAACAAGGTGCACTACTTAGGGCATCCTTCGAGGATGCTGGGGCGGGATCATCTTTTCTACCGTTCTGAAGACGGGATCACCAAAGATCAGAGATGATGAGTGACTTTGGCCAAGGCTGAGTCTCATCTTTCAGAAGCGCTCAGCTCAGGCTTTGGAAAACTGAAGCCCCTTCTCCTCCCAGGCCTTCCAGCAGAAGCTGCTTCCTTGCCCCCCTCCCAGCACCTCCCCTCTCCCTAGAGAAGCACCAAGCCCTGCCATCTAGCCCCAGGGCAGACCCCTGAGGACACTGGTGTGGCAAAGACCGGGATGCGCTCAATCAGTGTCCAATAAATAAATAAAGCAACTCTCCCAGCGCCTGGCTTCCACCCCTCCCTGGAAATGTTCTTTGATTTCAGAACAGGCTGGAGTGTGAAACCAATAAAGCTTCCTGTGCCCATAAACAAACAGGCAGCCCTTAACCTCCCTTCTCCCACCCCCTGCCACTTGAAGGCTGGAGCAGAGGGCAGGGTCCCTGCTCCATTGTCCCCAGGTAATTAATTGCCATAATAAGTAGCTGTACCAAGCTTCAAAGGCCAGGCCCAGCCAGGGGGAGGCCTGGCCCCCTGTGTGCAGCCAGAAAGCCAGCATGCGCTTAGGATTGTGCTCTGAGCACCTACTATGTGCCAGGCACCGCATGTGGCTTTTTCTGACATTATAAGGTGAGAAGACTGAGGCTCCCTGACGGGAGAGCTGGGAAAGGCCATTTCTCTTCTCTTAGCCCATCAAGAGGAGAATTACTCTGAGCCAAGAGATGTGATCACACTAAAGGCAGGTTTGGGGTGGGCAGTGGTCATGGGTGGGAGTAGAGACCAGAATGTTTCTGGAAAGATGCACGGGAAATGTGAGCTTGAAAAAAATCAAAGCAAATTCATTCTGCATCATGGACCCCAAAGCCTGAAATTCACACACCCACGATGCCCTCAGCCCGCAGGGCAACTCTCACACTGAATGGGGGTTGGGGTGCCTGTCTGCCTTACCAAACAGGGGGACCTGGAGGACAGGGATGGATCCAC
Source organism: Otolemur garnettii (assembly GCF_000181295.1). Lineage (NCBI taxonomy): Eukaryota > Metazoa > Chordata > Mammalia > Primates > Galagidae > Otolemur > Otolemur garnettii. Next base: position 6,158,040 of record NW_003852404.1, read on the forward strand.
ATTGTTCCCTGTTTGGGGCTCGGTGCCTGGCATTTAGTTGGTGCTCAACAAAGATTTATTGACCCACTAACAACTGAGTGTCAGCTGTTTAAATATCTGGACTTTTGCTACCTCCTCATTCTGCACCCCCAGCTTTCTCACATATTTTCACATATCCCCTCTAGTGTTGTTGGGCCAGGCCCTTAGAAGCTCTTTCACCCCCCTCTCCTGTCACTTAATCTTCACAAAAATCCTACTCAGAAAGTATTTTAGCTCCATTTTACAGGTGAGAAAACTGAGGTTGAGCAGGGAAGAAATAGCTTCTTATTCGGGGGAGGGGTCTGTTGCCTGCTTTTCTCCTACCTCACCCTCTAGCCCTTGCCCTCCTGCCCCGCCCCACCCCCTCTGGCCACATGCCAGGGCCGCCCCACCTCTCAGGTCCCTTCTGTTTTTTCGCTCAGGATTCCTGAGCCCAAGGAGCCCAGTTTGTTTATAGCCCTGCTGGCCCTAGTGCCTTGGTCCCAGCTCAGGTCAGCTCTCTGGGGCTAGTAGGGGCTTTTAAACGTGGTAAATACAGGTTCCAGGGGTCAGAGGTCACAGCCTTTCCTTGGGGGAAGTTCGACTTGAATCAGGCATGAAATAGCAACTCTTAACTTGGGGGGAGGGAGGGGAGGTGATTTCTTAAGTTATGATTCCACAACGACCTTCCTTCTACCTCCCACACCTCACTGGCCCCCACCCCCAGTCTCCCTGGATAGACTTGCATCTGACTTTCCCATTTTCTTCCTGATACTATCTTACAGCCAGGAAAATAATAATAATAATAACAATGAGGGGTCTAGGGGAAGAGCAGAGCAGAAAAGAAGGGAAGGATGTGACATTTGTTGGAGGCCTGCTTTGTTCTGGGCACAGTTGGATTTAAGAGGTGTCACCGCCCATCCACAGGCCTGGTGATGAGTCACTCAAAGTCACCAGGCCAGCAAGTGGCAGAGATGGGATTTGAAACTGAGTTGGTCTAACTCCCAGCCAAGCTCCCATACTGGAGATGGGCCACATCCTAGTGGCCCCTCCCTGACAGAGGCTCTAACCTGGGAAAATTAGGGCACTGGGGGGACTCGGGCAGGGGGATCCTGGACTCCAGCTGTTGAGCTCCAGTCTTACTCATGGGCAGGGATGGACTCTGACCCCCAACATCTATGCTACCCGATATCAGCTACCCACCACAAAGGCCAGACTACCTGAGGGTAAGGCCTGGTGAGGATATGGCCACCACCATGCTGTTCAAAGTCTTTTTGAGTCACTTTCCTCCTCTCATCCAGACCTTTAGGGAAGCTGGGATGAGGTTGAAATTACTCCATGGGATAGGCGATACCTACCTGAACCCAGTAGTCCCTGCACCCCCTGCGGAGGATGACCAACCATCTCAGTGTTCCTGGGACTGAGGGCTTTTCTGGGATGTGGGACTGTTCCAAAACCAGGGAAGTCCCAGGTTTCAAAGTCAGACGTCCTACCTCCCGGGCAAGACAATTTTCCTTCCACCTGGCTAGTTGCCTAAGGCCCCCTCTCTTCCACTCTCTCTTTCCCTAAGGCAGCGATTCTCAACCTTCCTAATGCTTCTGCCCTTTAATACAGTGCCTGTGAGTTGTGCCCAACAGGTTGAGAACAGCTGCCCTAAGTGGAAAAACCCACCAGGAAGGTGAGAAGAAGCTCCCCACTCCCCCCCCCCATCTTTCTAGGAAGGAAGCAGTTTGGAAGGTGATCCTTAGGATGCCTTTTCAGGCCCCTCAGCAGTCAGTACCCAGAGTAAGAAAGGGTGGGGCTGGGGAGAGGGAGGAGAGAAGGAAGGAGAGGGAGGGGCTTTCACCCCTCAGCAAAGGTGTGGCTGTCCCTTCCCCTTCATGGCTGGAGTCTCAGGAAAGTTCTGAATTTAGGGGGCATTTACGGAGCATTTAACTCTGAGTCCAGCATTGCACCAGCACGAGTCTGGCTTGTGAGATGGAAACAGAAGAAAACGCACTGGGACAGTGACTCTTCAGTGCACGCACGCGTGCTCCTGTTCACATGCTTGGATGTAGGCACACGTATACATGCACACACACAAGTGCACACATATACAAGCACACGTGTACATGCACACACACGCTCGCCTACTCCCCAGCCCAGTAGAAGGGAATTGTGGATTTATCGGTAACTCTGGTTCGGCCCTTAGCATTGACAATTAAGAAACGGTTCTCCCAGGCAGCACCACTCTCTTCAGGTCAACCCCACCAGGGTCTCCCACACCCTTGCCCGACCTTGCGTCCCAGGGGTCACGCTTCCACCAGACAACCTGCCTCTTGAACACACTCTCTCTGAGCAGACCAAGCTGCAGCCAACCTATTCACAGGCACGTGAGAAACTGAGGCTAAGATTTGCTTATGGCTTCAACCCCTGTTCTGAACGCCATGGCAGCTAAAGAGCAGGATGAGGCCCCGAGAGTCCGCCAGGCCTGGAGTTTCATTCCAGATAGTTCCTTGAGAAAGGTGCTTTTCGTCTCTTGCCTTGATTTCCCCTCAGTACCTTGGGGGCAAATAACCCCTCCCTTGATGTAAAAGTCTGCTGAGGTGACAGCATACATAGGTCCCTAACTCCCTCCCTCTCCCCCTGCCCCGTCCTCAGTGTGGGGAGTTACTATTATGGGGATAGACCAGAGGGGACAGAGCTTTTCCTTCCTCTCCAGAAATGCCCACCCTGGGGTCCCTGACAGACACAGGCAGGCTGGGCTTAGCAACATATGGCTTTGGGACCGCTGTGGGGGGATGGGGAGGTCGGCCGGGGGGAGGGGCAGGTGGGGGCAGGGAAGAGGAGGAGGAAGGGTGTATTTAAGAAAAAAGAAAAACCCACACAAAACAGACAGAATTCCAGCCGATTATTCCTCCCGCTGCAGATGTACATTAATGCAGGCGAAGTGGGGGACGGAGCTTTGGGCTGGAGAAAGAGAAACAGCTCGCAGTTCCTTTTAACAAGCCGTTGTCTGGCTTGATCTTGTCACTCTAAAGAGGGCCATTGAGAGGTATTCATGCGTCGGCCCTGGGGGGACAAAAGGGCCCAGTATATATACTGGCTGCTCGGTTGCCTGCCGGCCTTGGGGCCTTTGTCTAACCTTCCCTTAATAAACTTTTGGGAAGAGTTCATCAATCCGCTTCAATAGCTGATGTTCTCATTTTCAGAGAGAGAAGAAAAATAGCAGAAGGCTGTCGTCTTTTTTTTTTTTTAAAGGGGGCATTCTCAATAAGAAGGGGAAGGGGAGAGAGAGAGAAAGAGCGAAAGCCTGTAGACACCCCCCCTTTAAAGGGAAAAAGAACACATCACAACTACAGTCCCAGATCCTAAAAGGGAACCCAGACAAAACCGCTATTCATCGGGCCCCTGAAGTCTGCCTCCATTTACGTGGCCCTGGGCTCACGGGAGCGGGTCCTGTTGGCAGCGTGGAGGGGCAGGGGCAGTCAGGTTCGTAGCTGAGAGAGTTGGGGCTGAGGGGAGGGGTTTCTTAGGAGCAAACTGTGGCTTAGACAGATAGCAAGCAGGAGCCCTTCTTCCCTTCTTTTTTTAGATCTGGGGTTATTTTGGATCCCAGCAGGCAATTTTTTTTTTTTTAAACTGGAGGGTTTTTTATAGGGGTGGGAGGATAGGGTATTTTTTTCTCCTTTAAGCAAGTCTTTCTTCTCTAAATGAGACTTCTGGTATTAAGACCACAGGGACCACCACTCTTAGGCAGGGCTGGAGTGTCAGTCCTGGAAGCCTATATTCTCCTTAGCTTAGGGTTAGGTCCTAAGAAGATGGTCCCTATAACGACTCCAATTTTTCTCCCCAAAGGAATGAGATCTAGACATGCCCCTCCCCCAATTCCATAATGCATGGCTAGGGAGGTGGGGGGAGTGGTTTTTTCACATACATTTTATTTTATTCATTTTACTTGGGGATATGGAGACTCAGGAAAATGGTCTTTGATCCAGCGCCTCACACCAGGAAGCTGAGGGCCATACTCGAGCCTGAATCCAAATTTCAAAGCTCTAAACTAAGATAGCTCTTATACTTCAAATTATTATTATTATTGAGACAAAGTCTCACTTTGTCACCCTCAGTGGAGTGCTGTGGCGTCATAGCTCGTAGCAACTTCAAACTCTTGGGCTCAAGTGATCCTCTTGCCTCAGCTTCCTGAGGAGCTGGGTGTACAAGTGCCTGCTACAATGGGATCTTGCTCAGGCTGGTCTTGAACTCCTGAGCCCAAGCAATCCAGCCATCTTGGCCTCCCAGAGTGCTAGGATCACAGGTGTGAACCATCACACCCGGCCTACACATTAAATTAGTCACAGTAACCATAATAATAGCTATTAGGCCTTGTTTTAGGCACCTCATAAGCATTACTTTCTCAATATTTCAGTGAGATGGGTTCCCTTACGCTAATACCCATATTATAGATGGGGTAAACTGAGACCCAGAGGATAAGGAAGCGGCCCCCATCAGATAGCCAGGAGAACCTAAAGCTAAATTCGAACTCAAGTCTGACCGTGGAGCCGGTCCCTCAATCCCTATACTGCCTTGCCTTTGATAAAATGCAGATGCAGGAAGGAAGTAGATGAACAAACAAAGGTGACTTCTGGCCTCAGAGATAGGTCTCTCAGGGCCTGGTTCAGCTTTTGAGAGCGTGGTCCCGGACACACACGCACACACACACACACACACACCCCTCCAACTCTCCCCAGTGGCTGTAGTTCAATGTTTTACAGGCCTAATGAGCGTTGACAAGTTTAATGAGTTTGTTTTAAAGAAGGGAGGGGGAACCTGGTCAAGTTGAGATTTCCGAGTCAAATGAATTAGTGGAGGCCGCCAGACTTCAGCTGACAGGCCTGGAAACCCTCCCACCGACTACAGCATTGAGCCATGGACCCTGGCTCCCCTCAATGGGAGCCGGGCCCCACGCCAGGCACTGGGGAATTTCAGGGGGGGGGCATCTGGGCAGCCCTCAGGTGCCTGAGTCCCAGCCGAAGCACCCCCCACACCCCGCCCCATCTCTTCACCAGGCAGCCCCCTCCTTGCCAGCCCACCCTGGCTGGACTCTTCCTCCCCAACTGAGTCCCCAATGAGAAATTTGATTCAAACCCAGTTTGGCACTTGTTTGCATATTGATTGCGTGGTAATTAAGTGGCTTCATCTACGGAGGGGACTTGCCACCTGCATTTCTGAGCTCCACAGTCATGGGCTGAGACCCGCCACAGCCCTTGTTTCTGACCGTGGAGGCTGGAATCCAAGGAGACCTGTTTATGGCCCCTGGAAGGGAGTTACGTTGTCATCTGCGTTTAATAAAATAGTATTCTTTATTTTTTGCAGTAATGAGATGAATTTTGAAGGACATTTGCCCACACCTGACCAGCTCTGGACAAAATAGCAGAGTTAAAATTAAACAGTAATAATAATGCCCAATTCGAAAGAATACATATGTGGTTCTGGCCTAGGAGTGACCACTATGGTGGCATTGCAGGCTTGTGCCAAGCAGGATTAGTTCCCCTTTGGTCAGCCCCTCCTGAGCCATTCAGGCTTAATAGGAGGAGTCCTGGGCCTAACGCCTGAGAGACCCAGATTAAAATGCTTCCTCTGCCTCTGTCTTTAGCCCTGTGATCTTGGGCAAGTGACTTTCCCTCCCTGAGCCTCAGTCGCCTCATCTGTAAAATGGGATTAGTAAAACCTGTGCCATTCACAAGGTGGTGAGGATTAATAGGGCCATGTGTGTCAGGGCAAATCCTCCACAATTGCAAGTTAGCTTTCAGAGCTACATCCCAGCTGGACAAAAGCGTCAGTGCCTCTAATTATTACAGCTTTGCAAATGAGGACAAGCGGCCTTCCAGCCCACTCAAGCTTGTTCTTTTTCTTCTACTAGCTTGAGTAGCCCATGGAGCTCTCAGGGGCCATCTGCCACCCTTGCTACTCGCCAGGAGGAAGTGGGTGAGCAGGGATTCAGGCAGGAGAAAGGCATTACATCCCCAGGTGTTGGGTGTGTTCAAAATGTGTTTTGTCGTCTGACATGGAGAACAGAGCTGGCACTCACACAGCGCAGGCTGGGTCATGGCATCTGTCTGGAATTCCAGCCCGCACCCTCTTTCTCTCCCATATTTGATTACAGATCATATACTTGCCCCTAGAGCGGGGTGCTTTCCCCTCAACTTTCTCCCAGTCTCTGGTCTAAGGTGGTGGACTTGTGTGAAGTGTTCTTTCTAGTGAGAATTTCTTTACAGACTGTGTATCCTTCCAGCCAGGAGCATGGAATTGGGAGGTGGGGGGCAGCCCTAGGGGGAGGAGATGGGTCACTCAGATTCAGACGGGCAGACTCTGTGAACTGCCTCTCTGGACAGAGCTGCTGTGCGCCTCTGGTGATTTCTGCACTTCCTAGGTCTCACCATTGTTCAGGGCTACAGCCAGCTGTGGGCGTTAATCTTTGGCTTATTTGCAATCCTGAGACAGGGCTAGGCTGGGGGTTGGGGGAATGGGCAGGAGCAGAGACGCCAGAACAGAATGAGGAGGGGGACATGCATGTGACCGTACACACGTCCACCAGGCCCCGTGACTGACTGATGCTGGAGTCTGATGCTGGAATCGCCACACGCTGGCATTTAAACCTTTTGTTGTCACTTAAACCTTTCCCCGGGAGCAGAGAAAAGAGGCTAGACACTAAAGGCAGCCCTGGCTTCCCTTCCCGGCTCAGCCACGTCTGAGCTAGATGACTCTGGGTGGACAACTTGACCTCTCTAAGCCTCAGTCTCCTATCTATAAAATGGGGGCAGGCACATTCAGAGCTGTGGACAAACCCACTGACCTGCACCTGGACACAGTGGAGTGGACAAAGTCATGTGGGTTCACACATCCTTGTCCTGCAGGGTCACTCAGGATGGGTCCCCATCACCAACGGAGGCACCCTGGCATCCACACAACGACATGCCCTTCCCCCACCAACACATTCTCCGTCAGTATATTTCATATGACAAAGACACACCCACAGGTATACCAACAAACAAAAAGGAGTCAAAATGGGGGCCAGGAACCCCATTAGAGAAAAGAAAACTCAGCAAATCCTGATTTGATGGATCTTCCCGGAAGGACAAATCCTTTTTCCCTGAAGGAGACAGGGAAAGCCACTCCCCAGGTCCAAAAGACCCTGAATTAGCTGAGAGCATTCCAAAGTCAGATGCCTATAAAAGATGTCACAGCAGGGCCAGTTGTTGGTACCTTGACTCATCACTGGCTCTAGCATTGTGCAGGCTGTGTGACTCCAGACACCTTAGTGAACCTCTCTGAGCTGTGTCTTCATCTGCAAAATTGGGATAGTAGACACCCATGGGGCGGAGCTGGGGGCTTAAGTGAGATGAGGTATACAAAGCAGCGGGCACTGTTCCTGGCATGTAGCAAGAGGTAGGCAGGTGAGATGTTCCTGTCAATCTGTACCCAAATTATTTGCAATCCTGAGACAGGGCTAGGCTGGGGGTTAGGGGAATGGGCAGGAGCAGAGACGCCAGAACAGAATGAGGGGGTGCCTCTCTGTGCCTCTGGATTATAAATGGGCTTCGTTTCTCTCTCTCTCTCCCTCTTTTTTTCTTTTTTTTTAATTGAGAACAAGTCTCACTCTGTTGCCCAGGCTAGAGTGCCATGGCATCAGCCTAACTCCCAGCAACCCCAAACCCCAGGGTTCAAGTGATCCTCCTGCCTCAGCCTCCCTAGTAGCTGTGACTACAGGCACCTGCCACTACACCTGGCCTCTAAATGGACTTCTTAATAGACTTTCCTTCAAGGTGATCTTGGGGGGATGTGATGAATTCATTCCTGTAAAGCGGTTAACACTCTCAACTGGCTATTGTCCTAATTAGTAGATGTTTTCAATAAATGGGTGCCACGGAGGTCCAAGTGAAATATCCCCTCCTCAGGGCGGGCCTCCCTGGCAGTCTGTGTTGATTCTGCTTCATATTCTTTAAACCCTTGTCTGCCTGCTGCAAGTCTTTCCTGATGGGGGCCCTGATCCTTGCTTATCTCCCCTTGGGTGTGAGCCCTGTGTGGCCCAGGCCTTGAGCTCTTCCCAGCCGAACTCCTGGGAACAAAGCCTGGAACATGGTGGGTGCTCAATACATTTATTTTTCTGTGGGAACAAAATGGGAGTTCTAACTCTACCTTCCTGGGGCTACCATGGGATAAGGAGGGGAAGGAGGACAGCTGAGGTTACAGGTGGAGGCAGCCTGTGGCCCTCCCTCTTCCTCCCTGTACACACCCCTACCGCCCCCCTCTGGAATGTGCTTCCCCGAGTCCTGGGCTGTGGGCCCAGTCTTTCCGCTACCCAGGGTCCTCCTGCCGCCTCCTGCCAGGGAGCCAGTGAGCCTTGATGGGTTTACCTGGGTGTTAATCCCCCAACAATCCCCCCTGGCCTGACCCTAGAGCCAGCCTCCATTCTTGTCCTGGGTCTAATTAAGTGCCTGAAATGCCACTTCCCCTTTCAAACCGAGCTGCTTTTCTTCCAGGCGGGCAGGTAAAGCCCAGCCCACTGCTTTGAAGCAGAGGAGGCCGGAAGCCTGAGCAGGTGCACAGTGAGGAGAAGGAGGCAGGAGGGGCCAGGAGGGACGCTGGCGGGGGAGGGAGGGGCCTCTGAGAGGACAAACACCTGCAAATCTTCTAACTCAGTACGCTTAACCTTTGGGGGCCCCTGAGCTCTGGAAGACTCAGGATACCTCTCCAGGGGAATGCACATGTACGTACACACGCTCACTAATTACAACACAATTCTGGGGGTTCACAGTCACCCCTGAAACCTCTATAGTCCCCATGCTAAGCTGCAATGTCACTTTTCTTTAAATGCATATCTAGGTAGATATATACATAGATAGCTATATAAAGCTAGACAGCTATACCTGCAAACTCAACAAAGTTACTGCTGGGGAGAGAAGGATTCTTGAATATAATTTTGTATACTTTTTCCATTGTGAAATTTTACAAGTACATACCACTTTTACAATAATCTTTCAAAGCCATATAAAAATATATGCATATATATTTTAGAGCCCCTGATGAAACATTGTGCCTCTGACTGGGGAAATTCTCATCTTACAAACCTTTATGGATCATCTATTGCACACAAATTCCTTTCAGGCCTTTTATTTTTTATCACGTGCTTCCTATGTGCCAGGCGTCTTTTCTGTTTGAACTCATTTGCTCCCATAGCCTGCCTGAGAAAATTAAGGCTGAGAGAGGTGAAGCCACTTGCTCAGGGGACACCTAGAAGGATGCAACCTGGATCTCACTGATGCTGTGCACTGTGGCTGCCTTGAGATATAAGGGCTCAGGGCCCAGAGCTGAGATGAAAATGAGTGTCTGGGCAGACCACTAGTGGCACGGGCAGAAGTTAAGAACAGCAAGACCAATCAGAGGTCATGCCCTGCCAGCCTCAGTGCTCTCAGAATGGTGCTCTGGCAGATGAGACAGATCCTTAGGAAGGGCAGGTGACAGTAACAAAAGGTGAGGTACCCAGTGGCTTTGGAAGACTGTTTCATCCTTAACAGTGTGGGGACTGGGTCCCTATTTTGATTGGACTCTCCATTTGCTGTGCAACAAGAAACAAGTCCCTTCCCCTCTCTGGATCTCACTTCTTCCATCTGTAGAACAGGATGTTGAACTAGACCAGTGGCTTTCAATGGGGTGGCCATCGAAATGACCTGGGAAGAGAGACATATCCACTCCCTGTCCCCCCCCACACACACCACCCAAAGCCTCTGTCCTCAGATGTCTCAAACTGAGAAAGTACTCAGGGCTTTGATTTTGCAAACGCACCTGAGTGACTCTGGGGCAGAGCCCTCTGTCCTCCTGTCTCAAGGGCCTTGCCATGTTCCATATTCTGCATTGAATCTTCTTTCCAGCACCATCCAAGGATGTCATTGCAACCCAGCCACTCCACCAGTGCCACCCTCCCTGTCCAGAAACACAGAAAGGGTAACTGCCTCCCCTGGTCACATAGCTAGCTGGTCGGGAACTCTAGAGGCAGACGTCAGGGTCTGGAGACCAGGCCAGCCTGTTCTAAAGAGACCTCCCGGCTGGGAGAGAAAGTTCCCTAATCAGGGCAATAAAAGAGGAGGGGAATCGTTTGTCACCAGATAAGAGATATCACCTTATCTCTGAAGACTAATGACCACAGCCTGGGGGCTCCCATTCTAGGAGTTGCAGAGCTTCTCCTGTCATCCTTCTCCAGAGTGGCCTTGGATGAGAAGGGGGTCCCTGCCCCTCCCTGGAACAAAGCCCTGCCTCACTGGAGTTTCCTCTATCAATGGGGAACAAGGCTGGCTGTCCACTTCTACCCCATCACAGCATACATGCCCAGAGTATCAGAGCTCAAAGGAGTTTCTGCTCAGAATCCCAAGTCCCCATGGGATAGTTTGAAAACCACTAGGCTGGTCCTGCCTTGCCACTGCACAGACAAAGGAATGAAGAACCAGAGAAATGAAGTGCCTCATCCAGCATTACACAGCAGTTCGTGCTAACTAAGGCTAGGGCCTCTGCATGGGGCCATTTACATGAGGATCTGGATTCCAACCCCAGCCACAATCTCTGATTATCCACCCCCCCCCCAGGCTTTATTTTCCCTTGCTGTTGAAAGGATTTTTCCCAGGATGATGAATAGACCAACCCTTCAGAGAAGCAAGTTTGTGGCATCTAGCGGTTCTCAAGATCCCAGCAGGTGCTCATGAGCTCTGGGAGTGAGGCTGATAGTGGGGGGCACTGGCTTGAGCCACAGTCTCCTCTGGGCCTAAGGATCTGGGGTGCGTAAAAATGGGGGAGGGGCCACAATTATCCAGATGAGGCAAGAGGAGCAGCTGGATTGGTGCCCTTCAGGCCCCTTGGGGTAAAGGCATCAGGTCCTATAGACCCTATTAGGAGAGAATTCTCCTCCCCCTTCTTCCATGGGCTGACCCACTCTCTGTGCCTCAGTTTCCCTCTCTGTGAAATGAACTGTAAAGCCTGTATAGAATTAAACACAGAGGGTGATGGACTGACTGCAGGGCTGGGAAAGGACCACATCTCCCATGGTTGTCCTCACTCCCCGCCTTCCTATCGATAATTCCTGGAAGCAAGACTGCCACCAGTTTATTTGGCTCCTCTACCAGTGCAACTGATGGCAGACCAGAGTGACTTTTTTCTCCTTTGGATTCACTGATGTCACTCCCTCTGGACCTCAGCTTTTCCATCTGTAAAATGGCCAGATGGCCTGTTCACCTCTGACTCCACCCTTTGGAATCTCAGACTGGAGAGAAATTCCAAGGTCCCTTGAAAGGATCTAGTAGCCAGTTGTGGCCTCATCACACCTGAGCATCAGGTGGGGAGGAGTCTTTGCCGGGGCTGCCTCCTGCAGTCTCTCCATCTCCAGACAGGGCAGCCCTCTCCCAGGCTTGTCTCCTCTTACTGTGGCTCCTATGCCACAGCACTGACCTCTTAGCTGGTCTCGCCACACCTTCCAGTACACACCCTGCTAGCCCATCGCCCTCCCCTTCTGAAACCCCCTCTATGACTTCTCACTGGTACCCTAGAATAAATTCCAATTCCTTAACTCAGGAACTGAGTCTATATGGCCTGCCCTCTGGGCTATCTTCCCCAGCACAGGTCACACAAACCAGGAGCTTAATAAACAGCTCTCAAAGGAAAAGATGAAGAGCCCATGTGCCTTCAGTGCACTTCCAAGTTAATTTAGTCAAGGCCTACCCCACCTCCATTTCTAGGGGATGTCAGGGTCGGGGGACAGCTCTGGTTGGGGAAAGGATGTGATTTGGGGCCAGTGGGGGAAGGAAGTCCCCTTCAGTCACCAGATAGCACTCACCTCAACCTCTCCACCCTGCCCAGCCTCTGCCTGGGAGGGGACAGAAGCCACCCAGGGAGGAAAGTCCCTCCACATAAGGAACAATGTCTGCTGGCACAAGGACTGGCTCATGGGTTTCTGCCCTCTTCCCTCATTCCTTTCTGCTGGGTGAGCAGCTGCCCCAAGGCCTGCTTATTTCTCCTGTCTCAAATTTTCGATAAGAAGGCTACTCTTCACTTGTGCCTGGCTAAGCACCTGCCCCACCCACATTTGGTGATCACTTATGGATGGCTCTACGGTCCCATTTATCTCAAGACTGGGTGTTTCACAGTCATAGCAGAGTGGTCTCTAGATTGAAAGAGGCCTTGGAGGAGAAGAGGGGCAGGAGCGGACTGGGGAAGTAACATTTATCCAGGCACCCAGTTTGCCTGGTGCTTTTTATGTAAGTACAGCCTTGACTCTTCCCTGTGTATTTTGAGGTTGTCATCCCCGGGCCCATTTAGCAGAAGAGGACACTGAGGCGCTCAGAGTACATGGTTCAAAGTCACCCAGACCTTTCACTATGCAGGTCCTCTTTCTCCTTCAACGCCCTGTTCTCCTTCGGTCCGCAGTTCAGGCACCTCCTCCTGAGACAGCATCTCAGGGGAGCAGCTCCTCCCCACTATCTGCCTAAGTTTGCAGATCTGTAGGCCGCCATGGCTGGGGTAACTTTCCAAGACTTGTGTACCCAGCTCCTGAAGGAGGAAGGGAAGTCCTGAGAGACAGAGCTGCATGCTCAAGCCACTCAGCACTTAGTGACAGATGACAGATGCGACTGCTGCAAGGGCTGTAACTTTCTCCTTCGCTCCCTCCCCCTACCGAAGAAGCCACAGAGTCCAGGCAGTGGGGACAGCTGACCCAGCAGAAGCGAAGCAGACCAGGCTCTCCACCCAGCCCCGGCTTCCCCTCGCCTGGAGCGCGGGTTTTGTTGTGGGTTTTGTGCACCGTGTTTTGTTCCGTCCCCGGCCCCTCCCCTCGCG
>NW_003852404.1:6171015-6182837 GCF_000181295.1 Otolemur garnettii
GGCGCGGGCGGGCCGCTCCCCCCGCACCGCGCCGCCCCCCGGTTTTCTTCTCGGGATAATGGGGGCTCTTTGTGGCCTAATCAGCCTCCTGAGGGGCCAGGAGGCCCGGAGCGCTTCCCCCGCGGCCGTCGGTGGAAATGAAAGCGGGATTAAGTCCCGGCCTCGGCCCACACCATAGTAAAGCGCCACCAGGCATTCGCCCCTTCAAAGCCCCTTTCGGGGGTTTGGTTACTTTATTTCTAAAGTTGTTTGTATTCCTAAAGTGGCCATTGAGGCGCGAGCGGGGACGGCGGGGAGAGGGTGGCGGGGAGGAGGAGCCCTGGGAGCCTCCCCCTCCCGCTCCTGGGGCCCGCGACCAGTTTCCTAAGAGCTTTCCCGGCCCTAATTTCCTCCTGCCCGGGAGGCCCGGAGGGACTCTTAGCCCCACTAATCAGATGGGGGAAACTGAGGCCCAGGCTCAGGAAGTAACTGACGCAAGGCTCCACGCCCGAGGATGCGCACCGGGATTCAAACCCACAGCGCAGCGGAGGGAAAAAGACAGGATCTCTGAGGAGCGGGGACGGAGGCAGAGGCGAAGGGCCGTTTGTAGCTGTAATCTCCTGTGGCGAGCGGCTGAGTGCACCAGCTGAACCTTTGGGCGTCGCTTGTACCGCCATAGAAGGGGAAGTCCCAATCGAACGCAATGCGACCCCTCGGAAGGAGGGAGGTTCAGTTCCATTTATTAAAGAAAGTTCCAGAGTCCTCTTTTCTTAGTTCACTTATAACATCTCCAAAAAACCCCACAAATGCTGGAATTCGGCAATAATTCAGACACCCCACCCCCATCGCCAAAGTGGGAAGGGGCAGGCATTTTGCATTTGGGCAGCTGCGGGCAGTAGGAGGAAGGAGAATGGAGGATGGGACACGGGGGTGGGGGGGTTGTCAAAAAGCAGAAGGAAAGGGTTCCTTCAGCTGCTCACCCTTGGGAATTTCTTTTTTCTCCCAGAATTTTGGACCTTGGGAAGGGTGAACCCGAGCTCAAGAAATCCAGGCGAAAGGGAATACGGTAAGGATGAAGATTGCGGGAGGGGGCCTTACTACCAAGTCAAAGTCGGGGCTTGGGGCTGGAAAGCGCGGTCCCGCGCAGCTCCGCCCACCAGCGGCGTGAATTGCATCTGGTGGTTACAAGAGCGCGGGAAATACGGGCGCTTCTATAGAGGTCCACTGGTAACAAGAGGGCTCCAGAAGCTTCCTTGGAACTCCTCCTGACTCCTGCCAACTCCTGAAGTGTGATTTTCGTGTCTACGCAGCCGGGGAGGACTTTTAAGACAAGTTTCCAGGAAACCAGGGGCCTTGATCCCCAAGTCTCCACGCAAAAGCATAAGCAATGCACCTCCCAAACACACACACACCCCCCACAAAACATCTCTGAATGCTGCCCTCGCTCCATCTCCAGTTCCCTAAAGACCCTCAATTCAAACCGGCAGCCCTGGCTGTCCTTCTCCACCTGTGGCCCGCTCTGAGATTTGACCCTGCAGAAAGGTGGCTGCCTGCTCTGCTGGGGCTGCAGAGTCAGGGTCCCACAGAAAGGTCCCTAGGAAAGTTTAAGGTGGTGTTTTCCAAGCTACTTCTGGCCATCAACATACCCATTTTTCTGTCCCGTGTGTACAGGTGTGTTTTTTGGGGGGAGCTTTTTGATCTTTCGTCTGTTTAGGCATGTCAAAGACTGCAGCCAAGGCCAGAGGTTCAAGAGTCCTGCGGCTGGGCCTTCCTCCCTCCGCCTCTCTCTGGAAGTTTCTGCACAACCCAGGCCCTGGTAGGTCCAAGGCCCGCTACTTCAGAGGTCATATGGGAATCTGCCGATTTCAGCCCCTGCCCCCCAAAACACACACTGCCTACAGTTGTGCTCACACATGAACCTGCACACACAAACAGACAGACACACACACACCAGCCACAACCCCCGACCCCCCCCACACACACATACACAGGCATCTCTGCTAAGAGGCAGGTCCACGAGGAGATCCAGGTAGGCATTGTTTATTTGTGGCCTTGTTTATTTTCTGTCTCCACCACCTGGCTCCGAACTCCATGAGGGGAGGGACCTTTTATTGCCTGAGGTATTCCCAGCATTTAACACAATGCCTGCCACCTAATAGGTGTTCAACAAATTTTTTGCACAGCAAATGAAGAAATTCACACACACTTTTACCCCTCAGAGGAAAATTTCCTTTTTTGGTGGTACAGGGAAAAGACGAGCAGAGTATGTTTGCTTATCTCTGCATATAAATGCTCTAGAAAGGACCCTTTCAACCACCACTTTTTTGGGGTGGGGGGGACGAGGAGGGTAGGGTGAGTTCCCTTGCCTCTGTTTTGGAGAAAGGAGGAGGCAGCAAGGGCCACACAGAGGGCAGGCTCTCAGTGCCCCCCATCTCCTAATTTGGGGCTCTCTGATCCAGGAATCACATGCTCCCTAGAGAACAGTGGAGTCATGAAAAGGCAGGATATGAGGTGGGGGGAGGGGATATAGCTTCTAGAAGCCCAAATACCCCTTTATAGCGCAGTATGCAGAATTCTGTCTATATGAACTTATGAGAATGGCCTGGGCTTTTTTGTTTCGTTAGTTAGTTTGCTTTTTTTGGATTTTATCCTATTCCCAGTGGGGTCCAGGATATCCCCTCCAAAGGATAAGAACCTTATCTTAATCTAATTCTCTGTTTTTTTCGTTGGCGGAAACTGAGGCCCGGAGAGGTTGAGTTGTCCACCATTATATCGCTAGTGAGTTGGGGGTGAAGTGGATACTAGAACCCTAACCAGAGCGCACTGTGGTCATCCCGGATTCTTCCAGCCACGCTCACCTGTGTTAGGAGGGCGATCGGGAGAGTTGGACAATCGGCGGAGGGAATTGAACGCTCAGTCACAGGGAATTGGTGGGGGCGAACTAGGCCCGCAGCAACACAAAGCCTTCAGCTCGCCCTGGGTTGTTACCTCACCCCCTCGTGCCCTCCAGTCTGCAGCGTGTGAAGCCAGGAGTATGGATAGTGGCCTGCGTGCCATCCCGTCCCAAAGACAAGAAGTTAGAAGCCGCAGCTGCTAAACCGGAAGGCGACAAGCTTTACTCTCCGAGCAGTGAAACCCCGGCCGGCCTGTTTGTTTAGCGTGCTCTGAACCAGGGTTCCCCGACTCCCCCGCCCAGCTCCACGTCGGGACACCGCCAGCCGCGCGGGCTGGCCCCTTCCCAGCGCCCGGGGTCGGAGTGCGGAGCCGGGGCCCCCGCCTGGGGGTCGGCCTCCCTCCCGCCCAGCCAGCCCAGCTCGCTCGCCTCTAATTAAGCGGCGGGATCGCAGCGAGCCGCCAGGACGCGTTGTAATATGATGAACTGCCTTTGTGCCAGTGTCACCGAAAGCGCTTCTGATAAGGAGAAGCCGCGGAGGATCAAAAGGGCGGCAGCGGCCCTCCAGCCTCCCGCCTTTCCCTCGCCGCCGCCCGGCTGTGCGCTCTGGCTCTCTCCGCCCGCGCTCTCCCGCGGGCTCTGTGACTAGGTCCCGCTGTCTCTCCTGATCTGCCCGTCCCTGGGGCAGCCTTTCGGTGGCTCTTTGTCTTTCTTCCTGCTGCTGAGCACCTCTCTTGGACCCCTCCGTCCTGAAACTCTATGACAGAGTTGGTGGGTCCTTCTCACTCTGAATTTTCTTGCGCTGTCTCAGCTGACGCTCTCCTCCTCTCAGACTCTTTCTGGTGCCACCTCTTTGGCTCTCTGTCTCTGCTGTCTCTTCCCAGCCCTCCTTTAATGTCCACTGCGGCTCAAGAGCAACGCACCTCCAGGACCCCAGTCACCAAGTCATGGAGAGGTCCATCAGCTGAACCGCAACTCGGGGGTGCGGAGAATTGGGCCAATTCATTGGCAGCCAGCTCCACTGCCCCTTACAACACACCCTCTCTGCTCAGCTGCCCAGCGATGAGCCTGCCACGTGCTCCTGAAGCACCCTGGAATGCCCTCTGAGCCTCTTCGGAGCTGGACTTCAAGCGCACACAACCTCGTCTCACCCCTCTGGAGATTGCTTGCCCCAGACTCTTTTCCTCTCCCCAGGGGATGAAGTTCCAAGTGCAGCCGACCTCCCTCCCTTCTCATCCCCTTCCCCTCACCCCTTCCTTTGGCCCCCACCTCCCCTTTGCCCTCGACCCCTTCTCTTCCTCCTCCGGGCCTCTACCCTTCGCTGGCTGGCTGGTAGTCCCCCCTGCGCGCTCTCTGGACTCATTCCCTGCCTCACTCTCCTCCACCCCACTTTGAAGTTTTGGAGAGATCTATCTACTAATGGCGAAGTTTCCCCCTTAGGTCACCGTTCTGCCTTGATTCGATTTGGGAAGGCGAGTTCCCTCCCTCTCCCTGCCCGACCCCAGCCGGGTGGATAGCTCCAGAGCAGGTCAGAAAGCCTGACCCCATTTCCACCTTTTCCTCTTTCAGCCAGAATTGGGGGAAGGGGCAAAAACTGAGGGGGCATCTCAGTCTTCCAATCACCTCTTATCCTGATACTCAATTGCATTTCCTAATTACGCCATTAGTCTGGAGTGGGAGGGAGAGAAGAGCTACTTTTCTGGAATTCCTGGAATGTGTCTCCCCTTAGGGTCTTCAAGGCCCCAGAGCCTCTAGGGAACCTCCCTTTGGGGTCCCACCTCAATACTGAAATCTTTCCCCTCACCGGGCATTGTCTTTTTTGGGGCTCTTAGTTCTACTAGCCTTAGACTGTGAGCTTCCAGGGCCAGACCCAGGACCTGGTACATTACATGTTTATATCCTCAGGGACCCTTACCCCACCCTACAGAATCAAGCTTCATCAACTTTGTTGATAATGGTATAGAATGATGTCAAAACGCAACTCCAGAAAGAGAACCTGGAAGGAAATCTCATTTGCTCAGCTCTTTCTCACTATATAAAAATATATGTTTTTATAGTATTTATATATAATATAGTGTGTGACAACTATCATTTTCATAAAGACACACTTAAAAAAAAAAAGCCCAAATAATCACCTTACTGCTTTCAAGCTACTGTTCCGTGTGCTTTTAAATCCTTCCATGTAAATTCCACTGAAAATTTGGAAAGCTGTGAAAGGGGAGGGGGGCGGCGGGAGTGGGGGGGGAGGTTAATCCGGGTTTAATGCTGCGATGCAGTCTTAGGACCAGGGTTAGCCCGATTGCGTTATCTCTTCCCAACATTTGAGACGCCCATATTTTACCAAGCCAAATAGCTCCGAGAGCAGCGCAGATGGCTGCCGTGGTCGCGCCTCAGGAAAATGTGTTATTAATATCTAAATAACTTCCCAATACTGTCTGGTAAATCTCCCCTCTACCATTCCAAATGATGAATTCGTTTGAAGTCTTCCCCCAGTCTCATCTTTTCAATGTCTCTCTCTCTCCTCTCTTCTTCTTAGCCAGGCTTATTTCAAACTGGTAAATATCTAATTCCTTTAACCGCTGCGCCGTGCACACTAGTCTTTTAGGTACAAACGCCTTGAAACAGCCGGCATGTGGCGGTGCGTGCCCTGAGGCGAACACAAACCCGCGCGCCCTCGCGGCGGGGGACCCCACCAGGTTTAGACGCGCCTGCGTTCGGGAGAAGGACAGCGCGGGAACCTCAATCTGCAAGCCAAGCCCCTTTCCTCGCGCGCCCCGGGGACCCTCTCCTGGTTCCCCCGCAGAGTCCCATAGGCACTCCACCCCCTAAAACATGGCTCTGCCAGAGGCCCCCAGTTCCCCCCGCAACTCCTTCCAGCCCTGGGACCGCTTCCCCCGCTTGCTGGGGCGGATAATTACCCTCCGCTCGCCTGTTCTCCCTTGTTTAAAGTTTGTTTTCTAAATGTCTTCTATTAGATTATGCTCGTTCATTCCCCCTCCAACCTTATCTCCTTCTGTCTCTTCTCTCCTTGCCCGTCACACTCGATTTAGGCAGGAGTTTATCTGACAAACAGTTTGCCGACTTTGTTTATTTACCGCGGGTTCCGGGGCTGCGTGCGTGCGAGCGCCCGTGTTTGCCTTTGTAATAGTTATCTCCTCATTGTTGTTCTTCGTTAGTCTCAGCTCCCTCCTCCCCCTCTCTCTTCTTCGGTTGGGGGGAATGGAGGGAAGAAAGGGGGAGTCTTGTCAGCCCAGTGTGGGCTCGCCCCCTCGCCGGGAGCCCCCTCCGCCCTGAGTGTCCCCTCTCCGCTCGCCCCATCCCCCACCGCCCGGGCCAGCCGAGCCTCCCGCGCCCCCTCCCTCTCTCCTTCTGGTCTCACTGAATATCCACCACCGAGCGCTGCCTAAAGCCGGGGAATTGCCTGACACCCTCCCATCTTCCTCCGAGCCCCCATTATGCGAAGCTGATCCCACTCTGAACAGCCTCAAATCCCGCCTGGACTCTGTTTGATTAGATTGCCAACCCGGGGTAATCCTTTGATTTGGTGGAGTGTCAATTACCTTTCTCTAAATACACATTTACAGAGGAGGGAACTTGTTGGTTTAAATCAATGCAGATTGTTTCCCGATAAATAGACTATCTTCGTCTCCTCCCTTGCACCCTCTTCCCAGGCCCCTCTCCTTCTCCACCCCCTCCGCGTCCCGGTTCTCCCCGATCCGGTAAACAATGCCCCTTCCAGGTGTGAAGCCGAAAAACGGTGTGGGCTGAGCAGAGCGGTGCCCCCCTTCCCCTATTCATTCGCTCCCCCGGAGCCTAATTAAATTTGGCAGGTCCTTGTACACACAATCAAAACAGCTTCCTCCAGTGTAGCAAACGACCGAAAACCGCATTAGCAGCTATCGCCGCTGCCAAATTAAATTGTTTCCCACCTCCTTTTTACAAGTGTCTAAAACCGACACTTCAGGCTCTCCCCTCCTTTCCCATCCTGCCCCGTCATTTCCCACTCCACACCTGTAAGTTTGTTGCTTTAAAACATAAATATGGAAAAATGCAAAGGAAAAGAAAAAAAACCTCTGGTTCACACACTTCTTCGCCCACCCCATGTCTTTCAGACCCGTGATGTCTGCAGACGCTCCCTAGGGACTCTGCCACACCGCAGGGTTTTCTCCCCCTGGAGGATAACACCATATCCTTCACCTCTTCTCCTTCTTATCTTGTAACTCTTCCCCCCCGCCCCCCCATATTTCATATTAATTGTACCCCACTGGGCTTTCTACCTTAGAGACCAACTGGAACCCCATGTCTGATCTGGTCAGTTTGGGCTTAAATGTGTGCATTGTGAGATGCAGGAGGTTTTGCCCGTTCTCATGGCTTGTCACTGCTTTATCATTGTTTATATTATTGCTTATTTCTTCACACTCACTCCCTTAGCTCCCACAGAGGGATGGTTTGACCCTTTGCGACCCCCTATCAAATTCCCCACAGGAATCTCTCAGGGCTGAATTCTAGGGGAATCTTTTCCTTTCCCTTCTCTCCTCAAATCCTCTCTCCGTTGGGTCCCTGCCTTGTCTCTCCCCTGATCCTTAGAAAAAGAGGTGAAAAGGAGAGCATGTTAAGTGCATGGGGGCATAGGACTGTGCTCTCCACTCTCCAGGTGAGTGGAACATGGCCGGAGCCCCTGTTGGCAGCAGTCTGAGAATTCTCACAACCAACAATCCTAATAACTCAGTCTTAACAAGGATAAGAGCAAAAAAAAAAAAAAAAAACACGAACAGCCTCATGAATATCAGCCCAAGGGGAGCAGGAGTGAGCTGTTCAGAGATGAAAGTGCATAGAAATAAAAGCTCAATTTAATCTGCTTTAAAACCCTTCAACTTAACGTTTGTGCTTCAAACTCTGAGAGTGAGGACTGATTGCGGATAAATAGTTTCTTACCATGCCTGGAAGCTATTACACCCCTCTCCAACACAGTTTCCTATTCAGCAGTCCCAGTTTTCATTACCAGCTCTAATAAGTCTTAACATTATTAAATGCCAAGCGGACGATAGGAAAAAACGGACTCAGGGAGGGATCTCTCTTTAGTGCTTAAAGAGGAGAGCTCTTAAACCCCTTCTTTGGTGGCTCCCCGCCACGAGCAGGGCAACTCCCCCCCACCCAGAGAAAGCATTTTTCAAGAGCAAGAAGCCAAAATAAAGTTGTGGGTGAGCACACTTCCCCCTGTTCTGGCCATAGGGCATCTCTGCTCCTCCAGACCTGGGTAGCTGGGGTAGAGGTTGGTAGGTTTTTCCACCATTAACTTGGCCATGAAACTAGTGTCTGGGTTCCGGGAGAGAGAAGAGGAATGCACTGAGATGCCTGCGGACTGGCTGAGGCACCCAAATTGGAAAATGCTATATTTTGCCCACCGATGGACAGACGACCTTCTCATCTGTCCCAACATACTGCCCCTTCACACCCGTTTACAATCATACAGGACCCTCACACCAAAGCCGGCTTGCACAGATGTACAATCCTCCAGTGCCTTCGGATTCAAAAACCCTATGGGCAGGAGTCATGTGGAACGAAGACTGTGCTTACAGGTCCATCTAGTACACAGTGATAATGCCCAATATGCCCGCTGTCACTCAAAAAACTGCAGGGACATTCTAGACACCAGGCCCACGGCATGAGATCATTTGTTTCTCCCATTCCTCTGCAAACTCAGCACCTGTGTTCTCGGCCTCCCCAATCTGGACAGGCTGCTCTTCAAACCCTTTGAGACTTGGCGCTTCCTCGTTCTGCTTCAGGAAAAACCTCCATGCAGCGAAGCTGCCTGTTAGCTGGTTTTGTGAGCCCAGGCCTGCGCTGGAAGCCCTGAACTCCCTGGTGTCAAGAGGGATCCCCCAAAGCACGTCATCTTTCCATCCTCTTCCTTTCCCTCTTTCTGCGGAAATCTACCTAATTGTGTTTCCTCACCGATAGAATTAGACGTACCTTTGCCATCCACACACATCTAAAAAATCTCTCCAAATAAAACCAAACCACCTTCCGTGTCTCCCGGGGGGGAACTCTCAAAAGGAAATGTCTCATAAGTATTCACCGGGAAAGATTCAGTTCTATGTGTCTCCCTTCGAAAGTCCAACTTGTCTCTTTCCAATAGGAGCTGAAATAAGCCCAGGTGTCCCAGGGCTCTGGGCTGACTTGTCAAGCCAGAGGGCAGCGTGGCAGGGCAGGGTTCCCTCCCTCTGCAGACTGAGGCCCTTTGGCAGGCCCGGCACAGCGGGGTGCCAGGCACAGCTCGACCCCTTTCTTCGCTGCCCTTTTGTCCCTCACGGGACTCCAGCTCCATCCACTCCAGGCCCTGAATGTCAATAGCCCGCCCCTTCCCCAGCTCTGGCCTGTTCTCACACTGGGTTGCAGGGCCCCCAAATCCTTCCCCCTTGGAACAGACTGGTGGGGGCTGGGCGTGGATTCTGAGTTGTCCTTGGAAGAGGGCTTTGTCTGTGAAGTTCATCTTCAAGGTTGAAAGGGACTACTGAGAACTCAAGAGAGACCTGAGCTAGGAGGAGGGGGTCCTGGGAGAAACCTCTGGAAAAAGACTGGGCCCAAATGTGCTCCTTACCAAGCTTCCAGTTTCCAGGGCACTATACCACTTTTTGCAAAGCCATGGTTTTGCGGGTTCCCATCCCACTATTTTTCCACTTCTCTCAGTTGCGGGTGTCTGGGGGCCCCCTTCTTCACCCCACCCCCCAGTCTTTGGGACTTCGTGTCTTTCCCTTCTTTCACTGGTCTAGTTGCCACTTAATACTTACCAAATCCCAAGGAGCATTGCAAGGGGAGGGGTAATGAGGAAGAACTTTCCCTTCCTTTTCTGGAAACTTCCCTCTTCCCCCCCCAAACCAAAAGCAATTCCCTTTTTCCGTGCAGACGCAAAAAAGATAAATGCCTTCCTTCGTTGACCCGGCGAAAAACTGCGCGCTGGGCTCAGAGTCGGGTCCGCACCCACCATATGGAAGCTGGGCTAAGGATGGGGAGAGGGCATGTGGAGTCCGAATCTCTCCCCCACTGGGATCCTAGACCTTGGACAACTGAGAACTTGGCCTCAACCCCCGCCTGCCGGCCGGCGCATACTAAAGAGGACAGCACCCTCGTGCCCCCCACTCCGCCCTGGCGACGTGGGGCTGTCAGACGTAGGCCCTCGCTAATTTTTATTGATTGCAGCGGTCAGTCAGCTGTCAGGATGGGTTTCAAGGGACCGTTTAGGGAGCATGTGCGGGTCTGGTTAACAAATTCATTTAGGGAGCTGCGGGCTGGCTCCTCTTTCCGTGGCCCTCCGCCCCCTTGCCCAAGTTTCCTATAAATAATTGATCAACGCCGGGATGAGGAGCCACGCCAGCTCCAGAAGAAACACACACTCCGGAGCACTCGGGTAGACCAGGTGCAGCGCCTGGGGGACACTGTCCGCCGCACACTACCCCGCAGCCCCGCTTCTCAGGGACGCGCAGCTTTGCCCCGGCGGCGGCTCTGTAGTGCAAAGGAGGCGCGGGGTCCCCACCCACCACAGCCGGGGCACACACCGAGGGGCGCTGTCAGTAACACCAGAGAGGCTCCCCGCTGCCCAGTGGACTGTGGGTCCTTCCTCTAGACTTCTGGCCGCCTGCCTCTGGCGGCAGGAGAGAACCGCTGGCCCACACCTGCAGCGCGCGCGGCCCGGGGCGGTCCCCTACCTTTGTCGCCCAGGATGCCGTCAATGCTGTGTTTGGCTTTCTTCTCACCATCGTCTTCCTTCTTGTCGGCTTCGTCGTCCTCCTCTTTCTTCCCGAACTTGATTCTGAGCACGCGGCTAATCGAACTCACTAAACCTCAGAAATGCAAAGGCAGAAGAGCGAGTATAAGTCGTTGGGTCGGGGCAGCCGGCCAGCGGCGGCCTGGGACCCTGGGGGGGAAGTCGGGAAGCCCCCTGCTTCCTTGGTCTTCCTCCCCCCACACAGGCGTTTTTAAGCATTTACACCTGCTCAAGTTCAGTCACCCAGTTCCTCAGGCCTGACTCACACCTGGGACACCATAGTAAGACCTGGCAGAGATGCCCCCCAGAGCATTCCTATACACATCCTTGCACACGTGTGTGTGTCTTACACCACCACATACTCTAGCTGCCCCAGGGCTCCCCCAGCCCTGCCCCTACCATTGCCACATGCAGGTGTGCACAGGTACACGTGTACACACACACACACACACACCAGGCCACTCTTCCTCTTACAGGCTTGGGGCCTCCAAATGTGGGACCCACTGGGGGCTGGTGGTAGCAACAGAACAGAAATGATGACAGAAATGTGAATGTCCAGGGACTCCGGTAGACATCAACCCTCCTGGGACAGACCCATCTATTTAGGCCATTTCTTGGCGAAAGCTCCAAGGGAACCTGTCTTAGCATCTGAACTTCTAGGTTAACTTTTTTACGCCTTTCTGTCTGCTTGCCTGCCTCCTGCCTTTCTTTCTCTTCCTCCTCCCCCTCTGTCCTAACTTTTTTCTTTTTCTCTCTTCTTTCTATTCCCCTTCTTTCTTTCTGTTTTGAGTTATTCTCCTGCCCTAACTCTCTTTGCCTTCCTGTTCCCTTTCCTCCCAACTTCTTCCCAAGTTCCCTGTCAGCCACCATCCCCTCCCCTTCCTCTTCCACCTCCAGCCCCCTGGCCGGGCTCCTGGCAGTCCCTGCCAGCCCAGTTGCCTTCTCACCTGAGGGCACGGTGCTGCGGTCACAGTGCCCATCCTTCAGCAGCCGGTCCCGGATCTCCCAGCTGAACATGCCTGGGTTTTCCCTCTTGTATTCCTCGATCTTTTTCTCCACATCCGGAGTCGCCACCTGCTTCAGAGGTGGAGGTGGGAGAGCAGGAGTGGAAAGATGGGGTGGGAGGAAGGAGATACTTTTAATATCAACCTCCCAAGAGCCCCAGGCCAGGCTGGTGGCTCAGGT